>NW_026067954.1:1396424-1473179 GCF_014885135.2 Alexandromys fortis | reverse complement strand
CTTCCTTCCTTCTTTCTTTCTTTCTTTTTTTTTTTTTTTTTTTGGTTTTTCAAGACAGGGTTTCTCTATAGCTTTGGAGCCTGTCCTGGAACTAGCTCTTGTAGCCCAGGCTGGTCTCAGACTCACAGAGATCCGCCTGCCTCTGCCTCCCAAGTGCTGGGATTAAAGGCGTGCGCCACCATCGCCCAGCTAATAGAGATTTTCTTAGTCTCTATTTTAATCCATTCTTCTATATACTTCTTTATTGTACTTTTTTCTTCCTAAAGTCTCTACAAATGTGTTTTATTCATTTAAATTGGAAGAGGGAAAATGCCAAGTTCCTTCAAAGGTTATGTTATTTTCAAGGTACATGATTAATTTCTCAGGGACAAAAACTCTTGATACTTGGAAGGACATTTATGAAGTCTCCAAGGGCGACACATTGCAGTTCAATTTCATATGCCATGTTTCATTTATTTCATAATTTTATGATTAAATAATGAATGAGAGAGAAGTGGCAATTATGATCATGAGATCAGTGGAAATTGTATCAAAATTATTTGAGAGGATTTAAAGTGGACAAGAACTTATTCTTTATTTTAAAACTGTACTTATCTAGAAATTTTTTAATATTTGTGCTAAGTATCTCCAAGGAATTTCAGGGAACTGAAAGCGATCAATCCCCCTGAAATGGAGGGTGACTAACGTCTTTGCATGAATGCTTATGATTCCCCAAGGACCAGAGTTTCTAAGCAAACTGATGTACTAGACTTGGGCATTGCTTGCTATGTAGCCGTTGCATGTCAGTCTTTGTGGCAGTGATGGGGACAGGATAAAATAGGTGTAGCTTCAACTTCACATGGGACTTATATTCTCTATCCAGATGTGTAGGTAGACCATTTCCCTCTAGTATGTTCTATAACAGGATAAGGGAAATCCAGTGGCCAAGAAAGGCAGGCAGGAGGTTTTCATTCAGACTCAGGTTTCAGGGAATGTCAGACCATAGTGTGGAGGACACTGGTAAAGAAACACATGGAAGACTATCATGAAGCACCTAGAGGCATTTTCTCTCTGATCCTGGCTCTTGTGTATACCATGACCTTTGCACGGACTTCTGCCATAGCCATGCTTGGTGATGCCGGAGTAGACATGTTTTGAGGCGCAACTCATGCTTGCCCTGGGATCCACCTGTCATCAGTCCTATAGCCACTTCTGTCTTTTCCTCCTCTCTCCATCCTTCTATCTCATTTTCACACCCTTATACTTAATAGAAAACAGTGTGGGCACTTATCACACACACTGTGGATTGGCTCTCCATTAACTGAAGCACTGTCTGTGAAGTAAATGAATGATCTGTGGGGTAGCAAATTAAAATGCTTCTTTGGGATAGTCAGAGCAAACAATGCTGTCATCTCCATGATATCATTCTAAAATGTTTCTTTGTTTAATGTACTTAGATTATGTCTTAAGATGATGCCAAGGGCAACCCTGTTCTTCAGCTTTACAGAAAGCAGCGGTTCATTAATTCCATCAGGGACCGATGAACTTAAATGTACATTTATTTGGTATTCTGTAATGGTTTCAAATTTTAAATCTAAAATTAAAATACCTTTAGTTTAATTTGTGGCCATAACATATACTACTAAATTTTGGATTATAATAAATTCTTTTAAAATAGACATAAGACATACTTTATAAACTTGAAGGGAGGGAGAAGTGACTGTATTTCTCATATACATACAGTTATAGTTCTGAAAACATGTGCGTTAAGCAGTGATATAACAGAAAGTATCAGTTATCAAAAGTCAAAATCTGCTGCCTAATTAATCTTCCCAGAATTCAGTAACTTAAGGTAGTCATTACTCTCGTGGAGCTGAGGTTGCCTGAGGGTGGTTTAATATGGGTTCGGTTTAACTACAGTAGTTCTGCTCTGACCTGTGCTTGTCTTGGAACTAGCAAGCTTGCCTTTTTACCATGTTACTGATAGATAAGTAGAGAACTGATGAACACACATGGCTTTGCTTGAGGCCTAGGTTCATATGCAGCAAACTATCATTTCTGCCTCATTCTTGTTGGTCCCAGCAAGGGTTAAGGGCATTTTCCAAATCAAGGGACGTGTATAGTGCAGAGTGAGGGCCATGCAAGGCTTTAGAGAAAACCTACGTGTACAAGGCAGGGGGAAGAAGGGGGGATCATGTGTAATCCACACACATACTGGTTATTCATCTGCCAAGTCATCATCTGTCCTCCTCCTGGCAGCCTGCAGCTACACCAGTTCTCCTAGCCTCTAGGAGTGTTGTAATGTCTGGCTGTCTGACAAAGTTCTTCCAAGGTAATGTGAACAGAAATGACTTAGCCCATAAACATTTCTGATGGGAACACTGTGTCATTTCCCCTTTCTTTGGCTTTATACAGCACATTTAAAAACATTTTGTTAAAATATCTTCACTGTACAGAGTGACGGTTGAGTTCCATAATGACATTTTCGGTCAAATGTTTCTTGTCCATTGACCATACTCACCTTCTCTTACTTTGCCTTGCTCCCCCTTCCCTGATAGTTCCCTTATTCCTCCTAAAGAGTTATTCTCCTTCCAAGTCAGGTGTGTCTGTGTATGCATGTGTATATTGTTGTGTGTTTGTGTATGTAATGAATGTGAATGTGTGTGCATGTATGCTTATATGTGTATATATGTATGTGTATATGTGTCTGTATATTTGTATGTTTATGTTTGCATTGCATGTGTGTATGTATGTGTGTGCATGTGTATGTAGATATGTGTGTATGTTTTGTGTATCTGTTTGTGCATATGGGTGCATGGGTATGTGTGTGTGTGTTTATATATGTGTGTATGTATGTGTCTTTGTGTATATATGTACATGTATAAGTGGGTGTTTCATGTGTCAGTTACTTAGTTATCTTGCAGCAGCCACAGCTAGACCAGATTTCTTCACCTCTCATGTTGGAATACCTGGCTGGCTAAGTTACATACAAAACTTCCTTCACTGAGTATGATGCCTTCTAGGTCTCCAATTTTCTTTTATTCTTCTTTGTAGCTTATTAAAACTCTGTTGTGTCTGAATGCAACATTTTCCTAGTCCATTATCTTTTAGAGAATGGGCTGATCCAATAGTCTAACTATCATGAATATAGTAATTATTAAACACAGATGTGTGGGTATCTCCATCCTATGCAACAGAGACTCCTTTGGGTGTGTATGTAAACTTGTTAAGTCGAAAGACACAGACAAAATTCATTGCTTGATCAAATCTTAGTCAGGCTTCTGAACCCTTTTCTGCACCCATGCCTACTCTTCTTTGTAAGATTTTAGCAAAGAACTTCACTAAGGCCTGTTTCACAAAAGCAAACAGAACTAACCAACCAACTGAACAAACTGTAACCCCCCGCCCATGTATCTGGCCTTCTTCCTTTGTTCAAATGATGTCTGATCACCATAACATGCTTTTGGTAGGTAGGTTAGGTTACTGTGGTCAGAATCCAGTCATAACTGAAGTCATCTCTCCTTGGTAATTTTTCCATTTTATTAGCTTCAACCCCACCCACATGGCTGTCACTTACTCTGCCTCTTGACTGTGCTGAATTTGGTGTGAGAGAAGTGGATTTTTCCCACACCGAAAGAGTACATTGCAGTGATCCCTGTGCCTAGTACAGTGACCCTAAACAAAGTCCTCCTTAGTGAATGTCACAAGGCTCATTCAAGTATTTTTGATTTAACAGCATTAAATATTATCAGAAAAAAGAAATGAAAGACTCCCTAACCAATCACTTACTTGCCTTTGAGAGCAATAAATTTATTTATGTTGGTCCATTACTCATTTTAGAATTTATCTCAGCAGCTCGATTTACCTTCAGAAAACCTCAGATTCAAGAGATAGCACAGATAGGAAGGCCCCAGTAAACCTCCAGGGTATCTTGTGGCATCTGGTAGGCCATTTATTACCTCATTCCTTTCTTGGTTTCATGAGAGTCCTTTAGTAGGTACAGAGGAAGAAAAACAAGCAGGAGGGAGGTTGAGTGTGTGGTTCTCAATTGGTCCATGGGCTTGCCAGAACATATTGTATCCACAGACATATTCACAACAAGTCCTTAGCTGCTATAACGTTCTCATTGAGAATTTACAATGTCTGTTTGATCTTAAAGTTTAGTTTCGGGCATGCAATCGCTTATGAGTTAGAAAACATTATCCACTGGGGTATATCCTTTTCAATAGCCATAAAAAGTTTTTTAAATTTTATTTTACTTTAGGTTTTGATGTGGAACAATTTTCTCTCATAAAGAAACATCCTGAATTTATAAGAGATGATAACATCCCACTCCATCCATCAAGTAGCATCCCTCCAGCTTCGGATGCTGAAACTGCTACTTGCTGTCTTTTTTTCTGTTTCATTTCAAGAGAAATGCATTTATTACCTCAGAAAACCTTGGAGTAAACATCTTGAAGTCACCTTTATTTTTTCTTTTCTTTCTTTTTCTTTTTTTACATGTTATAGAAGTGCTAATCACCTAGTTTAGTAGCATCATCAAGCAGCCGTTGCCTGTGGAGTGTATAAGGGCAGGAGATCATGTGAGGGATGAAAAAGGCTTTGTTCAGGACAGAGTAGAAACAAGAAGTTGTACACCAGCACCAAATGGATTATTCTTTCTCTCTCTCTCTCTCTCTCTCTCTCTCTCTCTCTCTCTCTCTCTCTCTCTCTCTCTCTCTCTCTCTCTCCTTGTCTTTATATAGTGGTACTGCTCCTTACAGTTAATAGTGTTAATAGTGTCTAAACTTATGGAGCACTTATCAGGTTGCTTCATCTGTTCCACACACATGTGTGTGTTTGGAGACAGACTCTTACAGTGTAATTTAGGCTGGTCTCATGGTCCTCCTGACCCAGTTCCTTTAGAGCTGGGATTACTTGCATGAGCCCTCAGACATTGCTTATGACTATTTACTTCTCAGCAAACACCTGTGACAGGGCTGTTGTGATCTGCATTTCTCACTTGAGGAAACTAAGGTATAGCTGGTAAGACCCTGGGATGTGGACTGATCCTGGCCCATCTGAGTTCAGAGGCTGAGCCCTTTTTTCTCTGCTTCACAAAGGACTGGATACATGATTCTCAGGATGGGTTTGCCCATTTGTGCAAGGGAAGTTTACTGCTGCCAAGGCTTTCTATTATCCTTGTGTTGCCTGATCTGATAGTGCCAACTGTAAGAGGTAGCACCTTTACAGGCTCTTTCTTTCTCCCTGTATCATGCCGCTGCTGGGCAGCTGTGGTGGTTTGAATATAACTGGCCCCTAAAAGCTCATAGGGAATGGCACTATTAGGAAGTGTGGCTTTGTTGGAGTAGGTGTGGCCTTGTTGGAGGAAGTGTGTCACTGTGGCAGTAGGCTTTTAGGTCTCATATATGCTCAAGGCATACCCAAGGTCTTAGTTAACTTCCTGTTACCTTTAAATCAAGATGTAGAACTCTCACCTCCTTCTCCAGCACTGTGTCTGCCTGCATGTCATCATGTTCCACCATGATGATAATTGACTAAACCTCTGAAACTGTAAGCCACCCAATTAAATGTGTTCCTTTATAAGAGTTTCTGTGGTCATGGTATCTCTTCCCAGCAATTGAAACCATAGCTAAGACAGAAGTTAGTACCAGTGACTGGGGTATTGTTATGATAGACAGTACCATGTTTTTGACTGAAGTAATATGGACTTTGGGAGTTTGGGTTAGAAAAGCAGTGGAATGCTTTAAGCTCTGGCTAATGGATCTCACTAGTAGGAACATGGAAGATAGTTGTGCTGAGTGATTTAATGAATGTGGGGGCCAGACACAAAAGATCTCAGAGGAGAAGAATGTTAACCTAAAGATGGTTCTTTTGATATATTTTTTTTAAAAGAATGTGGCTGTTTGCCCTTGTCCAAAGAGTCTGCTTGAGGCTAAAGTGAAGAGATTTGGATTAATTCTGTTGCCAGAAGAAATCTCAAGACAACCTAATATGGACTCTCTTGTGTGGTTGCTAGTGTCCATGCTTATAAAGATCTAAAACGGAAAGGAGTGAACTGAACATTTGTAGAAAGGCTGGCTGGTTCGTCCCAGGCACCCGGCCAGCTTAGCCCAGAAATAAGCACACAGAAACTGTATTAAGTAAATCACTGCTTGGCCCATTAGCTCTAGCTTCTTATTGGCTAACTCTTACATCTTAGTTTAACCCATTTCTATTAATCTGTATATCACCATGAGGTCATGGCCTACCAGTAAAGTTTTGCCACATCTATCTCGGGCATCGGATCCATGGCATCTCCCTGACTCCACCCTTCTTCCTCCCAGCATTCAGTTTCATCTTCCCCACCTGCCCAAGTTCTGCCCTATCAACAGGCCAAGGCAGTTTCTTTATTCATTAACCAAGAAAAGCAACACACAAACAGAAGGACCTCCCACACTGAGCAAGGAAAAATACAAAAGGCACAACTTGAGTGACAGGAAGGGGAATGGAGCTAAGTTCTGTGTCGAAGAAAATAAACAGATGAAAAAATAAAATAAAGGGGGTGGTGATCTCAGGGTAAGATCCCACCCAACTAAGTTTTCAACTTGTGAAAGGAATGAAAGAAAGCTTAGAGCTAGATGTGGTGGGCCACACCTTTAACTCCAGCACTCAGAAGCCAGAGGCTGGTGGATCTCTGAGGCCAGCCTGGTCTACAGAACAAGTTCCAGGACAGCCAAACTTAGACAGTGAAGGAAACCATTGAAAACAGAAAGCTGATGAGGATATAATTGAACAAGGGACTCATGTTTCACCCCCAGTAAGCAACAGAACTTGGCAGCTTCTTCCACCTGGTTCTGGAGTTAAAGATAGAAGAAAGGGGTTATGGAATTTGTCTCTATGACTAAGAAAAGCTGCTGAGGGCAGGCATGTGCCACGGTGTTTCTGAATGGAGGCCTAGCGAGGCTATGCGCGAAGCTGTAAAGGTGAAGCCTGGATTGCCTTGGAGACCCTAAGATTCTGAAGATGGCAGAGTTGAGGGATACCTGCTAAGGAAAGCTGCTAACAGGAAGTGGAACCAACCCAAGAGAAATAAGTATGTTGCAGTCAACAAAGGAAGGTAAAAGAATTTGAACTTCTGAAGCATGTTTTGACATCACATGTGGAGATACAGAGTTTGAAGTTTTCCCAGTTGATTTTGGTCTTGCTTTGGTCCAGTATTTCCTCACTATATTCCTTTCTCTACATTTTGGAATTGTAATACATATTATGTATGATTGTATGTTGGAAGTATGTGATCTTTTTTTTTAAATTTTGATTTTATAGGGGATTACAGTTAACAGATTTCATGAATCTCAGGAGAGACTTTGATCTTATAAATACTGTTGAGACTGTCATAGACTACGGGAACTTTTAAAGTTAAACTAAATGCATTCTGCATTATGATGTGGTTACAAGCTTATCGGGGGGGCAGGGAATGAAATGCGGTAGTTTGAATGTAATTGGCCCCAATAAGCTCATAGGGGGTGGCACTATTAGGACTTGTGGTCTTGTTAAAGTAGGAGTGGCCTTGTTGAAAGAAGTATGCCACTGTGTGGGTGGGCTTTGGGGTCTCATACATGCTCAAGCCTGTCAAGTGTCCCAGATCACTTCCTGTGAACTGCAGATCAAGATGTAACATTCTCACCTCCTTTTCCAGCACCATGTTTGCCTGCACATCATCATGTTCAACCATTATGATAATGGACTGAACCTCCGAACTGTAAACCACTCAATTAAATGTTTTCTTTTTAAAGAACTGCCATAGTCATGGTGTCTCTTCATGGTAATAGAAACCCTGACTATTGGATACTATCGCGCTACACACAAAAGCTAGGGTTACAAGACCTTGCTCGTTCTGTGTTCCTGTCCATCACCTCACCCAGAAGATTACTGCCACATGGTATCTGTTTTGAATTTTGTAGTTACATAGGTCCAGACCTACCTTGCATCCCTCTCAGAAGCGCTCCTTCTAATTCCATGTTCTGGGGAGCACTTGGTAGGAGTGGCAGAAGGCTTTCCATGGATCTCTTTCCCCCACCCAGTTTCCAGATGTGCCTGACTTTTAGCTTGCCTACTTCGGGACTTTTAGAGCAATGAATTGAAACATGGGATCTCATAGCCTCTTCAGAGATGGAGATGTGGTCACGTCTGCTGCTGTGTGGAAGAAGACCATACCCAACAGAAGAGAATGTACCCTTTTGAGAGATGAGTCATCCAAATTGCTAGGTAGCATTTGTGTTTCTGAATCCATTTAACTCTAAGGTCCGGTGCACTCTTGACCCATTCATGTCATCTATCAGGCATGCTATTATACCTTTTACCATATTTTGCAGTAAGTAGACATGAGAATGATGCACGAATCCAGACTTTGTGAGGAGAATTCAGCAATGGGGGGGGGGGGGGCTGTCTCTATGGCATTGTTTTGATGGGCATTTACAGTCTGATATAATTAATATTAAAGCTTGGTAAGTTTAGCTTCCTAGGTAATTTTCATTAGTGGGAGGAACACAAAACAGCATTTTAAATTTATGTTGTTGGCATAATACCAAGACTTCCGGACATTTTGTACTTTTGTCTCGGTATAGTTCAGTGTTTAGGATGCATACCTAGCCTATACATGACCCTGGGTTTGCTCCCCACTGAAGAAAAATAGCACAAATGTGCCTATATGGAACACAATCACACTTTCTTCCATATTTCATTGATTTGAATGAATAGCTGCCCTCTCTCACTCACACTCCCCCAGGGTCATTGGAAAGAAGAGATCGGCAGAAATGAGCCAGACTCGTGGAACATTTTCTACTTTAAATATATGGTGATTTCGTGCATGCACTGAGTGCTTGAGAAATGGCATGCAGAGTTAATTTTCTGTTCCCCGGAGCATCATGTCTATTTAAAGAAGAGCTCAGGGACTTGACACCAGGGCCTTGGAGTCTACAGATATATTTACCTTTATTCAGCCACACGTAAGATAAACTTTAAGAAAAAAAATCCTATTTTCTATACTTTTCCTATGTGGGTGTGTGTTGGAAGAAGGAAGTCTCAGCATTTAAAAAAAAACAATTCAATATATTTAGTGGAAGTCTGTTTTTTTAAATACAATTTTCCCTACCCTATTTTATCATTGTTTATAGGCAAACTCTAATATCAATTGTCTTTGTTAGCTTATTAAATTACTTCTTGGGCAAAGCCTTGAAGAACAAAGATAAGAGAAAGAGAAATAAGTCTAAGGAAAGGTGGTTGAAGAAGAGGGGGCTAAGATATAAACCACATTTCTGTCTCTTGAGTGGGGGAAAGAGCAAGTGTTGGGTCTGGAGAGATTTCTCAGGGGTTGAAAGCACTTGTTGTTCTTGCAGGGTACCAGTGTTCGGTTCCCAGAACCCACACTGAAGCTCACAACTGTCTGTAACTCCAGTTCCAGCAGATCTGACACCCTCTACTGGATTTCAAGCACACTGTGCATCTGTCAGTGCATATATACACACACGTGTAGGAAAACATTCTTACACATACAATTATAACTCAGTTTTTCTTCTAAGAGCCATATAGTACTGGTTCTAGAAGTGGGGGGTGGAGGAGCTTTGGGGAGAAAGGTCATTTTCTTGGTAGTCCATCTGTTGAAGTTTGCAGTCAGGCAGAAGGCACCCAACTTTACAGATGTTCAGATTCGCTCACTTGGGTTGAAGTGAGAATCCAGATGGCTTCTGTGTGAGAGGACAAGGCTCAAGGCTGTAAGGGTTGTCTCAGCTAAGGTCACTACCCTGAACTGAGACTTGTGATGTCGCTCTATTTCGTGTGTGATCTAGAGGTGTCAAAGGTGCCTGGGCTCTGAGGTCCACACTCTGCCACAGTCACAAACCTTAAACGTCTTGCTCTGGCCTAGTACAAGTGTTCAAGGCTTGGGAGAAAAAAGCATTCTGCTGCTCAAACACTAGGCTCAATACCTTTCTTGGAAAGTGTTCCTCCAATATGATGCTTCTCGGACAGTGACCATGGTTCTGGTGAGAGCTGAATTTGACTGTGTGCTTTTGTGTGAACAAGAGGGACTCCTACATTTAGAAGAACCACTTGGTTCTAGCTGTCATTGCCATTATCACTGATGTCAGCAGAAATCATGAAATAAGATGAGGAAATTTTCTTTCTTTATAAACAGAGGGCAAGGCAACAAACAGGGATCTAAGGAGAAGTCTCTAGGAGGGAAACTAACCAGGGGGAGGTCATATTTATGCTCCTTAGCCAGAAGACACAGCCCACAGTGTGGGTTTCACAAAGACTGGATCAAAGCCCAGCTAAGTGGCAAATGCAAAAAGATTTTGGTGTAAAGAGAGCTTTGGGAATTAATTGGTACACAGACTGTAAATCCACACAGTTTGTTTCTTGCAGTGTAAGCACGGGGAGAATTATGGGGTTGATGTGTACCAGTCTTAACATTTTCTGTGGTGTTTGTTGTTCCTAAGGCAACCAAATGTATACAGACCACACTAAATCAATGGTCTTTTCTTAAATGTTTGTTGGTTCAGTATTTTTAATTTATGAAATAATTTTCTTCTAGCTCTGGACTCATCCTGCCTTTATGATAATTACTTGAGTTATTTACAATATTGTTAAAGCTTAGGATTTTGTAAATACAAGTCTATTGTAATGTTTATTTCCTAAAATAAATCTAGAGTGCAAAGCTGAAGTTTTAACATTAACACCTAAATTCAGTATGTACTATATGTTGTAGTGCTTAAAAATCCATACTATAGCAGATTCTCTATGACCACACTACTTAGGTTTTCTGGTTCATCAGGAATGCTCTATCTATTTTGGGCACACTTCTCATTTTCCATTGTTCTATCCAGTTATTGCTTCTTACTGTGAAGCATATGTGATAGATTTTTTTGTCTTAGCTTTCCTTGGCTGCATTTCCAAATTGACCTGACTGTACATGTTTTTAGCCTTGATTTAAAATGTGTGCGCTATGATTATGTCAGCTTTACTGAGTGACTCAAAGCCAAAGCGTTTAGGGGTCAGTTAGGAAAATTGCAGGGCTGGGAATGGAGCACAATGGTAAAGTGCTTATCTGGAAAGCACAGGCTTGGGTTTGTTCTCCATCACTGCTACAAGAAAAGCATGGTGTTCTTCAAATATAAAATTCTGAGGGAACTAACTCATGCAAACTGACGTACTGTGTTTTAGTTCTAGGCTGTTGAAAGAAACTTCCTGAGGAAGACATGGGACATGTTAGCTTTACCTCAAAAGGGAGAAGGGCGTATCAGGTTCTTTCCTGGCCCTTGAAAAGTGGCCACTCAGGATGTGGGCCTGTTAGGGGCCCTCCCCTTCCTCACACTCAGAGCTACCAAGCACCACCCAGGATGGACCAGTGAGGGTGGCAGCCCCGTGAGGAGCAAGCATGGGCTCTGACTCTATTTCCTGGATTCACTTCCTGCTATTAAAAAGCAATATTCTGGGACACAGTTGCCAATATTTTTGCCTTGAATACTGCTCTCTCCCCCAATTCACTTCCTGATTTAGAAACAACACATAGGAGAGGAGGGAGAGAGGGAGAGACAGAGAGAGACAGAGAGAGACAGAGAGACAGAGAGAGAGAGACAGAGAGAGACAGAGAGACAGAGAGACAGAGAGAGAGACAGAGAGATAGAGAGAGAAAGAGACACAGAGAGAGACAGAGAGACAGAGAGACAGAGAGACGAAGAGAGAGAAACAGACAGAGAGAAACAGAGACAGAGAGGAAGATAAAGTAATCTCTAATTCCATACTCCTTATCAGAAATTTCCAATTATTGCTGCACATGCTTGCAGCAATACTCTGCTATCTGACTTAGGATGAAGATGGGTTACCAGGGACCATGTGTGAGGGATGGGAGAGCTAAGGGGTAAGGCTGTTTTTCTAGCATCCAGTTTTCTCATCCTGATAAAGTTGAAATTCCCAGTAGTTACTTTTCCCCACAAAGTCACATTCACAGGTCTGGACTGTGGACTCTAGTGACAAGTAATTGGGTGACAATCACCCAATTCCAGGGAGAGCATGACGGGGTCTTCATGGTATAGGAGACCATCAGAAGCTTTGGAAGTATGAGGCCAGTATTGGTATGCTTGGGGTAAAGGCGGTATGGAGAGGGCTGATGGAAGGCTACACCTGGCCTGCATCGCTCAGGGATTTGGCTCTTCTTTTTCTGTGAATACCCAAAGCCATTGCCAGCTGCCTGCACTTTGCTGCAGAGGCCTGCTTATCTATCTGCCTATTTGCAGACTCATCTGTTAAGAAGGAAAATCCAGTTCCCTTGGCCATAGTGACGTCATATCTTAATCTTGTCTTTTCCACTGGCCCCTTTTATCCGAGCCATCTATTTTGCTCAGCTTTTTGGATTGCCTTCTGCTATCTACACAACACAGTTTCATTTTCTTTGACATCGTTGAGAGTACAGGGTCCCAGTTTTGTTAATTTTAACTTTTAGTGAGTTCTTCACTCTTTCATGGCTGGCTTTAAAATGAAAAAAACAAAACACATTTATGGGCAATGAGAGTAGATAGGATTCTGTATTCTGTTTGTTTGTTGTGATGAAGACATTATGAAATACTGAAACATCTCAGAGAATTAAATCATTTGAACAAAAGTGGAAAGAAGAGAAAATGAAGAAGAAGATGTCTTGGTTCCTCTTTTATTTCTGTGATAAGGTACCGTGATCAAGTCAACGTATTGAAAGAAAGCATGAAATGGGGCAGTTTCAGAGGCCGAGTCCATGACCTTTACAGTGCGAAGCATGGCAGTCGGCAGGCTGGCACGGCACTGGTGCAGTAGCTAGGAGCTTATACTTCCATCCGTAAGAACAAGGCAGAGAAAGCTAACTGGGAACGGCACTGGATTTTGAAACCTCAAAACCCATCCCCAGCCACACACCTCCTCTGACAAGGTCACACCTCCTAATCCTAACCAAACGGTTCTGTTACCTGGGAGCCAGTATTCCAACACTTGAATTTGTCGGGGCCACTCTCATGTAAAGCGCTACAAGAGGATCTTGGTTGGCATTCATTTTGCTTAACAAGCCCAGCATTGGAAGTTGTGGCAAGTCTTTCTGGGTTGCTGTAGATATTAAGTCGAACACTTGCTATCAGTTCTGTTCCCAGAGTTCACGGCTAAGTGGGACACGCCAAAGAGCTTTTCTCTCTTGGTAAAGGTAGTTTTTGTTGGTTTAGTACTAAAATTCTAGTTCTACATGTTATTTTCAATTACACAAACAAAAATAAAAACAAAAAACAGGAATCCAGAAAGATGCTGAGTTTACAGGCAGTCTGGGCTATACAGGAAGTTCATTGTCAGTCTAGACATATACAGTTAGATCCTGCCTGAGAAAACCAAGGTCTGGGACTGTGGAGCAGTGGCAGGGTGCCGCCTAGCATGTACAAGCCTTGGGTGCCATCTGCAGCACCGAAGGGAGGGCGGGGAGGAAACATCTAAATGCTCAATGAAGGGGAGCGGTTTGGTAAATACGGCATTCCCACTAGAACATGGATGCCATTATTAAAAAGATGATTTCCTGGATTATTATGGGGAAGCATGTTGATGCAATGTTAAAGGGAGGGAAGCAAAGTGTGAAATTACATATTGCCTGAGATCTTAAACACTTCAGGAATTACCTGTGCATGTTAAATACAGATAGCTTCGAGACAGAGCCAACACTGCAGCTTCTTTAGTCGGGGCTGTCTATGTGTAAGAATGCCAGTTCCCTTAGCTTACGCCTAAAGCTAAGTGAACAAGACACAGTCTTGAGTATGAATAAATACATTTTCAAGAGAAAGAGTTCTTCCTCAGGTGAGTAGCGTTGGCCAGCCTCCACCCAGGTGTAAAACTCAGCAAGCTTGCTTCCTTGCCATTCTCTAGTCTCTGCTTATCCCGTCTAGTCTGATACCTGATGTCGGGCAGACGGCTTTTTTACCATGTTTGCACGTCTCCAAGAAAATCTGGTCAGGGACACTGATGCCTAATGACATCTGTCGCGGACCAGCAGAGTCATATGGAGATTTGAGGCAGCTTCTTTCCCACAGTGTCGGAATGGAACCAGCTTTAGCAACTGTTTGGCATTCACATTTGCGGAGTCTGGTGAAAGGTTATCGTGGTAGGGGGCTACCTGAGAGGTTTTCATGGGGTTGCTTCCATGTTATATGGAGATCCAGAAGAAAACATCTTGTTGTTATAAAAAGAAAGGAAGGAAAAGCAAAAAGAAAGAGAGAAAAACATTAAATAAAGAACAGGCTGGTTACTGCAGTGTGTGACCTTCCTGAGGGGGACGTGATCTCAGTTCCTCCTCTTCAGTGAGTCGTTATTTTTCTTCACAACCCTTCTCGCCCTTCCTGCCATGCTATCTAGGAACTGCAGTTGTGATTTCTTGAGGGTAACTGTCTTCTGGGCCCCGCCTTTCTCCTTCACTGTGAAAGCTCTTGTCAGTTCAGAGCAAGCAAGAAAAAGCAAACGCCTGCTCACACATGCTTGTTGCTGCACCCTTCACAAGAGCCAAGGGATGGAATTAGCCTAGATGTCCGTGCGGTACATGTATACAGTGCAATTTTATTCAGCCACACAGAAGAATGAAATTATGACAGATGGAGGAAAATGGATGGAAGAGAAATAAGCCAGACTCAGGAAGATAAATATAACTATTTTCTCTCATATGCCAGATATTGTTGTAAGTTTGTGTGTTTGTAGATCTACACAGAGAACACGATAGTAGAAAGGGACTATGGCAGTAGAAGGTGGGGTCTCACTGGACGGGGAGGGGGAACGATGGAGAATAAGGGTTCAGAAATGTCATGAAAACAGGAAGAAGTAGTTGGGTGGAAGAACGGGATGAATGAAGCAGGAGAAATGTCAACAAAGTGAAATGATGCACATGTGTGAAATATTCAGCTGAAATCTAGTTTTCATATGCTAACCCCCAGTTAATAATAATAAAATAATACAACCACCCCAAAGCTATCTCAAGTCTTTCTGTATTTCTGTGTCCTGGAGTAGAGATATCACCGTTTCCAGAGATGTCCAGCCCCAAACAATTATTTGAACTTGATCTATTTCTTTCCTACTCTGTCCTTCTGATCCAACCATGAGTCAGTATCAGTTTGGTGAGCCTCTGTATATGTCTGAGATTCCCTGGCAGAATAATTGCCTGCCTGTGTAAG
Organism: Alexandromys fortis; assembly: GCF_014885135.2. Lineage (NCBI taxonomy): Eukaryota > Metazoa > Chordata > Mammalia > Rodentia > Cricetidae > Alexandromys > Alexandromys fortis. The sequence goes on along the minus strand of NW_026067954.1, from coordinate 1,458,003 downwards.
TCCTGAATGCCTTCACTAGCACTGGAGGGAGGGTGGAGCATATACATGCATGATGAAAGGAACCTGTTTGATCAGTATGGCATACTCACTAGAATGTATATGCTGTCATTGAAAAGAGGATTTCCCAGACACTTATAGAAAATATATTGATATAATATTAGGGGGAGGGAAGCAGAGCATGAAGTTACGTATTTCCTGAGATCTTAAACACTTGGAAGAATACGTGTGCTTGTTATGCATACAAAGTTTGAACAAGAACATGCAGGCATGGGTTGATCAACTCTTCGGCTGCCTTTTATCTTGATAACCCACCTCCCAATCTGGAAGCTTAGAAACACAGAGAATACCATCTTTGAAGGGTCCTGCAATGATCTTCTCCACCCCCACTTTCTAGATGAGAACCTCGATGCTGGAGAATGCTGTTCTAGGTCACATAATTATGTCGAGCAACATGCGACAAAGTCCAGATCATTGCTGTCCCAATCTGGGGACCTTTTTTTTATTACACACACATTCTTATTGGAGTTGTACCTTGGCCCTAGAAACTTCATAATTTTGCCCAATCATCATCTCTTTTACAAAACTTTTATGGGTAGACTTAGTTGTAAGAGAACTCAAAGCCCAGTGTAGCAGTTTAAATACTCCTGAAGAACTTTTGTAGTTCTCAGGGCCACCATCAAATAGGGTGAGCTCTGCCCATGTTTTACCCTCCCAGGTGAATTTTGATCCTTGGACTGGAGCGATTTTTAATTTTTGTCTCATACTGCCTGGTGTGGTGTTGGTTTTTGAGAATGCTCGATAAGGCATAACGAAAGAACGAATGATCCAGTAACGTACACATTGGAATAGTGCCTCTTTTCCCTCCTAAAGGGAGTCGCGATGAATGAGAGTGAGACAAATCTCTGGGGACCAGGAGCACTGTGAGTTATGGGGAAGCCTTTCCGCCTCTCTGGCTGAATGAGCAGTGATAACATTAAAATGGTAACTTTGAAGTAGCTAGCCATGATTTAGGGAGTACATTCAGATGGCTTTTTGTAAATAAATCAACTAAATAGCTGCCTATAGCCAACCAGGAGGACTTCCCCTCACAGGGAAGGTTTCACGTGTTTCCCTGACCCAGAGGGTATGGCCACTGAAGTCACTCAGCAGTGCTACTGTCTGCTCCAATGTGACTTCTGTCACTTGTTCCTGAGAAGATTTCCCCCACTCAGCTAGCTCATTGCTCCATCATTGAGGCTGTGGCAACTTGGCATGGGTTATCCCAATTCTGAGTATTTCCTGAAGTGTGGCTGATATTTTCCCAGAGTTTCTGTGTTTTCTCATAGGACTTTCAGGATCCTTGAAACTTAAAGCCATCTCCTGATAAAGAAGTGTGGGAAACTCTGTTATGAACATCTGACTTTGAATTATGTTCCATCTCTAAGAATACCTGTGCCTAGGAAATGGTGAAGTCACTCCATGTCTCCCCCTCCTCACTGAAATATTTTTGATTCATTTCCCTAATCAAACAGGCCAGGATCTCTGGATTTACAGGTAGCAACTCACTATTTTGAAATGCTGATGGGTATTTCTAAGCCAAATTGAGCTGAGTAGGGAAGAGTTTCACCAAGTTCTTTCCTTTCCTCACCATTTATAGAACATTAAATAACTTTTGAGTCACCCAAGTGCATATGGAACTACTTTATGCAAAGTCTCTAAACTACAGGAGTTCAGGACTCAAATGGAGGCACAGTTGAAGGGGAGAGGAGTATTGGGCAAGGCTGAGAAGTTGGGGGATCCCAGCTTATGAGAAGCTCTGGTGCAAGAGTAAGCTTGTGTGCTGGTGAGAAACACTCTGCTTATGCTTTCTATTTAATTAAGAATTGTTTTTATTTTATGCATATGAGTGTCTGCCTGCATGTGTGTATGTTCACTATGTGCAAGTCTGGTGCCCTTGGAGGCCAGAAGAGGGCATTGGATCCCCTGATGCTGAAGTTAAAGACTGTTGTGAGCTGCTGTGTTGGTGCTGGGAACTGAACCAGGGTCCTCTGTAAGAACAGAAGATATTTTTAACCATTGAGCCATCTCTCCTGCCCCCATGGTGTCATACACATATCTATCTTCTATCTATCTATCTATCTATCTATCTATCTATCTATCTATCTATCTATCTATCTATCTATCTATTGTATGTGTGCGTGCCATGATCTACATGTGGACATCAAAGGACAACGCACGGGAGTTAGTACTCTCCTTCCCTGGTGTGTATCCCTAGGATCAAACCCATATTTTTGGGCTTGATGGCAAAGTCCCCATTACTGAGCCACCTTGTCAACCCTGTTTCTGGTGTCTAAGCTGAAGTCTAGTCTATTGCCAAAGGAAATGCCCAATGTTTTGACATGGTGTGTGTGTGTGTGTGTGTGGTTTGCAAATGTGATTTTTTTTTCTTTATTACTCTCTAACTTATTTTTTTTTTGAGATAGGGTCTCTCACTGAACTTAGAGCTCAGTATCCAAGAGCGAACCTCTGATCTCTGCCTCTCAGTGGCACTGTTGCTCCTAGATTTTTATGTGAGTTCTGGGAATCGAACTCAGACCCTAATCTTTGTTCAGTGAGCACTTTTAGACTGAGCCATCTCCCCAGACCTGTTTTTCCCTTTACAAATACTATTACCATACTATTTATGCACATCATTGCTGCACATGAAAATGTGGCTGTAGGATCAATTTCCTGAATGCAGTCACTGTAATAAAAAAAAGTGTGTATTTGTAATCTTCCTTACAGGCTATGTCAAATTTCATCCCCAATAACATACCTGGAATGAGCTTTCCTTTCTCTAACTCTGATAAATGTAAATATATTTCACCTCATACAGTGGAATAGCCTTTCAGTCTATCCCCTAACAAATGTCATCCTTGCAGAAGTAGAGATGGTCAATCTAGCTCAGTTTAACATTAAAAAGCACAGGTTTTAAAAGGACAACATTATGTCCTGTGAATAGGCGGAAGATTATCATTATGTTCTATTTTAGTTCAGAGTTGTGTTCCAGTGGGAAACCAGCAAGAATCATTGTGAGCAGTGCTCAGCCTCCAGGCTGTTAGACTCCGAAATTAAGTCTGATGACACAGGACTCCTAATGACTCACAGTGGACAGACAGCATTTCTGAGTTTCTTTTCTCTATGTTTTTGGGTGGTGCTATTTTCTGAGGAAATGATTGATCCAAGTCTCATTTGTCATAAACATTTATCTTGGCATATGTAGGCCTCTTTAATTAGTCTGCTACATCAATAGTTATATATATAAATGTATATATATGTATATATATATAAAACACGTATATAAATATGTGTTCCTTTCATGGGGTAATAAAGCAGTAATGGCATATGATAATTTAGATGTGTTACAGAACTTCAAACTTAAGCCTATGTTTTCCCCACACACTGTTTTTTTAATTAATTAATTTATTTATTAAAGATTTCTGTCTCTTCCCCACCGCCGCCTCCCCTTTCCCTCCCCCTCCCCCAATCAAGTCCCCCTCCCTCGTCAGCCCAAAAAGCAATCAGGGTTCTCTGCCCTGTGGGAAGTCCAAGGACCACCCACCTCCATCCAGGTCTAGTAAGGTGAGCATCCACGAAACTGCCTAGGCTCCCACGAAACCAATAGGTCCAGTAGAATCAAAAACCCGTTGCCATTGTTCTTGAGGTCTCAGTAGTCCTCCTTGTCCGCTATGTTCAGCGAGACCAGTTTTGACCCAGGCTTTTTCAGACCCAGGCCAGCTGGCCTTGGTGAGTTCCTGATAGAACATCCCCATTGTCTCAGTGTATGGGTGCACCCCTCGCGGTCCTGAGTTCCTTGCTTGTGCTCTCTCTCCTTCTGCTCCTGATTTGGACCTTGAGATTTCAGTCCGGTGCTCCAATGTGGGTCTCTGTCTCTGTCTCCTTTCATCGCCTGATGAAGTTTAATATTCAGGAGGATGCCTATATGATTTTCTTTGGGTTCTCCTTCTTATTTAGCTTCTCTAAGAACCCGAATTATAGGTTCAATGTCCTTTATTTATGGCTAGAAACCAAATATGAGTGAGAACATCCCATGTTCCTCTTTTTGGGTCTGGCTTACCTCACTCAGGATGGTGTTTTCTATTTCCATCCATTTGCCTGCAAACTTCAAGAAGTCCTTGTTTTTTACTGCTGAGTAGTACTCTAATATGTATATATTCCATACTTTCTTCATCCATTCTTCAATTGAAGGGCATCTAGGTTGTTTCCAGGTTCTGGCTATTACAAACAATGCTGCTATAAACATAGTAGAGCATATACTTTTGTTGTGTGATAAGGCCTCTCTTGGGTATATTCCCAAGAGTGGTATTGCTGGGTCCATGGGTAGGTTGATCCCGAATTTCCTGAGAAACCTCCACACTGCTTTCCAGAGTGGTTGCACAAGTTTGCATTCCCACCAGCAATGGATGAGTGTACCCCTTTCTCCACAACCTCTCCAGCAAAGGCTATCATTGGTGTTTTTGATTTTCGCCATTCTGACAGGTGTAAGATGGTATCTTAAAGTTGTCTTGATTTGCATTTCCCTGATCGCTAAGGAAGTTGAGCATGACCTTAAGTGTCTTTTGGCCATTTGAACTTCTTCTGTTGAGAGATCTCTGTTCAACTCAGTGCCCCATTTTATAATTGGGTTGATTAGCCTTTTACGGTCTAGTTTCTTGAGTTCTTTATATATTTTGGAGATCAGACCTTTGTCAGTTGCGGGGTTGGTGAAGATCTTCTCCCAGTCAGTGGGTTGCCTTTCTGTCTTAGCAACAGTGTCCTTTGCTTTACAGAAGCTTCTCAGTCTCAGGAGGTCCCATTTATTCAATGAGGCCCTTACTGTCTGTGCTGCTGGGGTTATACGTAGGAAGTGGTCTCCTGTGCCCACGTGTTGTAGAGTACTTCCCACTTTCTCTTCTATCAGGTTCAGTGTGTTCAGACTGATATTGAGGTCTTTAATCCACTTGGACTTGAGTTTTGTGCATGGTGATAGATATGGATCTATTTTCATTCTTCTACAGATTGACATCCAGTTTTGCCAGCACAATTTGTTGAAGATGTTCTCTACCCACATACTGTTTAGTGGTCAATAAAAGCAGAAAGTTGTGATTTTTAGGTACAAATTCCATGCATATAAAATAAGAGACAAATGAAGCTTGGCCTAAGCATCCTTTCAACATCTCCAGTCCCTTCTGACCCCCATGAAGTCCACTCTCATATAAATGAAAACTTACAAAGAACCAATGTGGAGCTTTGAGAACCAGTCTGGGGCCAGTTGTACAGTTAAGTGAAACAGTTAAGTGGAAGCAAACTGAGTTTGGCTTTGGTTACATAGTTGTCCTCCTTGGAAGGCAGATGCTCATTATTCATATAATAAAAAAAATCAAACAATCAAGCGGCTTGCATTTGGCCAAGGCCGGCTTTTCAGTCTATCGGAGAGCAGAGATAAAAAAAAAATAAAGGCAAATTTGTCAGGGTTCCTTTTCTTTAAAAGACGTGGGAGGGGGTCTTTGTGAACATAAGGCAAAAATAATGAGCAATTTAATAACTCTGGGAGTGCTAGCTGCAGGGGTTATACATACGTGGACACTAGTCAATGAGAAGCAGTAGGGCCTAGGCAACTCCAACAGCCCTGAACAAATAGGATTAGATTTTCCAACTGGAAAGCAGTTCCCACAGCTCGGTGGCAGCTTGTTAGGGAGCCAGGCCAATCCTCCTTCCTTTGGCTTATCCAGGGACCTCCCATTCACTCCTGTTCCTGCTGAGCACCTTCCAAGTGCTCTCTCTTCTCGCTGTCCTCAGGGGCCTTCCGGATTGCTCTCTGTTTTTCCATTGCCCTGGACTTCCTCTTAGGCCTGCCTTTCATCCTGCCCAGTGATTCCCAGCTTGCCATTTCACTTCCCACCACAGCAATCCTGCCTTATGCTCCAATAATGTCCAATGCTAGATGCTCAGTGAACTCCTTAAGATCCTCGAATACAGGGGTTCTCAATCTGTGGGTTGCGACCCCTTTGGGATCTAATGATACTTTTCATGGGGGTTGCCTAAGACCATTGGAAACACATATTTTCACTACAGTTCATGACAGTAGCAAAATTACAGTCATGAAGTAGCAATGAAATAATTTTATGGTTGGGTCACTACAATGTGAGGAACTATCTTAAAGGGTCATAGCATTAGGATGATTGAGAGTCACAGCTCCAATAATTAAATAAAGAATTATCATAAGACCCAAAAGTCTAGCTCCTGGGCATTTACCCCAGAGAACTGAAACACATGCTCAGATAAGTCCTTGCAATGTTTATAGTAACACTTTCTATTTCTTATTTATTTATTTATTTATTTATTTATTTATTTATTTATTTATTAAAGATTTCTGCCTCTTCCCTGCCACCGCCTTCCATTTCCCTCCCCCTCCCCCAATCAAGTCCCCCTCCCTCATCAGCCCGAAGAGCAATCAGAGCACGAGTCAGGACCACAAGGGGTGCACCCACACACTGAGACAATGGGGATGTTCTATTGGGAACTCACCAAGGCCAGCTGGCCCGGGTCTGAAAAAGCCTGGGATAAAACCGGACTCGCTGAACATAGCGGACAATGAGGACTACTGAGAACTCAAGAACAATGGCAATGGGTTTTTGATCCTACTGCATGTACTGGCTTTGTGGGAGCCTAGGCAGTTTGGATGCTCACCTTACTAGACCTGGATGGAGGTAGGTGGTCCTTGGACTTCCCACAGGGCAGGGAACACTTTCTATTTCAAGGTAGATCCAACCTCAACGTCCAGCAGCAGATAAAGGGCTAACCAAACAACAGTTTGTCCCCATAACAGTGTATCATTTATCTTTGAAAAGGAAATAATTCTACTACTTCATGTATTCATGCTATAGCACAGGTGAACACAGAAAGTGTTGGATATTGGGTGATGGAAGAGAAACCAGTCATAAAACTTGCACACTGACTTATTTGATTTAACAACTAGGTGTTGTCAAAGATTAGGGATGGTAAAGTGGAGAAATACTGTTTATTGGATATGAGCTTTTGAGGTAATGATGATACTTTGGAACCAGGTTTTTGGCACCCTGTGAACATACTGGTGGCATTGAATTGTTTAAATGGTTCAATTTTATGTTATAAATTTTATCTCAATTAAACAAAGGCGACATAGCAACTCCCGCAGGAAGCATACCACCGAGAGCAACTTGAGTGCTGTTTCTCTTGATATGATGCAGTTGTTTTCCAGTAGAGTCACTGAAGAAACAACTGTAAGCCAGGGAAGGGGTCCCTTAAGGAAATGATGGTAGTCTTTTAAATGGGGACAGGCTTCATCGTTTACTAAATGCCAGCTATACAGCTCTTTGTGTGTCCTTGTAACTTTTTCCTCTCTATGCCTCATTTCTGACAACTGGAATGATGTCTTGAGTCAGGTACCACCCTTGAAACTCTACCAGAAAGTAGAAACATGTTATGTAGTACAGGACACATGAGGTGCCCCTTAAATGGTCCTAAGGAGTCCTCAGGGAGAGCCAGTGGGTAAAGATGAGAAAGCCTAGCTTTAGCCAGACATCCTGGGTAGGCGAGTCTGATTCTTTCTTCTGAGTGTCTGGCAGTCCCTGATTGGGAGCGAAGGCAGTTTCTGCTAGTTAGGGCAGAGGTGACACACATTCTCAATAGGAATTTCATTTTTGGATATTTTCTGATAGAGATTGAATGATATTGACATCATTTATAAGTTGAAGATATGAAGGATGGAAAGAGGGGATAGAAATCACTCAGCTGCTAAAAAAAAAAATAAGTAGGCCAAAGGAATGTTGCTAAGTGGTTGTTTCTAGAATGTCTAGAGAGAAGAGATGCTATTTAATCATTTAGTCCAGTCGTTCATACAACACTTGGAGTATAATACACAGTTAAACATACATTTGTTGATGTTCTACTATTTATCTATTCATTTGGGGGAGAAGATGGTATTCATAATGCAAGCCCTTTGAGGCAAAGGACCATATCTCTTTCATCTGCCAGTTCCTTGAAGAAGGCCTGAGATAAAATAATTGATTCTTGAGAAACAATGGGCGAATGAACGATGGAATTGAGCAGAGAGAATGTAGGGGCTCCAGAGCATGACAGCCCTGTGTTTGCACCCTATCTCTGGCACACAGTAACAGCACCAGACTATAAATAAGGGAAGCTAGGTCAACCTCACAGTTCAGGCGTGGACATGCTTAGTGAGTGCGAGGTACTGTTTATACAGCAAAAAATCGTCCAAGCCTGAACAGCGTACAAAGATCAACAAAAGGCATCTTTGTGGGCCACTCGGCATCCTCCATTCTTGTCAGTCATGTGAAAGTGGCTATGGATTGAACTGGTACTGTGTGCCTTGTGCTGTTCTAGGAGCAGCAGTATGGAGCTTGGTGCAACTTGGTGTCTTAGTCCGTTTCTTTGTTGCTGAGAGAAAACATTGACTGACTTGCAGAGTAAAAGGATTAGGTAAGTTTACAATACAGGCCATCATCAAGGGAAGGTAGGGTAAGAGTCCAAAGCAGGAACCTAGGAGACTGTGGAGGAATACTGGTGTGTTCCCTGGCTTACTCAGCCATCTATCTCAGCCACACAGAGGGTGGGTATCCAAGACGGGTGTGTGCCTGGGAGCATCAGGTAGATAATTTTTTCAATCAGAGATGAGACAGCACCAGGGGACACTCTGGTGCATGTCCCAGGGTGCTCTGCATCCACAATGAGAAAAGCCGTCCCTAGGACATGTGCATAGGTTGATAGAAAAAGCCCAGGGCAAGATGCGAGGTCCTGGAGATGGGTTAGCTGCAGGTGGGAATTCTCTGCCCCACAGTACAGCTGTGAAGAGATTCTAGGGAGATAGATAGCACCTGCTTCTAGAGGTTTTGGACCAGAGGGTAGAAATAACTTTGGGAAAGTGAGGCATTATGACAAAATTTTGAGAAGGCTATACACAAACACACATGCAAATATGTATACGTGCACACACATAGTGGAGCAGGACATGGTGTTTAGCCTGGCACACACACAACACATGCACACATACAGTGTAGCCTGGCTTCTCTCTCTCTCTCTTTCTCTCTCTCTCTCTCTCTCTCTCTCTCTCTCTCTCTCTCTCTCTCTCTCTCTCACACACACACACACACACACACACACACACACACACACGTCTTAGGTGGCTTTGTCTTTAGTTAAAAAGCAGGGAAACCCTAAGCTGCAGAAACCAACACAGGTGAGACACAGAATCCCTGTGTTCCCTGCCTGGGAGGAAGGAAGTGCCAGGAGCCGGGAGGACCCAGCTATAACTAGAATCCATCCTAGCCTCGAAAGCTGCTTGTCCTTGAGACAGTTCGAGGCTTTGTAACAGGGCTTGGTGCAGAACCAGGGCAAGTCCAGCCGGGGGTTGGGCAGTGGTACTTTGCTCGGCTTTAGTAGTGCAGCAAGGCCCTGCAGACTGGTCACCGTGATCACAGCTCTGGAGCCAGTCAGGCACATCTGAGAAGCAGTGTCCAGAATTTCTTGACAATCACTTATCTGTCTGGACAAATGTCTTTAATGGCAGGCTCTCTCCAGCCCCTTGGCAACAGCAGCATAGGAGTGGCAGTGCCTTGGCGGGCAGGAGAAGCTGGCCTTGGCAACACCCTCCCGGCAGGGCTTTCCCAAGGACTGCTCTCCTTGGATAGTCTTTCTAAAGCCAGGCATCCTCCTGCTGTTTCTCCATGCAGGCCCATATCGGGTTTACTGTTTATTTCCCAGGCAATAGTGTATGTATTTTGTCTTCATAGTGATACAGGAAAATATTCTCAGAGCTGCTTCTCCTGTGTGTGTGTGTGTGTGTGTGTGTGTGTGTGAAGAAGGAGAGAGAGAGAGTCAGAGACAGAGAGACAGCGACAGAGACCAGAGACATACAAACACAGACACGGAGAGAGACAAAGAGAATATGTGTGCATTTGGAGTCTAGAAGAAAAAAAACGAGAGTCCATAATATTTTTACCTTTGCAATAAGACACCATACTGTAGCAGGAACTCAGGAACGGTCCCCTGCAACTCCCATCCATTTCTAGAATCTTCCCAGAACAGTGTCAGGCAGCCCCTGCTTCTCCCATGGATCCTTCAGAAGTGGAATCACCCTCCTTGATGGTGGTCACAGCCAACTCCCATTGTTTCCAGAGCCTGGGTTTGAAAGCAGTTGCTCCTCTCTAGCCTCTAGAAAGTTCTTTCTCATCTGGATCCCAGATCAAATTCCTAATTGTAGTTAGATAATGCCTGGGACTCTCCTCCTCTAATTGTCAGTCTCTCTCTGGACTCCCAGGGTTAGCTAACTCCCATTCCCAACAAGGGGCCTTTCTTCTTTGCACGTGTGAAATGGGTGATACTTCTTTCCTTTTGCAGGCTGGTCAGCTGTAACTACATTGACCTTTCAGTAATTTACCACATATGCGGTTCTTGCAGGCTGAGAATTGTCGTTGTTCCAGGAGCTGGGACAATGAATAGTTAACAAAATAATGGTTCATAACGTGGTCCTGGAAACTGGGGAGCACACAGGTTTGTTTAAGGAGATACTAGAGGTAAAACAGGAACTTTCCGGACAGTTAGAATATGACCTGAGGAGAGGCATGCTAGTGGTAAATTTCTAGTGCCCATTGAGGCTTATCTCATTGTATGGTATCTCGCTTAGAAGTCTAAACAACCTTGTGATGTGGGCCGCATCAGCTTGTAGACAGTCCAGTAACCCCTCCTGCTTTACACGGTGGTTCAACGTGGCTTCCAAACTAACACTGAAGGGCAGGCTCTGGATACCAAATCCAGAAAACAAATATAAAATGTTAGGTTCTAGTTCGTGAACCAAGAGGAAAGAGCTGAACTCTGATCTTCTGGCTGACGATCACCAGCCTGATTGCTCTGTGCTCTTGTTTCCTGGAGGGTTTCAAACGGCTGAGAAGGTGGACCAGGAAATGTCCTCAGTAGGGCCACTGCCTAGGACCTGCCCGGAAGGGATGTTCTGAGATAGATCCTACTTGTTGGAAGTTCCATGCCTTAGACTGACCCAGGCTCCTGTGATCTTTCCAAGAACCATCCAGTTTCACATCCCTGACGTGATGCTTCTGTGAAACAGAAGTTTCCTCTCACACCGTGACAAGGGACAGGAGGGGCATTGCAAACGGTCGGTCCATTCTTCAAGGGATCACCATTCTGAGCCATCCTGGGAGCTGCTGAGTTAAAGTCTGCCACTTGGAAAATAGCCATCCTCACAGAGAAGATGCACGGAGCTTTTCTCTGTCATGTGGCAGCCCCCTTCCTATTGCCCTGGGAAAGGAGATAGCCCAGGTGTGACCATGCTGTGATCTCTTCATACCTGCTCCCAGAGCTGACTGTGAGGAGTGCAGGAGACCCTGACGGGACATCCTCCCAGAATGTAGATCGACAAGCCATCCCTGGAGAACTTCTGGGGTTTGCCGGAGACACACAGAGTTGCAAGAATTTACCTTTATGGCTCACAGTGGCTTTCCGGTTGTGAATTTCAGTGGTGCATGCCTGCACACATGTGTATGAGCTTGCTGCTCAGTTCTGCATGGTAGTGTGGCCTGCACTGAGTTTGGTATGCAGGAATAATTGATGTTATCATCATTATTATTTTTAACATCCAGTGACTCCCATCATGAGTATTGAGAGCTGTCAGAGAACATAATTGGAATTAGGCTTTTTGCCTAATGTTTTAAATGTAAATTAAAAAGAGATTGCTCATCAACAGGAGGTCGCCAGGATGCTGGTGTTGGTGCGGCTTGTGGTATAAGGAAATGTAATTAGTTTCTTTCTCTTGAGAGGAGGTAATAGCTATTAACCCTTTAATCCACCCTCATTCTGATCTCGTTTTAATGAAAATCTAGATAACAATAATGATCTTATACAGAATTCCTACCATTCAGGCAGCATTTTTGCAGTGATCCCCAAACTCTGGAGACACAAAAATTCAATACAGCTGAACTCCTATCAGCGTAAGATACGGGTGACTGGGATGGTGTTATGGTCTTGGGGTCACATACGCTGAGAGGAATGGGTGACTTTTACTGATTTTTATTACCTCTTTTCTGCTAGGCAGATGTCCCCTTCCCGGAGTTTTGATGCTTCTGTCTCTCTGTGTGCCCTGTCTCCTCTGTGTCACAGAGCTAACAGGAAATGTGTATCAGTGCACATAAGTGGAGGACAATTACGAGAATTGACTCGTATGGTTACGGAGGCTGCGAAGTCCCATAGTATGTCATCTGAAAGGCAGAGAAAAGAGCATGTGGAAGAAAAGCCAAAAACAAAAAATGGTGTCCAAGGTGTGGGTGGAGCCTGGGGAAGAAGCAAGGTACGCCGGGTAACTTCATGTCCAGAACTTCATGTTAGAAAGAACGGTGGTGCAATATTAAGGGCTAAGCAAAGGACAAGACGGAAAATGAGGTCCAAGGAAAGCGGGAAATAAGAAGCCCCTGGCATTTTTCACACATGCTAGCCTCTCCAGGGACAGATGGAAACCTTCTTGAAACCTTCATTCCCACAGTGTGAGCCCCAGACTGTGCGCATCAGAACCCACTGGAGCTTCAGAGATCCTGCAATTTGGAGTCTCTCACAATGCTATTGAGCTGGGGAACTGGGGCCAGGGTTCTAGGGTAATGTGATTTATTCACCTCCCAGGTGTTTCTTAATGTGATCAAGTTGAAACACCTGGCTTTACAGTGGGCTTCTGGGGAACATCTGGAGTTTGGTACAAATGTGTGTGTATGTGTGTGTGTGTGTGTGTGTGTGTGTGTGTTGAGAGGAAAATGGTTTGCGACTTTTGTTAGTTTTTGAGGAAGATTTGAGGATTTTTAGTGTTAAAAGAAATTTCTGCCACAGTCAAATTACTGATAGTACTCAGAGCACTTAGAGCTGTGGTTCGCAACCTGTGGGTCATGACCCTTTTGAGGTCCAGCAACCCTTTGGCAGGGGTCACCTAAGATCATCCTGCATATCGAATATTTACATTTTGATTCCACAACATGAGGAATTGTATTAAAGGGCCGTGGCTTTAAGAAGGTTGAGAAGCACTGATTAGAGATACCATAGAGATAAGTAGTCTAGCAAACGAAACATTACTAATCTTTAAAAAAAATTGCATCTGATAACTGATTGATCTCTGGGAAACATACAGAACGCTTCAGTAGGCGGTTGGGATGCGAGCACGTCATGTGCTAGGTATAACAACTCACCAGGGGCTCGCTCCCTTCCAGACACACTGATGTGGCTTTGCATTGTTTTATTGTTGCTATTAAACAGCATCACGCATGCTTGATCGCAGACAAGTCTAAAGAGGAAGGCGAAGATGGGAGTCACTCTTGGTGATCCAGGCCTGCCCTCCCAGGTCATGGACAGCTAAGGCAGGCAGGCTGCGATTAGCCTAGGCTACCATAGACACTGAAGAAGAGCAGAGACGATCCCACAGTGAGCCCACTGAGCTCCCTCTGCCTGCTGTCATGGCGTTCTTTAAGGCTTCTTATATTTCCCTAGAAGAGAAAATTTACACATAACAGGATTATTCTCCCTCTCTGCCAGGATACTCGGCCACAGCTTGTTTTTTAAAATAAATGTGTGTATCTTGGAGATCTTTCCACGTTAGTATCCCCAGAGCAATCTCATTATCTTTAATGACTATCTGAACCTTTTTCACACCTTTTACTATTCCATAAACATCTTAAGACACTGGGGTTATTTATGTCCACTGGGCGGTCTCAGGAAGGATGTGACAAATGATAAAGCAAATGTAGTTTGCAAGTATATCAGACGATAAATTCCAACAAGCAGATTAATCAAAACGTATATGCATTTCGATGTTGCCAAAGCCCTCTCCAGTGTGGTCGTCTATGTTCTATCGACTACACAGGAGCCAAGATACCTTTTTCCTATGCTGTTGTAATCTCCAGGCTTTAGATTTCTGAAAACAATTTTTGTCTGATTGAATGAGGAAATAAATCATACTTGTATTTTTGATTTGTGTTCATTCATTAACAGCGAGGTATGGTCTCAAAAGCTTATTTTTTATTTTTATTATTTTTAAAATCTCATTTTTGTTTGCTTTGTATTGTTTAATTTTTTTATTAATGATTTGAAAGATGTTTACTAATTAAATTGTTCTTTGTCCAGCATCTGTTACAAATGCTTCTCCAGTCCGTGGATTTGTCCTCTTCATGTTGCAGTTGAGATTTTGCTTTGCTATGTTGGTCTTAAAAAGATTTAGTCAAATTTATTGTTATTTCTTTTATGGTTTCTGGATGAAGCGTTTTTTTTTCTGTATTGATGGATTATGGAAGTATACAGAGTTTTCTGAAGACTTTATCCATTTTAAAACTTCCTTGTGTAGAGAAATAAGTTCAGGTGGTGATACAGATGAAAGGCCTTTGACCATTACTCAGTGAGTCTGCGGGTAGAGTCCTGATGAATGGGTCCTTAGGGACCTGCGTTTCCTGCGCCTTGAAGAGAAGATGTTTAATTCTCTGGATGATAGAATCAAGATTCAAAGTTACAACCAGTCAGACACTGAATTAAAAGCTAATCAGTGAAATTTAAAATTGTGTGTGTATACTTTTAAAGTTTGCATGTTTGAACACACACATACATATAAACACACATTATATATGAACACATATATATTCGTATATGTATCCAAGTATACAAGGACAAATGAAAAAACAGGGTTACAGATATTGATGCAAGTAATAATTGCAACAAACTTTGCGATTGGTGCTCGGTTTATTGTAAAATGGCTAACATCAAGGCATACTAAAAAAGCCAGAATGCCCTTAACTAGGGTGCTTTGGTGCTACTCAAGTAAACATTTTATTTTGAAACAATTACAGCTGTGTAGCAATCTGCAGATCAGTACTGAGAAGGTCCATGTGGCTCCTCATCATGATTTTACTCAGTGGGTCACACCTACATAACTATAGTCCAATGCTGAACCTGAAAACAGACATTAGTACAGTTTTTTTTTTTGTTTGAGAATTTCATTCAAGCATCTCAAGTATTTAGATCAAACCCATCCCCATTCTCTCCCCTCCAACGTCTCCCATACCCCACACCATCTCTTTTCCCTCTCAGCTTCAAGTGCTTTAAACAAAACAGAGTCAAACAAAACAAAAGAAACAAACAAAAAAACCCCTACTGAGTTTTCTCCTCAGAGTTCGTGCATTCACACATTGGTGGGTGTGCGTCTAGTTTCGTGCACTCTATCACATTGACATGGTAATATGTTATCAATATTTTTTTTAAATTGGTAAGTGAATTAAAATCAGACACATGGAGAATATCCATCAATGACTTCTGAGTGAGGAAAACTGCCCAAGCCTGGATAAAGGTGTGGGGACTTTCTAGTACAAAATGTTCTTGTTGTCTTCCGACCGTCCCGTCATGGGGCAGCTAGAGCTGAGCTTCTCCTATTTATTGCTAAGCTGTGGATCTGGAAGGCTAAGCAGACAACAGAGGGGTTATACTTACACTGTGTCATGTCAGTGGCTATCGAGAGAAATAGGGGGTAGGTACAAGATGGTCAACTGACTCCAAGAATTCTTTCAGTCAGTAGCTCTGTGCATCTGGAGCG
The DNA here is from genome assembly GCF_014885135.2 of Alexandromys fortis. Classification (NCBI taxonomy): domain Eukaryota; kingdom Metazoa; phylum Chordata; class Mammalia; order Rodentia; family Cricetidae; genus Alexandromys; species Alexandromys fortis. The sequence continues at coordinate 1,442,363 of NW_026067954.1, read as the reverse complement.
AGAAGGGGTGAAGGAGGATGTGGACCTAGTGGTACACTAGAATATTTTCCATTAACTTTATAATGATCAACAACTGAACTCGGGCATGGTGCCTATTTTGGAAATAGTTGAGGTCGGGCAGAGTTTTTACTGTCCAGCCATTTCTCTGCTTTGCCCATCGCTTCCTGTTTCCTAAGTGGGCGATAGTTGCTTTCCCACGAAAGTGCCATGGCTACTCTGCCCTGATAGTGTGTGCTTTTTCTACTTTCTCTCAAGTAGCTGTAGGCCATTTTCTGGCAAGTGCATATGTATATTTATGCAGGGTTTATTTTTCATGGTCAGCATCTTCAGAAACAAGACAGTGAGAAGTGATGGCTGCTGTCACTCTCCAAGGACAGCTGTAAGTAAAGCCTGTGTAATAGAGGACATTTCTCCTGTGGAGCTCTAAGGGAACATCTGAGCTGAAGTCACCTCGAGGGAATGAAATGCAGGTTCTTCGGCCTGAATCTCGTTGGACTGAGTATAACGTATCTGTCCAACACAAGTTAGGATCTGCTTGTTCTTCATGTAGCAAGAAGCTGAGGAGTGAGCACCAATGTTAGCTTGGTGGCTCAGTGTTGGTGAGGCTCATGTCCCTTCAGTTCTCTCAGCCCTTTCTACTTGATCCCAGAGCAGCTGCCCTTGCTCCTGTCACCAAGCCAGAACCGAAGAGAGGGAAAGGAAGCTAGGGGAAAGAGGAAGAATCCATGTCAGCTTTTGCCCGGATGTAGAAATGTTTCCTAGAACCTTTGCTGACAGATTTCCATCTGTGTCTCATTGACTAGGATTTTTCCTGGTTCCCACAACTGAGACACTGGCACATTGATTTTGTAATTTGAGAGAAACTGAACCCATGGAACAGGGACTCCCTAACTTGTAACTAGTTTAAACACATCAGTCTGTGAGGATGGGCCAGGGATCTTAGAGCTGGACTTGAACAGCTCCATTAAACCAAAATCAGTTGTAGTATGAAGGCATAAGGTATAAAATCAGTATAGTCATTCTCTGGAAAAATTCAACCTGTGAGCAGTTCCTTCACAGTATCTCTCGTTCATATACACATATATGATATATGTCACATATATACATGTATATTATATACCATACATACATGCACACATATATGATATAACTATTGTGGTAAGGCGATGTTTTGGCCTGTTGTATTCTGGAGTCAAACTGGGTTTCAGAAGATCATTCATTTGTATTTGAGTATTGTCTTTCAGTAATTGAGACCAGAGCTTGACTCCTGAGTCCACAATTGCTGCTAAACTAATTTAGAGGTTTCATGGAAAGAACAATGAAAGCCCAAATTTTATTACTATGCTATTTACTTAATATGTATGAGCCGGGAGATTTTTAAAGTGATTATAGAAACCAGGCATTGCGTTCCTAGGCTCCAAGTGCCGGTTTTAGAAAACATGGTTAGTAACGTAACTCGGATGTTTTAAGGAGGCGCTATGTAGCCGGCAAGGGAGCTTTGCATTTCCTCCCGTCTATGTGAAAACTAAGGAGAAGAGAGGTTAGGGGCTTATCCAATACTCCTTAATGATCTGAAGTGCATTTTGCTTTATTTGATGTGGCTCTAAGTGATTGATTAGCGCCATTCAAAAGTAAAATAAGGTGTGGCTAGGTAGAGAAATGATGCACAGTTGAAAAACCGGTCTTGCAGGTTGTCGGTCTCTGTGGTTTGGTGTTGCTGCACTGACCTTGTGCCATAGTTACCCCATCTCTGTCACATAGTTGTGTCAACGACAACCTGTGAAACTGATTCCTACTTGAGCGAGGGTCTCGGCGTGTGGGCGGAGCACTGTGTCTCTGTCACTTCTCTCTCACACAGAGGCCCCTGGCCTTGGATGTTTGTCCTGCCGAATGTCTACCAGGTCAGGGGCTGGTCTCCTATGGAGCTGGCAAGCCCTTTGTCCTTCAGCCATTACTGTATTCATGGCCACTGTTCACCTAGAGATCCCATCCGCGTGACGTCATTCTGGGAGGAAACAGTCCCTGTCCCAGCGTTGTCTGTGTTGCTGTGATATCAAAGCCAACAGCAGGGAGGCAAGTTTACTTAGTTTGTACTTCCGGATTTCAGTTCATCACACAGGAGCTCAAGCAGGAACCAAAGCAGGAAGCGTGGAGAAAAATTTTTTACTGGCTCACTCAAACTGTTTTTTTTTTTTTTTTTTTTTAATCCAGCCTAGGCCTACATCCTCAGAGATGGTGCCACCCCCAGTGAGTTGGTTTCTCCCACAGCAAGAGGATCCTTCACAAACATGGGCACAGACCAAACTAATAGAGAAAATTCTGCAATTTAAGTTTCCTTTTCTCAGGTGGTGTCAAGTTGATACTAAAACTGACTGTCGTGGCCTCTGCCCCCTTGAGAGGACAGTGAGAATTTCTTAAAGATCTTTGAGTGAAGGGGTACACGGAGCAGAAGGGTTTCCAACCATAGAGAAGCTAGGCTGCCACACCCACTTTTCTTCATCTGCATCCTGCTTATAAACTTTGCTTCAACGGGTGGCTATGGGAGTTCCCCTCTCCTTGCCACCCCCTCTGGTGGGATGTGTCACTGGTGTGGAGTGAATGCAGGTGGGCAAGGCTGTGCCAGGGTAGCTGTGTGGGCGCTCACACACTTTCGCTTTGAACTCACTAGCTGTCAGGCTTGGCACTTTTCAGCACAAGCCATTATGCATTGTGTATGCCTATCACATGTATGTAGATCCACACGTTTGCTTGTATTTTACCCATTTATGCACACATATGCCCGTTTGTGGATAACTGAGAACACTGAGTGGCGAATTGATCTCAGCATCTTACCTTGTTCATCTCATCTGTTTTTAGGGTCCCTCTGATGCCTAACACTGACAGTTTGACAGGATTTTGAACCACAAAGGAGGCAAGCCTATGGGTGTGCCTCTGATGGAGTCTTTAGATTAGGCTAATTGAGGGGGCTAGACCCACATTTCTGGGGTTATTCTCTGGTGTTGTTCCTCATCACATACCTTGCTTCGTGGAGACAGGCTCGTCTACTGGGATGTAGGGCTTTCCAATTGACCAGGTGGCCAGTGACCCTCAGGAATATGCCTGTCTTTCCTTTTTCAGCATTCGGATTGCAGCACATGTCACCATGCCTGGCTTTTTTATGTGCCGGGCTAGATTTCTGGACCTTATGATCTGAAAGCAAGTGATTTACTTAGTAAACTATCTTTCTAGCCCCTAGAGAGATATTAGCCTATGTTATGTCAATTTACCAATCAGTATGGAATTTTTAAGAATATTATACTTTTTAGAGACATAAGAAAAAGCGCAAGAACATTTATAGCATATATGGTTTTGATTACAACAGGTAGCAAAAAGTCATATCTATGATGTGGTGTTTAATCTTTGTCTATATGTAAGAATAAAATTGGAAAAGAGCAAAAGAAATTAAAAACGTGTTAAGGAAGTTTGAACTAATTTCTTTCTTAACATCGCTGCTGTTTTATTCTATTCTCTGTTGTTGGTAACCGAATAGTGCAGGCTGTGGGAGTTATTTAGAAAAGACGTCTATTTTAGCATGCAGTTTTGTGCCAGGGTCAAGGGTCAGCATCAGGTGATGGCTTTTTTTTTTTTTTTTTTTTTTGCTGGCAGTGCAGGACACTGCCATAAAAGAATGGGTACTAGAGAGATTTAGCCCAACTGGGTTTTATAGAAGACTCACTCTGAAGATTATCCAGCCCTGATGACCTCTAGAATGTTTAGCTTAGTCCCTCTTCTTGATAACACACATGGAGTGGGGAGGGAAGCTGTATTCAAACCATGGCAGATACCACAATAAGCCATAAAGTAGAATACTCAAATACTAACAAAAACTGACACGTATTTAGTATAGCACTTTGTCTATTTGTTATTCCTCAAGATAGATATTGTGGATGCAAAAAAAATATAGTTCTCACATTAAAGAGTAAAGGCAGCTTACTGTGGAGCAAATCTGAGTGACCATGGCCCAGGAACACAGATTTTGTTTGCCCTATATTCCATGTTCCAACGTCAAAAGTTGCAGGAAGCCTTATAATTTCAAGAAACAAAGAATGTCATAAATGAAGACAAGTTCAAATACAATGGTGGATAAATCAGAGAGGTGGTTATACCAAGACAGGAGAAGCTTTCCATAGGCCTCCAATGCTACCTGATGACTTTCTTAGCTCTTGAGGAAGTAGGAGCTAGTGGTCCGCTCTGTTAATAGATTCCAAAAGTTTTTTATCTATTAGTTCTGACACAGCAGTGGGTAAGGGATGGCAATTGTTGAGGCTAAAGCTGGACTGAGGTACTTAGCCTCCGGACCTGCAACATTCCAATCTCTCTATAGCACTGAAGTTCTAATCAGCTAATTTGTCTTTGCAGACCCAGCTTCTTTACAGGAATTCTTGTTGACAACATTGTTATAATTTTTCCTTTGTATATGAGAATCTCCTGTCTTATATGGCTAAATAACTTCACCAAAGTTTGTAGCTACAAGGCCAGAAAATGTGGACTAGGTCTATAGTCTGCTTTTTGTGTTCCAGATAGCAATGATCCAATCTATGTTCTCTAAAAAAGACAGTAGTAGATTGCTACAACTTCTAGTCCACCCTACTTCTGATGTGTTTGCACAGACTCTTTTTATGATCATGGAAGAAGTTCAACCGATCAATAGACATTAGCTATTCTCCAGGTGGATAATTTCTTGGAAATTTTTTATTGTCCATGCACTAATACTATGTATGTTGAGACTTACAACTTGGTTTGCAAAAAGAAGGGTCTAGATAGGCAGAGATGGCTCTGAGAGATGGCCTGGGTGAGCTGCCATTCCCGTCTCCTCTGTGGGTTTAATGAGAGAGCCTTGATTAGAAATCAGCTCAGGTGACAGAGGAATTTAGCTGCTTAACCTATGTAGAAGGAATACACATTAAGGAACAGAGCTATCCCCAGGCCTTTCCCCAACTATCCAGGAAGAACGCCAGTATTTTATGGCTGTTGTTCTGAATTGGTTGGATAAAGGCCTCACTTCTGTTCAGGCTTAATACATATATATTTTTTTTTTTACTGTGAATAAAAGCGATGGTGGCGCTGCCCAAGGAAGAGCACATTGATTCATTATCCACTTCCAAACAGCCAGCTCTGAAAACATACATCCGAGTGACATTTTATGGACTCACTAGGTTATATTGAGAAATATATATGCATATGCACATATGTTTATGTATGCAATAACTAGATGAGAAAAGAGTCCATTGATTTGAAGGCAAGCAGAGATAGGTACACAGGAGGGTTTGGAGGGAGAAAGGGAAGGGAGAAATGTAATTAAAATACAATCTTAAAAATAAACAACAGTAAGAATTGGATCTCAAGGATAATGATAACATTATCTCCACAGAGAAGGTAGCAGCCTGAGTTTGTTAGGGGCTGGATTTTTCTAGTAACTTGGGCTTCCTCCAAGGATTCTGATGACCCCATTGCAGACAGTTCCCTGCTGCTGGTTCCAGGGCAGCTGGTCTAGGGAACACATTGCTGTTTTGAGGAGAGATTTGCAGATAATTGGACACAAAGCTATTCTTTCCATGGCCTTCATGAAAGAGCTTGTTTCCAGAGACTTCTGCTTCACAGAATGCATGGAGTTTTTACCTGCAGGCTTCAAGTCTCTTATTACACCCTTCTCTCTCTCTCTCTCTCTCTCTCTCTCTCTCTCTCTCTCTCTCTCTCTCGATGCAGATGCACATGTATACTTTTGGTATGTACAAGAGAATGTCATATGTGTGCACATGTTGGAGACTGACAGACTCTTGAAATTGGAGCTTCAGGCAGCTGTGAGCCACCCCACATGGGTGCTGAGGACCAAACTCAAGTCCGTTGGAAGAGGAACATGCTCTCCTTATCACCCAGTCATCCCTCCAGCCCCAGGCATCTTATTCCTAACTTTTCCCATTTTGTCTTTGAAAGCCATTGCACTTTGCTGTGCTTTGCTGTGGGTCCCATATTTCTTGGTTGGGTTTTTCTGCTTTCCCCACTGAACAAAACAGAATCGCCCCGTCTGTCCTAACTCTTCTCAGTATCTACTGTTTCCCATGATTCTGAAACTTGGAATATGTTCTTATCTTGGGGTTTTATTATTTGGGATGAAAAATGTTCTAGCATTAATTCATCTAAGTACTATGTAAGCATTTGACATGCTCAAAGCACATCCCAAAGATGAATTAATGAACTCTCATATCCATTTGATATGACTTCATGGATGTATCCTCTCTGACATGGGGCTGTAATGTCTGTGAGATGGTAATGGAGTTTTATCCTTATGGAACCGTAAGGCCAAATAAACCCTTCCTTCTATAAGTTGCCTTGGTCATGTTATTTTATCACAGCAATAGAAAAGTAATTGATACAGGAGTAAACTATGTGAAGCCAACTTTCTCTAAGGACTTAAGCATGAAGATAATTTTACCCACTTTTCCTTCCTATTTGCAATTACAGAACCTGGGAGTCAGAATAAGCGAGTCTCTTGACTTTATGGATTTTATAGACAAAAGCAGAGAAAAGTTCAAGTGTTTCAAGGTCATCTGGGGTTAGGTCAGTTTGGCTCTTGGCCTGTCCTTCGTGTCTCTGGTAGACAAAATGTCTACTCCCCTTGAAGGCCTTATGAGGATGGATTAGCTGTGTCTGGTCAGCTCTTGGCTCAACTAGAGGTGATACATACTCAGTCTTCGCTTGTGGGTCCTAAGTGAGGCGAAAGCTACTTGGGGCAGCCAACCCAGCTGGTGAGCCAAGTAAAGACAGACGAACCATCATTGTCCAAAAAGACTCTCAGTACATTTGGGGGAAATAGGATATCGAATACAGTATTTGTCTTCAGAGAGCCAATGGGTGTTTGGTTTAAACAAACACTCCATTATGATGTTCAGCGTAACAAATTCTGTAATTACAAGTTTTATGGCAACTCCCATTACTAAGCTATTTCAGCCCTCTCTTAGCTGCTTGAAAAATTGTAAATTGGTGGAAAATTTCATGGCTAGCCCCTGCCTGGTGGAGAATAGATGGCTTATGGGAGCTTAGGGAAGGAAAGAAAATCTCATTAGCTGTCTCAGAGTTATTGTTGAATGGGAAGAAATGTAAGCATATTCATCTTCCAGTTTGCAGCAGAGTTGAGTGTCTTCCCCCTCTGAATTGTGAAAAAGGAAGTAAAAAAAAAAAAAGACCTCATTTTCAAAGCTATTTAGAATTGCTGAGAAGAGTTGAGAGGGAACGGCTGGACTCAGGAGTCACTTCTAAGCACTCCGGATAATCCTGCTCCGATTTCAGCACTGAGCCTTCTCAAGTGCCAGTTTGATGTTTTCCTCTGCTCTGTGTTGATTCTATGCCCCTGAAGTGTTGGATTCCTGGATCTAGGGAAATGTTTTGAATCCCTAGGTAGGGGAAGAAAGGGCTGACTTACATCTGAGTTTAGTTTATTCCTGAGGTGGTAGGAACTAGCCTCAGGGGCTCAGGGACTCTGGGGCTCAGGGGCTCAGGGACTCTGGGGCTTAGGGGCTCAGGGGCTCAGGGGCTCAGCAGTTCAGCAGCTCAGCAACTCAGGAACTCAGAGGCTCAGGGGCTCAGGGGTCCAGTTGTTTTGGTTCATGGTTGAGACAGGCCTGACTAACACAATTTGGGGACATATTGTTCTGTACCAGGGTTCAACACCCCACTTCTGTCTTGAAATGTACCATTTAGGGTTCAATCATGAGCAGTCTTTTTACCTTTAGGCTAGTCTTGTGACTGTCTTCTCCAGCTCTTGAGGGTTCTTCCAGTGGTGCCTTCACACATCTGATCCCAGACATGTAGGAATGTAGGATTATTCAAGTTGCTCAAGTTGTTTTATTTTTTTTTTAAATTCCTTTCTGTCCCGATTATCTTAGGCCTCAGGGAAGTTTTCATTCTCAAGATTAAGACAGCATTCATTATTCTACTGGTTTATGATTCTTGCTTAGAACCATTTTTATTTGGTTTGCAAATGGTTTAATTTACACTGGATTCCTCCTTACCCAGAGAATAAAGACTGCCTTCTCTTCCGTGTCTGACTTCAGTGCCTAGGGGATTCTCAGACATAAATAATATGTGCTTAGTCAACAGTCATTGGCTGTACAGCACCATCCAGTGTGGTGGGAATGCCTTCTTCCAGGGTGTGTGGTCAGCTGAGTTCCTCAGCTGCTGTTTGGTTCAGCTTCACCAGCACGCCTACCTGGTCATCACTCTTACAGACATCAGTAGCTCCTCTTCTGGTGGACAGGTTTGCAGTCATTGTTCATTTGCAGTTATGGTCGCAGTGGGAATCATTTCTGGATATGGCTGCTTTTCCTCTAATACCCACGTCATTGTAAAAGTTGTTCCTGTGCTAAGTGCTTTGTTTCTTTCTTCTTTGGATGTGAAGACAGGAATTGTAAAAACAGCGTTGCTACCTTTATCTTCACTCTACTTTCCTGTGATACGCCGACATCTTTCCGACTTGGTTAGAAATAAGGGGGAATAAAATACTGAATAAAATCATTTTAAAGCACTGCCTTATAGAACTGAAAACAAAAATCCCATGAGCTGTCACCTGCTTCTGTCCTTCCCGAAGGGTGTGGCTGCAGAGTGCACACCTGTCCCGTGCTTTCCTATGATCTTACATTTCCCTCTTTCATCATTTGGGCTCACGAAGAATGCTGTACATCAGAACCCCAGATACTGGCTCTGTAGGTTTCCTTATTCTTCCTTTGAAAGTTACTTTCTAATTTTGTAAAAGATTGTGTTCACAAGAATTATTCCTCAAAGTTGAGCTTATTTTGGGGTTGGATTTTGTTATTACTCTCTACTGATGACCTTATTAACATACTGTAATTGACCTAGTATTTTGAATATTAAATATGTAGAAAGAGAAGATTAAGAAAGAATATGCTATTTGATAAACAAAGTCAGTGTTTTGATGTCTGTATATCCTGTTTTAGGTGGTCTGTCCTCTAGAAGGGGATTGTAATAATATGTGAGTTAAGAGTCTGAAATAGAAGCAGGGCTTAGACTTTAGGAGTTTGTGATATAAAATAATTATGATTAATGGCAATGTGAAAATATCTTCATTTGACTGAGTATGAAGAGGTGACATAGGAGTTATGGGCGATGACCATAAACCAAGGAAAGAGCTAAAGCAAAGATTTCTGGGTGAGAATAGATGAGCAATTTGGAGCAAGGCAGACCGGGGCCAGAGGACAGGAGCCTGCTTTTCATGTATGTGAAAGAACTAAATAAGTACACCACGCTGATCAGACATATTTATTTCTAAAGTAAGAACAGCAGTCACTTCTCGGCTCTATTTCTTAAGGCTGAAAATACTAATATCACAATAGGTTTCCCATTGTTCCTACAGCTGGAATGAGGATGAAGGTAACATTGCTAAGAGGAAGAGAGTGGATGCACTATCAAATTCTGGCTAGCGATTCTTCTGAGGAGCGCAGAGAGCTGAGCTATATGTATGCATTAATAGCTGGCGCTTTCATTGCCTTATTAAAAGTAAATAACGCAGAACTCTTGTCTTCAGAGGCTCTTTCTTCAACAAGAAATTGGTGATGGCTGAATTTTTCTAATGAATTAAAATTGTAAGGGAAAGGTATCAGTAGCTGTCTAGAGAGAATAATGAATTGAGATTTGAAGTAGTTAATTATCTACTATCAATAATTTTGGCTATTAAGAGTAAAGTTGCTATGACTACATTTGGAAAACCTTTATATGAATGTATAATCTATCTAGAAATGCAATTGCTAGGTCACATGATTATATATTCTTAAATTTATGAGAAACTGCTAAACTACTACAGAGCACTTGTCCCATTTTGCTCTCATTTCTACAATGTAAGGTTATGAGAGTCTATGCATAGGTATCCACATCGCAGGATTTTCTGCCTATATGTGTGTATACATACACATATAAAAATTGTCTGCATTTTGTTCTAAAGTTTTGCTTCTATGATTAGGAGTGAGGTTGACTTGTAGTTGTAGGGATAAGCCCTCCCCTTGGGGGCGGGCTGCCCTCAGGCGTATGTTTACTGATATATTGTGCTGCGCGCTCCCTTCCCGCTCTCTCTCTCCTGTTTCCGCTGGCTACTCCGCTGGAACCTTGGTTTCGTGAGTCTGGTTTTGTTATTAAACTTGTTTAAATATCAAAAAAAAAAAAAAAAGGGGGATTAACTGGTTTGATGGGATGATTGGTATTTGTGAGTTACTGTTTTTAGAAAATTGTATTGGTACTGTTTCCTGTATATTGACATATTGAATATTGAATGTGAGTGTTCCTACCTCTATTTTTGTATAAGAGTATACTTATATTGTATTGATACATCTACCATATCACAATGTACATTTCTACCTCTGATACTATTTATGTAATAACATTGTTTACATTTGATATGTAATGACATTGTTTACAGATAAAGATCATTGTCTTCATGTATTGCACAGTTGTTTATTTTTTTTAGTCTTCAAGTTAGATAGGTATTGAGAATTTTATGTTGTTCATGTTTATTTTTAGGTTAATAAGGTATTCTAGATACATAGAGATTATATTTAGTATAGATAGTATAATCTTCAGCCTCTTTAAAGAGCTGTAGAAAATGGCCTTTAAGCTAACCTAAAATTCTGTGCCGAGACACAATTACTCCTGGCGACACCACTCTACTCCCGAGAGAACGTTGAGCACCAAAGACACTCCACTGGGAGTTTGTCTTCTTGGCAAAATTGGCCTTTGGGTTAAGAAAAGCCCATACCTCATCTACTGACAAAGATATGAAACAGGATTTTCTTATCTTGCCAAGACAGGGTAGGATAATTCTAAGAAAATTCCTTACATTTGATAATGGTATGTCAGTCATGCTAGGCCTTAGCCAAAGTTGGTTGACTCAACATTGCGAACGAGAATTTGGGTGATTGCCCAGGTAGTCTGTTGTCTCTGTCATTTATGGCACGCTTTGGATATCGCTCATTTGTTAAGTAATATTTATTCCCTTCTCGGATCTTTGACGGAGTTGAAGATTATATAATTGTAATTACTCTCTACATTATTTAGACTCCTTGAGATAGAATGTCTGGTAAAACTTTTGTTCTCAATATTGTTTGTTATATCTATTATTTATTATTATTGTTTATAGTTGTATTTAGGTTAGTTCTGTCTTATTTAGACAAAAGGAGGGAGATGTAGGGATAAGCCCTCCCCTTGGGGGCGGGCTGCCCTCAGGCGTATGTTTACTGATATATTGTGCTGCGCGCTCCCTTCCCGCTCTCTCTCCTGTTTCCGCTGGCTACTCCGCTGGAACCTTGGTTTCGTGAGTCTGGTTTTGTTATTAAACTTGTTTAAATATCAATTACTGGTGATTTATTAATCCGACCGCTGCATGTAGTTTCATTTCCCTTTTAATGTCTTAGAGCTGAGCCGGTTTCAGTTTTGCTCCCGTTGCTTGACCCAATCTACCTGCTTGGATACCTGTTCCGAGCTTTTACCTTCTTGACCTTTGCTCCTCTTACTCTTGATGTCTACCTTCACATTTCTGGGACTTTTTTTTGTTAGTTAGACTTCTGGTTATAGTTCTCAAGACCTTTGGACCATTACATCTCAATACAGAGAACTCAGGACCTGGCTTATTTTGATCTTTAATTCTACGCTATGTAACAGTCATCACTTCTCAAGACCAGCAAACAAATCTACTACAAGATAGACTATACAAGATAGTCAGTATAACACCACCACCACCAACAATACAACAGCATCAGCAACAGCAACAAACCCCAAACAATGGATAAAAACCAATGTCCTTAGCAGGATTGAACAATTAGAACATTATTAACTTCCACTTTTAATGCTCTAAGGATTTTGAATCAGTTTTCCCCTAATTAGCTCTTAACTCTTGATGCTCCCTTGATTCTCGTTTGATATACTTTTTAAGCAGTCTCATCTAGTGCCACGGTTTTATGTGCCAGCTATAACCTCATATCCCTAGATCTACCTTTCCAGATCAGACTCCTCTCTGTAATCCCAAACCCATGTATTTTTATTGCCTACTGTATATCTCCTTGACTTCCTTAGGACTTCCAATTTGATGTTTTTAATATACTTTTCAGATGTTATCTTCCTGGTGTATCCCATTTCAGCGAAATGTTGTTTTGCTAAATGTTCATGCTGTCAAATTGCCTTAGAAATAATTATATTTATTTCTATAGATTTGAGCTATGTTCAACCTTGGTGAGAAGAGTTTGTTATTGCAGAGGGCAGGGGTTAATACTCATAAGTGTTTAAATGCTAAGAATAGGAGACTCAGCCAAAGATGGAATCTCTATAGCAACAAGTACCAGAAAAACACGAGGATCATCCATAAGAAGGAGAGGGAAGAGCGGAAGAGCTGGAGAAAAGGGACGAACTGTTGTGAAAGCATAGCTTCTGGACACGGCAAAGCTGTTGTGCATACATCACAGCATCTGTGGTTAAGCCACCTAAGGCCTCCAACAGACCAGGAGAGTTAAAAATTCCATCATGGACAGGGAGGGGCTCCAATGCCCACCTCCAACTGAAGAGCTAATGCTATTGATGGCACTAGAAGAGGGAGAGTCAGTTTTCTCTGGATAGATGAAGTGGTTTATATGAGGTGGCCCCCATAGGCTCATGTATTTCATGCTTAGTCACCAGGGAGTGGAACTTTTTGGGAAGGGTTAAGAGGTGTAGGTTTGGCTGAGTAGGTATAGCCTTCTTGTAGGAGCTGCACCAATGGGTATTGGCTTTGAGGTTTCAAAAGCCCATGTCTCTCTCTGCTTGGGGTCTGTGGTTTAGGATGTAAAATGCTCAGCCTGTCTGCTTCCTGCCATGATGATCATGGACTGACCTTATAAAATAGTAAGCAAGCCCCCAACTCAGTGCTTTCTTTTATGAGTTGCCTTGGCCATTGTGTCTCTTCACAGCAATGTAAGAGTAACCAATGGACATTATTATGCTGAACTGCCTCAGTAAATGGTTTCATACTCATGGACATATGGGTAGCAATAATTTGACATAGTCGGCTTATAAAAACATATAAAATTGTGAAGGATATGAGAAATACATGGGGTAGCTGGGTTGAGGAGAGAAGGAATGGACATGAACAAAGTTTATTGTATGCATGCATGGTAATTTTCATTCAGTTAAAATGTTAATTTTAAAGCAATCATATTATTATTATTATTATTATTATTATTATTATTATTATTATTTTGTGTGGGCATGTGGATGCACATATGTGTGTGTGTAGGTCAGGAAACAACTTGTGCAGAGTCAAATCTCTCCCAGCATGTGTCTGGGTGTTCAGACCCACACATGTTGTCAGGCTAGGTAACAATTTCTATGAACTGTGGAGCTGTCTTCCCTGTTTCTGAAATTATTTTCTTACATCTTTCTTTTCTTTTCCCCATCTCTCCCTCTTTCCTTTCCACCCTCCTTTGCTCCCTCTCTCTCTGCTTCTTCCCCTCCCCCTTCTTTCCATCCTTCTCTCTTTCTTCCCTTTCTCATTGTAATCAAGAACCTAGAACTTTGAACCTAGTACCTTGTATATGCTAAGCAAACATGCTATCACTGAAACTTAACACATTTTCATCTTGGGATCAGTTTCTAGGTTCTGAGCATAAGATGTCAGCCATTCTCATACCTCTCTTGCTGTCCAAATGCTGGTTACTTGGAATGACTTAATGTCTCAATTCTGTGGTTGTTATCTGTACAGATATTGATTCTTTTCTGTTGGAGTTTTACCCTGGTTCTCAAGTCTCAGTGACCCTTGTGAAAGGTCAATCTGACAAGGATGAAGTTCTCGGGGGAAGGGAAGGATGACTGTTGCTCTCACAAGGATGATGTGTTGCCGTCAGAGGCAGCATTCACGATGGGCATCATCTGGCCTTAAGAGGTGCATTTGCTACTCCTGAGCACCTTGGAGGAGGAGGATGTAATGCTGTTGAACTTTTCCTGAGATTGCTTTCTCTCTATGGGATGAAAAATGTTCAAATGTGTGACACTCTGGGTCAAAACTGGATAAATGCTACAAGTGTGAATTCATCACAAAGAATATTTGTTATGATTGTTTCAGTCTTCAAAGCATATCACTCATTCTGTGGCCAACTGAGAGCTGGATGATTAAGGGTATTATTTTCTGAATTTGATTTTAATCTGTAATGTGACAAAAAAAACCTCTTTACTTAGATGGCTTTAAGTCTAGGGAGTGTCTCTGTTTTGGCTGGAGTCCTGGGAATCTAGAGCTGATGGGTAGGTGTTTACTTTCACTGAATGGCCTGTGGGATAGATAGTGACAGCACTGAGCTTGGCCACACAAACTCTGTCTGCATTGGGCTGAAATGCACATAGATCCTTCAGAAGGGTAAAGGAGAGGAACAGGGGTGAGGAGAGGGCACTTGGGAAATAGCATAGGGGCAAGGAAGACAAATACCCTAGATAACGGGGCTGCAAAGGAAGAAATTCTTCTGTAGAGTAAGGTGCACCCTGCAGCTAGGCCTGCTGACTGGAAAGGGACAGGGGAACTATGGGACCTTTGTTATGGACCAACTGAATCACACCAGTTGATAGCATTGTGGAGTTCTGGCAAGCTACCTGGCCCCTCTTTCCTCTTTATAAGTGCAGGGAATGAGCATAATCTTTACGGAGTTTTCCAGAAAAATGCAGTAGATCCAAGGACCAATTGTAGGTTGATCATTTGGCTGAATGATCTTCAGTCTTTACTTCTTTGATAAAAGAACTAATTCTGAAGACATGTCTCGTAAGATCCTTGAGTGAAGGATGGATTTTAAAGATCCATTTTAGGAAGAACATCATTATCAAAGCTAGGGCAAGTATTACTGCTATAAACCAAATGCCTCTGACACCCACAAAATGTGTGTGTTAGAGACTAACCCTTCAATGTTATTAGAAGGTGGAAACTGGATGTGATTAAATCAGGAGATGGAGCCATTACTAAAGAGATCTCAGATTAGGTTGATTGGATTATTGGTGGGATTATTGCCCTCATGAGAGAACCCAGTTTGTCCCTTCTTCTCTATGGGAACACAGAAGCAAAACAAGGGAGCCACTGAAATGCCATGGGAGAAATCCAGACGAAAGGATACATAAACATGCCTTGCAGACTGGCAGGCAGTTCGGAAGATTCTATGAATAATAATTTCCTTCTTGTGAAAAATTCCATGAAACTACAGAGGACAGATGAGCACAAAGACCTAGGCATACACCACGATCTTCAGCAGGAAGAAGACGAACAAGCTTGTCTGTGATAGCTTTTGTTTACTCTATGTAACATATGGTGCCTTTGTTTTGAGATGTGATAAGGAATTGGGACATTCTGGACTTGGGAAAGGTAGGGAGAGTTTAGGGAAGACAGAGCCAATGGCCCTGAGAATATGCACACATTTTAGAATGAAATGATACTTCTTTTCTTGAGTAGTATGTATAATTATTTTTTTCTAATTTACTCCTTTGGAATGGAACCTTGGGTCGAAGAGGCAGATCTTGTACAAGCTGGGCAAATAAGACGTCAAGGCTAGAAGGACATTGATGGTATGGGTGAGTGGACAGGTTAATTAATGGTGCTCTTGGAAGTTGGAAGGAGTGTGAATCCAGGAGGTGGGCAACATACTGAAAGAAGAAACCCACATACTGGGTCTATGGAGAAGGAGTGCAGGAGCAGAGAAAGGACAGGGAGCAGCTTAGATTGGAGCATAGTAGACAGAGTCTGGTATTTTGCAGAAGGTCTGGGTGGTAAGACGCTCCCTGCTGAGGCTGTGAATGGGTTCTTCAGAGTGGTGAAGCTCCTTGGAGAAGACAAAATTAAGATTCTGTGGACACTGGCTGTCTGGGGTGACAGTGGGAAGGAAGCTAGAAAGAATATCAGGAAAGAAAAAGTCTCTTCCGTTCGACATGGATTCGACTATGCTGCTCCTATACAACATGTTGAAACTTTAATCACTGTTTCCTCACATGTGACCTACTTGGTAATTTCAAATGTTATACATTAAAGGTCGTCCTTCTGGAGTAGTGTTGGCTCTTAATCTCATGTGACTGCTGTCCTTCTAAGAGAAAATGTCAGGTGAAGATACAGAGAGACAAGAGGAAGAAGGTGGTCATGTGACGGCAGGGATGAAATAGGAGGTATATCTAGGCAATGCCAAGGATAGCTGGCAATCACTGAAGCTGGAAGAGGCAAGTCTTCTCTACAGACTTTAGAAGCAACATGGACCTATAGGGCCTCGACCTTGAACTTGAGCCTCTAGAACTATGGTAACACAAATTTCTTACTATTTTAAGACAATCATTTGTGGAACTTCGCTGCAGCAGTCAAAGAAGCCACCGCAGCAGTCTTTTTGGGCCAAGTCTACCCCATTGCAAAGCTCCTCCCATCTGTCCTCCCGGGTCCTTAGTCACACTGATCGCTGCCTTCTTTCTCAGTTTTCCAGCAATACTTAAGGTCTGTGCCTAACTTCAGCATGGGATTCCAGTGTGCCTTCAGATTTTCTTTAACCTCATTCAAGATCTGACTTCACCTAAGGGGTGAGCATCTGCTTCCCTGAGTTTCTCACCCCGCCTAAGGCAATGAGTGTTCAGCATCTCTGCGCCTTGCTGACTTCTTGAGAACATCTTTCTGGCAGTCATGCAATATACATTAAACTTGAGCTCCTCATGTAGGTCATTTGGAAGGTACCGTTTCTGGGGCATCACTAGCCTGTTCAGGTCTGAATGCTGATAGGTTCTCCTTGGCTCATTAGAAAACTTATAAAGTGCACATAATTTAAAAATGAATGATGCTGTTTTTAAACATTTTGAACATAGGAATATTCTGCTTTGAGGAAAGCCCACTACAGAACTGATTAAATGAAAAGGGTAGAAAAAAAGAATCTTTTATTAACCCAAGAATTTAAAAACTTCCATGACTTTTCCTCATAGTACACTAGCTTTTCTTTTCAGATAACTTGTATGAATACTGAATTTATACAACTTCTGGATGGATGTATACTGTTTAAAAGTGAGGTACATTAACACTGAGAGTGGATAAAACAAAATAGTGAGGACTCAAAAACCACTGCAAAAGAGGGCTTTCTAAATGGATGTGAGGTATTAATGTAGATAATATTCTGGGAGTTTCTGTGATAAAATGGCCATAGTGACTGTGGAGGAGGGGGGACTAGGAATGAAGAAGCCAGCAGGAAGATAGAGAAGAACATTCCACTACTTTTATTATTTTGTATCACTTATTATTTTAAAACCCACATGCAGTTATGAGAGGGAGAGAACAGAAAGGAGGATGGGTCAAAGAAAAGAACGAGAAGAGGAGGGAATCAAAGGACAAAATAGATAAAGGTCGTTGAGCTGTAGAACAATTGAAGAGCAAATGTGAGGTCCTCAAAGGGTAAATGGTTGAGTCTCGGACCGGAGGTGTCAGCTGGCTCCTGAATGCAGGCAGG
This sequence comes from Alexandromys fortis, assembly GCF_014885135.2. NCBI lineage: Eukaryota > Metazoa > Chordata > Mammalia > Rodentia > Cricetidae > Alexandromys > Alexandromys fortis. The sequence goes on along the minus strand of NW_026067954.1, from coordinate 1,424,859 downwards.
GAGAAGTGTACAACTGTACACATACACACACACACACACACACACACACACACATTATCGAATGTTCAGGTCTTCTGTGCTACTTCAAAAGGTCATATTCTCATTTGACGTTCCTGAGAACATGACAGTGTAAATCCTATGACAACCCACACTGCCCAAGAAGGATTTCTCTGTTGGCTCGATTGTATCATATCTGTTTCCCAATTCTTCTTTATAGGAAGACCTCCATCAACTGTCCAGTTTGAATTCTATGGGCAACTTCTTAGGGATCCTCTCCCTGCCATCTCTCCATCACCCAGCTTATGCCTTTCTCTTATCATGTAAAGGGTCACATAGAGCCAATTGCATGCTAGCCATTTAGGAGGTGGAAGGGAAAGTAGAAGCAATGAGCTGTAATCCTTAGTCACATGTGAGTCAGGAACAGAATTTACCTAGGGTCAAGAGAGCTGAAAAGCTTAGACACTAGCCAAGTGTCACAGCTGCTGCTGAGCTTTAAGGCTCCTAAGCTCTACTCGGTGTTCTGCTACACTATCGAAGGTTGACATGGCGTGGCATGTCACACTGTATCAGAGTGATGGGCAGAACAGAGAATCTTGGTAAGAAAGTTGTAGAGAAGTGGTATGTGCCATTCAGGCAGCATCAGAACTGAGTCATTGGCAAGATTCCCTTGAGAAGGGCAGCAACTTGAATGAACTGGACAACTTCATTCAAGATAGTTTTCAGTGCCCATTGATCAGTGATTTTTAATATAGTGTTACATTCACCACAACTAGCATAATTCCTGACACATTGTAGACATAACAAAAATTCATGTTGAATTAGTGCAATGTCTCATTGGATGGCGACATCCAATCTCTGTCTCTGATTTTACAACCCAACGGAATACATTCTGAAGAATTAATATGAAAAGGGGAGTAAAGGCCTATAGGAATGCAATCACAGGGGCTGCTGAACCCTCCTTCTGCTGTATGTGCAATGCCTGGAAGATAAAAGGGACTAGAATTGGCTCCATGCTTTCTCAGCCCCACTGCGATGACAGTCTTCCCACATGAGGTGGTGTGGTCCTTTTGGGGGAAAGCATTTAGTTTTGGGAAAGGTGGATGATAAATAATGGTGCTGCATGTTCTGAAGCAGCTTGTGGGAGAAAAAGAGCACCAGCTGGGGCCTGAAACAGCCCAGAGTCAAGAGCATGTGCCAAAAGGCAAGAAATTGGCAAGCCTGGCGTGGGCACATGTGGCAGAAACATGGACCCAGATGCACTGAGAGACACAAGACAGTGGGGCTGGCCAGATCCCTCACTGCTGACTCCAAAGCAGCTGAAGCAAACACGCTTCTTGAGCTGGTGGTCTGCAGACACTATTGCCGTAGACTCTCTGCGATGTAGTTCACTAAGGTTTAGGTACCAATGTTCTCTTGACTGGATGGGGATTTTAGGAGTTGCCTATCCTTCCTGCTCCTGGGGAATGTACATGTAGAACCTTCTGAATCTGTGGAAAGCAAGCTTTCTCTCCTCTTAGGCTCTCCCCAGAGACTATTGGAACCATACCCTGAAGAAATCTGTCACCTTGTCTAACCTCTTTGTATAAATGATGACACTCATGTGCAAAGGAAGATCATGACTTTCCCAGGGTCACACCCACAACAAGTAGAAACAGTACTGAAAACCCAGGGACCGCTGTTTGTAACTGTTTGTAATTTCACCGGCTTTGGTGACCTTACAATAGTCCTTGGAAGGGTTTTTTTTTTTTTTTTTTTTTTTTTTTTTTGAGGTCTAGGGTGAGCATGGAAGCCATGACATTAACAGTCTACTGTAAACTGGCCTTTGGGGGCCCTTGGATGAGTAACAAATCAACTATAGTCTCCTTGGGCCATTTCATTTGCTTTTCTTCTTTCTCAGAGTCCATTTTTCTTTCATTCCCCTCCTGCCTCATGTCGTCTCTGGTGTCTGAATACCTACACTATATTTTGCCAGACTCGTCCTTAAAATCCCAGGCTCATCCTTCCCTTAAAATGTTCCGAATCCATAACACCACCTCTTCTTTTGCAGCTCGGCCACTGGCTCTATCAAATCAAAGGCTGTTCACACAGATGAAACACATAAAGAAACACACACACACACACACACACACACACACGCACACACACACGACACGCACTCACGCAGTATGAGTGAGGAGCACAAAGCACGCAGCAAAGACCAGAAGCTCTCATTACCTCCCAAAGAGTCGTTTTTCACTCATATAATGAGATGAGTGCATGTTGGGTGTGAGGCTACCAGGGAGACTTCTATTTCTAGTGTTTTCTAACACAAGACCTTAACTCCTTTCCTCCCTTCTTCCCTCCCTCCTTCCCTCCCTCCCTCTTTTCCTTCCTCATCCTCCCCCCTTTCTTCTTTCCATAAAAGGTCTGGCAGTAAATATATGATCTCTGTTACTCAACTCTGCCTACCATCACAAAATGTACCCACAAGCAATAAAGAAATGAATATATGTGACTGTGTCCCTCCAAAACTCTGTGGTCCCAGGAATTGGAATCTCACACGATTTCTCATGGACTATATAATGTTGTTACTCATCTTTAGCTTTTTACAAATGGTTTTGGGGCTGAGGCCATAGCTCAAGGGCTGAACGGCCTGCTGCATGAGCATGGGGAGCACAACCCCAGTGCTCACAGGGCTATGGGATACCAGCTGAGGAAGCTGCTGACAGGGTGTGGAACCAGCACAACAGAGAGAAGTGTGTTTTCAGTCAACAAAGCTGAGAGGAGTTGGAGATCTGAAGAACGCTGACATGGAGATACAGCATTTGGAGTTTCTTCTGCTGTGTTTCTTTGGCTTTTTCTTTGGTTCAGTATTTCCCCACTATTCTTCTCCCTTTCCTCCCTTCTGGAACAGTAATGCATATTCTGTGCCAATGTATGTTGAAAGTGTGTGCTCTGTTTTAATTTGATTTTATATGGGGTTATAGTTAAGAGATTGCCTTGAGTCTCGGAAGAGACTTTGGACTTTTAAGCAATGTGAAATTGTAATAGACTATGGGGACTTGTGAAGTTGGACTGGATAAAATTTTACGTTATGATATGGCTACAAGCCCGTGAGAGCCAGGGAGTGGAATGTGGTGGTTTGAATAAGAATGTCCCCCAGAGGGGCATTTATTTGAATGCTTTGTCATCAGGGAGTAGCACTATTTGGAAAGGATTAGAAGGTATGGAGGAAGCGAGTCACTGTGGGTAGGCTTTGAGGTTTCAAAAGTCCATCCTAGGCCCAGTTTCCCACTTCCTGCCTACTATCGGCGGCTCAGGATATAGAACTCTCAACTACTCCAGCACCATGTCTGCCTGCATGCTGCCATGCCCCCCACCATGGTGACAGTGGACTAAGCCTCTGAAACTTTTTTCACTCCTGAAACTTCTTTTATAACTTTGTCGTCACTGCTGTGTCTCTTCATCGCAACAGAGCAGCGACCAATACAGGGCAATTCAGGGAGGCTAGATAGGAAAGTTTTGGGAGCGACACTCTGTAAGCACTTGGGGTTGGGCTGGGATCATGGGCTCCTCTTAAAGGCAGTGGAGACACATTAGATGTTTTCAGTTTGGGGGTTTAATAACCAGGTGAGAAGGAAGCACTTACCCAGCAGCAGCCAACTTCTCCATACACCGTTAACATTCCAAACTCCACTTTCGTTCCTTCTAATCCTGTGTGTTTACGGGATTGTACTATTTCTCAAAGAGAACAGAGGAAGGCCTAGTGTTGAAGCCTCCACTGGTCTACCCTGGAACTTGGCAATGGCATTGCAATGAATGGAAAGTTTCTTTCTCTCTGACTGCTGGCAGAACCCAGAGCAGAGCAGGGTGTGCTAACATGTCTTCAGCAATATCCAACAACCATGCCCAAGTTAGCATTATAAGCATTCATTTTGAATTTTTCCCTCTCTTTCTCAGTCCGGTTTCATGCCCCCAGGTCAAATACTAACTTCAGGGCTGGAACCGTATGAGTTCACCATCAATTTTCTCGCTGTTAAGGGATAGAGGTGAGTCATCAACATTGTTCTATTACTGCCTGTGATATATTTAACGTGAAATAGAATTACAGGACAGGACCTGATGGAGCTGTCTCCGGCCTCACCTCCCACATGGTGTTTATACCTCCTCATTTGTCTTTCAGCAGCTGCATAGCCAGCCCCTTGCGCAAGCATCTCAGGTGCCTGCCTAATTAGCTCGGGTGCACCTTGGCTCCATCCACCTGCCCTTTTCATACCATCGGCCTATTGAGTTGTAGATTCCCTTGGCATTGGATCCTGCATTGCTAAGGTGACCCCAGGGAACATTTTAAGTAGGTAAAAGCCATCAACAATGTGCCTGTCTTTCCTGCGCCTTCCAGCTGACCCCTGACTAGCCAAGGATGCCAAATAATGACCAGGGGAAATTAGCAAATCTGTGGCCAACTTCTGCTCTATAAAGCTTGCCACTTTTTAAATGTTCACTATGGAGTATTGTTTTCAGGTAGGTGACCATAAGACATAATAAATTAATAAAAAATGTCATTTCTACTAATCAAGAGATGATCGGGTGCTCTGGTCGTCCAAGGTAACATGATGCAAACCCCTTTTACTCCTCCACTCCTCTTTACACACCCCTTGGCACAGTATAGGCCCGTTTTCTCCCCTTCTTACAGAGAAGTCCCAGAGCTTCAGGTCTAGTAAGTCAGGAACAATGTTCAGTTTCTGTGTCGGGAGAAAGCTTCAGCTAACGCCCTGTCCTCTTACTCTGGATAAGAAATACTCTTCCACAATTGTCGTGTAGCTGTGAAGGCACACTGTGGAACCCAGTCCCCACCAACTAACTATATGTGGCAGCTTAAATGTCCATGCACCAACACACATGCCACACCCGCACCCTCCCTCTCGACCATACACTTGCTCTCTACTGCTGGGCTTTGGGAGTCCTTTCATATTCATTGACTGGCACCACGCTCATTCTAAGGAGGAGAGGAGATCAGAAAAGGAAACATCATTTCCGCCCGAGTGTGGGAGCATGGCGTTCATTAAGAGCACCACAGCAATACAAACAATAAACAGCCATAAAAAGAATGCGCTAAGGCAGTGAGCAGTTCTCAACCTTCCTAATGCCGAGCCCCTTTAACACAGTCCCTCACGTTGTGGGGACCCCCCGACCGTACAATTATTTCATTGTTACTTCAGTTTTGCTACTGTTATAAATCATAATGCAGCTATCTGATATGTAGGATATCTGGTATGCGACCCCTGTGAAAGTGTCATTCAACCCTTCAAAGGGTCGCGACCCACAGGCTGAGACCCAATGTACTAGAGGTAGAGCTGTTGACTTGGAGGGATTTCTCTAAGGCAATGTTACCTGAGAAAAGCTATCAGGGAATATGTAGGCAGCAGTGGGTGTCGGGGAGCCCCTCTTAGTGAAATAAAGGCAAACATGGAAACCACTCTATGTACAAATACATTTATTGCTGCATTTTCATAGCGGCCTCTTATTTCCTCATGGGGGGCGTTAGTTAGGCTCGCAGCTAAATATCTACTTGATGCCCATCATAAAACCATTCAATTGCTTAAGGTAACAGGGATGTTAAGTAGTCATGCATAAATATAGAATTGAAAATTACATGTGTCGTTACTACACTAAACTTCTTACATGGACAATGAGTACATGACTGGAATGATTTACATACTTGTCTCAGAAACATATTTGTGAGGAGGGGGTACACGCACATATTCATGTGGGCACCCTCGCATGTGCGTGCATGTGATTGTGTAGACCAGATGCTGATGCTAGGTGTCTTCCTCCATCCCTCTCCATCTTATGTTTTGAGGCAGGCATCTCCCTGAGCCTGGAACTCAAGTTATTCACTGAAGTTTGCTGGCCAGTGAGCTCCATGGATTTGCTTGTTCCCCTGTGAGCATTAAAAATACTTCTGTACCCAGAGTTTACATGGGTGCCGGGAATCTGAACACAAGTCTGCATGCTTGCACAGTGGCAAGTTACTTACCGGGGTGTCTGCCAGCTGCTTTTACAGTCAAGCAGCTAGAGACTGACGGGAGGGAGATGACGGCTCGCTTATCTGCGGCTGTCTGCGATTGGTCGTTCTGCGGAGGGCAGGCCTCCCTTGATGTATGTATAAGTTTTATCTGGGCTTACAAATGGAAGTTGGAGACAGTGCACTGGGCTGTGTGTCTTTTTCATGAGCCACTACATCTCTGGAATGTGTGTCTGCAGAAAGACATCCATCTGTTTAAGGGAAGTTTTTTCCTAGATTTGTGGAGTGGCCAGGTAAGGAATGGAGTGGTTGGAAAGAAGATGTTTAGTGTCTAACACTCTTTTTCTTTTTCACACAATAAAGCACCAGTGCAATCGGTTCACAGTCCCCTTCCTGGCACCAGCAGTCTAAATGACGCTGGCTAGCTCACATCATGAGTACATTTAGTTGTTCTTTTCCTATTTTTAAAACTTTATTCTTCTTATACTAAGCCCGAAAAGTTAAAAGGCTTCCTTGTGTTTACATACGTATTTCATTTTGGCTGAGCCCTACCCTTCTCGATCTCCCTGACCAATAATCTCCCTGACCCTCCTTTCACGATGAACCTCTAACCACTGGTATTCTGTCTTCCACTTTAATATCTCATGTGTGTTCTATTGTCTTCCTCACCCCCTTCTTCTTAAACCATATTTGCTCCCTTTCTTGTGGACCTTTCCAGGCCTTCTTATGCTTTCTGTGTTTAATAAATTTTCGACGGCAGGCATTTCAACTAAGTGGAATCATACAGTTTGTGGCCTCATGTATGAGGCTCAATTTATCTCATAGGTTTTAGTAAATCCTTCCTTTTTTTTTACATGTGGGTAACATGCCACTGCAAGGGAAAATATTCCTGTCACTATTGCTAGCAGCCAGGTGCCTGTTGTCTGACATATAGGAAACATACATATTTGTTTCTGAAAAATAGTTTTTTGTTGATGTTATTTAAATATCTTTTATAAGCAGCCGCAGTCAATTAAAGTTTTTTCTTTTAAAAATGTAGCCACATTTTCTCTATATCATGCAAGTAACCCCAAATTAGCCAGATCATTAACTTCTAGTCTCTCCTCATTCCAAACTATTCTCTGTTCACTGACATGACTCAGCTTCTTGAAGGACAATTCCAGTAGTCTGAATCCTATGTAGTTTCCCATTGATTATAATTCATTCAACACTGTACCATGAATGCATATTACTTAGTGGCAAAGGTGTCCAGCACTAGCATCAGCTTTGAACATCATAAATGCAATTCCTATTCCTATGAACTTCAACCTCTTAGATAAATAATCACTTGACACTCTGGTTCCCCTTAAGTGGTGATACTTCCTGCCCACTTTCCTAAGGGAATTATTGAACTTAGTCCTGTAGTGATTGATGGGTGGTACCAGCACTAACTCTTAGACTCCTGGGTGGCTCAGTATTTGATGTATTCTAGCCATACCTCATAAGGCTCCAACATTTCTAGATCTTTATGTGCAAAGAATGTTAGCTTTCAAAGATGAAAGAGCCATCTAATTTTTTCTCCCAGTGGCCTTGGTTTTATCTTATGTCAGATAGAAAGTCATTACTGTGTTTTAAGCAGGGACATTAAAATTCAGTGTTAATTAAAATCATTTTAGAGATCAATACACAGAGCATACAGTTCCAGGGACCACTGATCCTATAGGAATGAAGGTGAATGGTGTACCTTGCAGAGCAGGGGACCATGATGGAATGCCTCTAATCCCACCTTAGGTACAATGACCCATAAGGAGGTTTCTTAAAGTCATCCTGTCATTCTTTTGTTCTTTAATCCTTGCTGGTTGGCTAAATAAATTTACAATTATTAGAATAACAACAACAACAACAACAAAAATCTAAAATATGGAGAAACTAAATAGAAGTACTTTTTGCAGTCCAGGAAAAGATAATGGTTACACTGGGGGGGGGGTAGCAGAAGATAAAATGCAGAGACTGAGGCTTATGTTAGAAATGGAACCTATGGGGTTGGACACACCACCAAGGAGGGAAGGACCAGCAATGACTTGTGGTTTTCTGCATGAGCCTCTGAGTGGATGAAAGGGTCAGTGGCTAAGATGGGAAAGCTGGCGGGCTTGGGACTAAGAACACCAAGAGGCCAGTTTTAGATTTGTTAACTTTCCTAAGACATCCAAGTGTAGAGTGTAGAGGAGGGTTGAAAATTTTTATCTAAAGTCCTTGGCTGGAGATGAATTTTTGGCACTTTCAGGACTGTGGGCTATCTGAGATTGCCAAGAGAGAAGGGATAAATGAGGAGTGAAGAAAGCTAAGGTCCCAGCCCCAATTAACTCCAATAATGTTCAGATGGGAGGATAGCCAGCCAAACACACAGAGGAGCAAGAGCCAGGAAAGCAGAAGGGAAGCCAGGAAAAATGAGACGTGGAGCCACAAAGCCACGAGCAGACAGGCTTGCAGGAGAAAGGACACAGCTGTGTGTAGTGATGAGTGGGCTCCTCAGATTGCATCTGTGGGGTAATTGTTGATGTGCTGAACGGTGGCAGGTTTTCTGGTGTGTAGGCAGTAGGTGCTAGACTTGAACAAGTTGAGGGATGAGGGAGAAGATGGGGAGACAAGGCGCACAGAAAATTCTTTTGTGTAGTGGGGTTGTCAAGTGAAGAAGAGCAGCGGGGAAATTGCTGCCTTGAAAGGTTTTCAGTACTCTGTTTTTATTTTAAGATGAGAGGGAAGAGAGCTTGTTTGGATGCAGATAGGAAGCAGGGTGAAGAGGCTTGAGAGAGAGGCAGTGTTGATGTTAACAGTTGCTACGAAGCTGGTTATGCGGAGGCGGACTGGGGCTTTGATGGTGGGAGAGAAAGGAGTTAAGGTGGTGAGTTGAGGCAGACAGGCAAGGGCTTACTGCTGGCTGGATGCAGACATCTTCTGTGGTCCTCTGGGCTGAATGTGATCTGATGAAGTGTGAGGTGAAGGTCTTGGGAAACCTATGTGTCTTCTAGCTTCTCTCTCTCTCTCTCTCTCTCTCTCTCTCTCTCTCTCTCTCTCTCTCTCTCTCTCTCTCTCTCCACAAGTCTCCTGGATCTAAAGTTCATTGGCTGGATGGCAAGCCTCAGCGGTCCTCCTGTTTTTTTCCCTCCCTGTGCTGTATTATGGGTGCATTCTACTTTGAATGATCTTTTGCCTGGCAAGCACTTTACCAACTGAGCCACCCACTGAGTTCTAAGACCTAGTATCTCTCCTCAGCCTGCTCACTGAGAACACAGGTGTCTGTACATCACACAATTTAATTGCTGTTAATGCTGAAAGAGAAGAGCGTGGAATTGATAGTGGGAGAGAAGGGCTGCATCGAAGGAAACTGAGTCTCGTACTTGATAAGTTTTCCTGTTGAAGAAGGCATCCTAGTGAGCTGAGACTCAAAGAGCATAGGCAAATCAGACAGGGAGTCTCAGAGAGCTGGAAGCTAGACAGATGGGGAAGCCAGACCTGGAGGGATTAAAGGAGTGGACAGATGGGGATGGCAGACCTAAAGGGATTTAGGGAGCAGGCTAATGTGAATGTGGCAGGCAGGGCTGAGCTGTGACAGGGATTGGGAGTTGGACAAACGCTGACCAAGGAGACAGGAAATGCATTGCAAAGCTTTATGCCAGCTACTGTGAAAAGATATTGACAGAAAAGAGGTTGACTGAATGTTAGATAGCAACTATTTCAACAGTCCAGATGATAAGCAAGACTAGATAATGGCAGGCTGACCCTCTCCTTGGCACTGCTCCCTTGAGATGGAAAGTTCCAGCCAAGATGTCCCCATGGATTCCTGGTGTCAGAAATGGGCAGTAGGCAAATCTGCCTTTTAGTTTCCATATCAGGAGACAGACTTCTCTCCCAACTCTTCCTGTGCAGAGAAACACTCAAATAGGAGATTAATGTACTGCTGGGTAAACCAGATATTGTCTGTGTTCTTCAGTCTGTAGCTTTCATTTGCTTTCACCAAGATGCTCTGAAGTTTCCTTCGAGTTATTAAATATGGATTAGTCTCCTTTTTAACTGTTGCATAATTACACATAAGTTGAATTTGTCTTGCTCTTTTAGATCTACACATCAGACACCTCACCTATTAAGGAGTTATACAAACATTCTCATCTCCCAGGAATGAGCTATGATGTTGACTTATGGGATCTTCTAGATTTATGTCAAGGACATGCTACATCTAGTCTGCCTATCACAGTTTATCATACTACATGTGCCCAAGTTTGTCACTCAGTCATCAGAAAAGATGGAGCCTTTGTAGTCCTAATCCTAAATTTTGTGGCCCAAATTATGGGTGAATTTAATTTCAGATAACAGAAGCATTGTATTCTCCATATGTTTTAAAGATTAAACATTAACAGGGAAAAACAAGCAGTTTGGCCAACATTGCTTACCAATAACTGTCTAGAGGTTAGTTGTTATTTTGCTATGTAAATAGGATATTTTCAGAGTTAAGTTTTTTCTGGCTTGACCCACACTGTCCTACTAGGTGGGAGGCCATTGTTTCAATGAATATATCATGCTGGTAGTTTCCTGTAGGGCTCAAGAGTAATGATGAACTGCCTAGTCAGCCAGGTTTGCTTGGGAGGACCAGGTAAGAGCAGAAGGATGTCCAGTAAATGCAGGTTTTAACTTTCTTGCTATTTAGGTTAAGGGCGAGGACTATAGATGCTGAAGACAAAATGTGCTGAGTACCATACAATTGCCGCAGACAGGCAGAAACCAGGACTGTAGACAGAAGGGTGGTTAAGGGGTTAGTCCAATGTTTTGGGCACGGTGTGCAGATGCCCATTATGAAATAAAGGAAGTGTCCTAAGTTCATGTCATGACTTGAAGATTTAAATGCAGGTTGGGGCAATCTACCAAATGAATCATTGTTTGTTATTCCCACTCATGGGCTAAAGGCAAGCTTGCCATTACTGCCTCGTTTGTGTGCTTGACCTTATGGTAAAATTGTGTTCTCCAGTCTTTCGGCCTACCATTCTTTAACATTCCTGTTCTGAATACTGGTAGCTTACCTGGAAGCCATCCTTTCTGTGTGTCCCTTGCCCAGATCCACCATATTGTATGTACAGATCAATAAGAGAAGAGTGCTTGGAGAGGCAAGGGAATTAGATAAGTGCATCCTTGGGTTCCTGGGAGGAGCTCATTGTCTGATTCCCTGGGGGCTATGTCTGTAACTCTCGCTCAGACAGATCCTGGATACATTCTAAACTATATGGTTTCCAATAGGCACCCAGATGTCAACAAGTAGCGTCGGTTGCTGAACATACCTTTTTACATGGTTTTAAAATTAAAATATAATTACATCATTTCATTATTTCCCCCTTTCTCTTTATACCCACCAAATTCTCCCATATATCCCCTTGCTTATTTTTATAAGTGTAGCCTCTTTAATTATTGCTTCATGTGTGTGTGTGTACTTTGCTCAGTCTATATAACGTAACTTGTATGTATATGACTTCAGGCTAGCAACTTGGTATTTCATAAGCAATCGGAGAACTCTTCCCTGGGGAAGACTATTTTTTCCCACGCTCAGCATTTCTCCAGCCTCACTACAGCAGTGTCACAGTTCATCCTGGATCCCCGAGTGACTTACATCTCCCCTGTCCTTGGACTAGTCATGAATGTCCTTTCCTTTCATATTTATGTTGTGTAGCATTTAAAACAAATCTTTTCATTTGTAATTTCTATGTGCCTCCTTCTGTCTTCCGCAAACACTGTGCATTCTTGAAAACATGAAGCTGGATCATTTTAAGAATTAAGCTTAATTCATCCTAGTTATTACAGTTATCAGTACATTAAGATGAATTACAATCTTCAGGACCAGCATTCTTCGGCTGCTGTGGAATGCCCAAATTGAAAAGGACTAGACCCACTCCATGAGCCAATGGAGGGATTTTTCCCCTCCTCTGGGAACAATGCTGCTTCTTCAGAAACAAATCCAAACTGCTTTGAATTAGAGCTCAAAGATTTACAGACCTGGTTAAAAAAAAATGTTAGCCAGCATCCTTCCCTGGATGAGCTCTTGCTTCTCTTCTATTCCCAGTCTGCCCCGTATACCTTTGCTTCTTATCATTCTTATACTTAGATTTATTTTTTCCTGTTTTTTAAACTTTTTACTGAAGCTCCTTCAAGAACAAGTTGCCACCATCAGTCAGTCTGCCACGCAGGAATAAGTAAAAATAATGCTTTTTTTAGGGTCATCCTAGACCCCCAAACTTTTAAACAATGTCCTCTCTGCCAACAAGAAGTAGTCAAGCAGAAAACAGACCCCCCCCATCCTTTATATTGTGCCCCAATCCTTTATATTATTATGAAGGATCTAGAATAAGGAAAATCCTTCACCCCAAATCAGGGGCGTAAAACCAGCCCAAGGCTTCCAGAAACCTGCCACCCATGGAGTTCCAGAGAGCAGCCAACACCATCACATGCCCTGAGCCAGAATGGGAAAAAAAAGAAAGAAAAAAATTGGCTATTGAGATTATCTCTCACCCTAGAGCCTGGATATTACAAAGACAGATCACCTAAATTATCTCCTACCCTGCAGTTTATCTAAAAAAAAAAAAAGCAATTTCTGGGCTGTGTGAGGCCATCCCTTCCTGTTCCTTACTTTCCACTATTCCACTACAAAAACAGATTCAGACTCTAAAGAGAAAGTTCTTCTGTATCCCCAGGCCTGAACTTCAGGGTGTGGAGGTACCACCTTGTTGGTGGAGGTTTCTGTCCCTCCTGGTTCCATAATAAACACACAGAAACTAAATTATTTGCAATACTGTTTGGCCCATAGCTTAAGTGTATTTCTGGCTAACTCATATCTTAAATTAATCCATTTCTATTACTCTGTGTATCGCCACGTGGCTGTGGCTTACCAGCAAGATTCTGGTGTGTCTGTCTCCTATGGGTGGTTACATGGCTTTTTTCTACCCTGCCTACTCTCTCCTCCTCTATCTGCTTGGAACTCCTGCCTTGCCCTATTCTACTAAGCAACTGTCCAAAGAAACTTTATTCATTAACCAATAAAAGCAACACATATACAGAAGGATTTCCCATACAACCACCTCTCATACTAATAGAGACGGCTCTCATCTTAAAAAAAAGATAGTTATCGTCTTTATTATTTTGTGTGTGTGTGTGTGTTTGTGTCTGAATATGTGCATGTGGCGATCACATTTAATGTCTAATTTAAAAGCAGAGAATAGGGCCTGGAGAGGTGACTCTACCTTTTGTCAGGCTTATGGCCCTACTGATTGTGTGAATGAGGTCACACTAGATCATCAAACTATAGCTGAGACACCACATTACTGTGTCATGTGAATGTCCTCAAGAGAGACCAGCAGAAGAATCAACCTGGCTGGCCCAGATCACATGACAACCCCACAGAGCTATGAGCATGCAGAAGGGCTGTCATACCCAATACTTTCAGTTTTGAGATGGTTTCCAAGTTATAACCCCAAAGGAGTAAGAAATAGTTTGCCTTGTTAAATTTGAGTGACTCTGGCCCAGGAACATAGATTTAGGTTACCCCAAATTCCATGCTCTAACACAAAAATAAATTCATGAAGTTTTATGGTTGCAGAACAAAGAAAGACATAAATCAAGAGAACTTTTCATGTATATTGTTAGAAACATCAGATAGGCTGTCTATAGCAAAACTTTGAAAATCAAATGTTATGTGGTGACATTCTTAGCTTTTGGGGTGGTGGAGACTAAGATTCTGTGCATACACTCTGAAAGGATTTACCTAATAGTCACAAGGATGTTAGGCAATGAATGACTAGTTAAGGGGTAAGATAGCCAAGATATTTAACTCTAGACTCGGGATGTTCCAGCCTCTCCACAGTCAACTCATCACAGTTCTCATCAATCCACCAGCCTTGGTGAGATGTGCAGTGGAGGTGTGACTTCCCTTTGTGGGATGTTCAGTGAAGGTGTGATATCCCTTTGTGGGTTGCTCAGTAGAGGTGAAACGTCCCTTTGTGAGATGTTCTGTGAAGGTGTGACTTCCCTTTGTGGGATGTTCAGTAGAGGTGAGACTTCTTTCTAGGAACTTGAGTTCATGCTGTGAAACAGCAGGCAGCAGTTAAGATGGTGCCTCTATTAGCTAGTTTTGTGTCAACTTGACACAAGCTAGAGTCATCAGAGAGGAAGGAGCCTCAGTTGAAGAAATGCCTCCATGAGATCCAGCCTGGTACTGGCATAAAAACAGACAGCAGGACGAATGGAACTGGACTGAAAACCCTGATACTAATCCACACACCTTCAAATACCTGATTTTTGACAAAGAAACAAAAGATATCAAATGGAAAAGAGAAAGCATATTTAACAAATGGTGCTGGCATAACTGGATATCAACATGTAAAAGAATGAAAATAGATCCGTATCTATCACCATGTACTCACTCATAAGTGTTTTTTAAACATAAAGCAAGGAAAACCAGCCTACAAATCACAATCTCAGAGAACCTATACAACAATGAGGATCCTAAGAGAGACATACATAGATCTAATCTACATGGGAGATAGAAAAAGACAAGATCTCTTGGGTAAATTGGGAGCATGGGGACCTTGGAAAAGAGTTGAAGGGGAGGACAGAGACAGGGAAGGGAGCAGAGAAAAATGCAGAGCTCAATAAAAATAAATAAAATCAAAAAAAAAGAAAGAAAAAGAAATCAGATGGACGTAAGCTAATAAACAGTACTGATATTCTTGGGTCCCTGCCCTAGCCACGCCCACTCCCATAACCTCTGACCCGCCCATCGCCATCTTGGGATCTCTCTCTTTCTGCCTGGGGACCGTTTGTAGCCTCTCTCTAATCTTTTTTTAAGAATAACAAGTACCCCTTCATGGCCTCCACATCAGCTCCTGCCTCCAGCTTCCTGTCCTGTTTGAGTTCCTGTCCTGATTTCTTTCAGTGATGAACAACATTGTGGAAGTGTAAGCCGAATAAACCCTTTCCTCCCCAAGTTGCTTTTTGGTCATGGTGTTTCTTTACAGCAACAGAAACCCTAACTAAGATAGTGTCCGGCACTGAAGTCCATGCTCAAGATGTAGAAGCTGCATTTTCTTTGTTTGACAGTTTAATCCCCCAAATTCTTCAAAAAAAAAATCTCGAGATCTCACATCTTAGAGATTCTAAGAGTCTCAGAAGTCTTAGAGTTAAAAGAAACTCCAACTGAATTCCCTCCAATGAGAACGGATGCCCTTTATCGACCTAGCTTTTGCCTTTTACCTACTTTTATGACCTCAGAATTGCACCATTTAATTTAGGGCTCAAAATGAAATTCATATTGGCATTGAGGGAGTTTTCCTGAGGGATAAGCTTTCAAATAAGTACAATGTAAAATCACAGGAAAATGTGAATTGTTATTGGTTCAAATAGAATAAATACAAAAGGCAACAGGGTCCAGAAGTCAAAGCCTGGGTCTGACCTACTCACGGATCTTGATGAGTGGTTTCCTCTTCTAGAATGGACCGTGCCATGGGGATGATTTGACAGTAATAACTATAGAGATGAGGTAAATTCAACAAATGGAAACACCAACTTGTGCTGGCTTCTTATCAGAGCGTTTCAGAGAGATACAATATTCTGTAGACTCGCACCGAGGACCCAGACTCTAGAGAAGCAAGCTCTCTCTTCCTCTGTCAGTCCTCCAAGGGTTGGGCACAGAGAACCACTGATCCCCCAGACGTCGTGTTCCTGGGTGATCTTTGCGTTGAGAGGAGTCTGGATGAGAAACTTGTACTTCAGATAAAATACTGGTGTATCCCAAAGAAGATTAACGCTCTCATGAATTCTGAACTACGCCAGTGAGCTGAGCATCTTTGGAAATCACTCACGAAAGTGCTATTTTTAAAGTTAAGGTGCCTTTGCACTGATTGAATCGTGCCTGTGAGATATGTTCAAGAAAGGAATCATGAATTCAAAGGTTTTATGTTGGGGAGGGTTTCCTATTCTGAAAATGTCTGCGCTGTCTAGCAGGATTTATAGTGGTGAATCTTTGACCCCAGGCAACAATTTTCAAAATCTATTTTAGCCAAGAGTGACTATTTTTGTCTCCCTGAAAGGGGCCATATCAAATGTATTTTTGAGTCAATAGCTCATATATTTTCTACTAAAAAAAAAAGAGTCATGAATGAGAAAGCCATCTCCCGTGAGATGAGGCAGAGGACTGGAGCTGTTGAACGGCAAAGTTGGTGCCTTATTTACTCCTGAGAGACTTCTGACAAAGGGGATGCGTGAAGCAGCAAGGAAGCCTTTCAAGAGAAATCCAGCAAGAGGACTGTGATGTGCAACTTCTCTGGGCAGGAGGCTGAATTCAGGGATGCTGTTGACTTTAAAGATAATGAGGCACTGTCCTATCCTCCTGAACTTACAATCTCATATATGCAGAAGGTACCACAGCTGAAAACTTGCAAATAGAACAGGCACAGCAGGAGGAACTGTAGCGGGATGCAGGACAGGTGTGGGGCATCTCCACAGTGTATGGTAAGTGCAAAATGAAGATGTGTAGGCTCAGGATGCTAACCCCAGCTCAGGGGATGTGGGGGATATTGGCGGTGAATTCTGGGGGAAGATCATATATGATATGCAGTAGCAATTGTTTGTAGACCCTGATGATTGGGCAGGATTTGGAAAAGCTGAAAGTGGTAGGGACTGCAATCCACTTGGAACACAGGAGAAAGTCTTTTTTAATGGGGTGACTAAGAAAAGAGGTAGGGGAGCACACAGTGTGAAGTGTGTCTTAGAAAAGCAAGTTGACTGTTTCACTGGAGTGGAAGAAGGTGTGTGTTGGTAGAATGCTAGGCGATGGGAGCTGGAGAGATGGCAGGGTGGTTAAGAGTGCTTGTTGCTCCTGCAGAGGACCCATGATTTCCATTCCCAGCTTCTGTATAGAAGTCAACATACACCTGTAGCACTAGTTTCAAAGAGTCTGGCACTCTCTTCTGTCCTCCATGGGTACCTACACATATGATGCACATGCATACAGTCAAAACACACACACACACATACGCTCTCTCTCTCCCTCTCTCTCCTTCACACACACACACACACATCTTTAAAACACAACAAAAACAAACTTAAAAAGCAGACTACTGGAGAGGTTCTTACGATGCAAGGCATTTAGCCTACAATGTCTGGGTAATGAGCATCTTAAATGAATCTTGGGTGCTTCAGACATGTGTTAAGCTTATCAAAATCTAAGACAATGTGAGTGTTTGAATTGAAGCTAATTTCTTAAGTTATGAGCCCACAAAAGATTCTTCATGCTTTCCACTTCCAGATTAGAGCAATCACAGCCTCTCTATTGTATTGGGATCAAGCTGAGACTCACTCTCTAACAAATCCTGAATTTAAATATGACCCACAGTCATTTTTAAAAACCAAACTCTGGTTTGCTCCACAGTCTCCCGTAAACATACATACCTGTATGTTCAGTCAAAAACGATGTTAAAAATATTCAAGTATAAGAAAAAAATGTAATCTATACTTCATATATGTGTGCTGCAAAATTGTTCATTAACTATTTAAATATGAGTTGTAAGTTGTTCAAATCAAATAGTTATAATACTTTCCAAGTAATTTATTGATAATCAGAAATGGTGATCGCAAAATTTTCACCACTCAAAATATAATGTTCTAGTGTGAGCCTGGGTATGATTTCTGTTCTCCAAGGTCACTTCTTTGAATTGTGTCATTAACTGCTCAGCATCTAGGTTTCCTATGGCACCTGGAGGCTTAAAGATGCCAGATCTAGTCTTTGTAGCTCACCATGTACCTGGCCTTTTCAAAGGTCCTAGACCTGTGTCTTTGCCCCCATTGTCAGTGCTTCTGTGCCTTGCTACTGTGTAGCAAAAGATGGCTCTTGTGCCAGGCACAGAGCCGAGAATGCCCTGTCTTCTACTGTCAGCATTGTGGGCTTATCAACCCAGTGATAAGCAGGACTTAGTAATATTGCATTTCCATTTTCTGTGCAGCCAGGGAATCCCGTTTCTGTGTTGATTTTAGTAGGAAGGATCCCTGCTTGAAACAGCGGGCCTGGAAGAAAAAGAATAGGCTCATCGAGGCAGACTTCCTCTTTTAGAGCATTGGCAAAAATGTGCGCAGAGAGGGATGTCCCAAATCTAAGTCATATATGGAATTCGTGTCACACAGGAGAAAAGGGTGTAGACCGAATGAGCTCCGTTCCTTGATGTTTTCTCAGTTAGGGGACTGTTTGGAGCTCAGTTGATTATAGGGTGTGATGCTATAGCCTTGTCTGCTTTGTTGTGAAGAACACAAAACTTGAAATATTATATTGAGGTAATCTCTCACCTTTCTTAAGTCCCAAGCAAAACTGTTTTGGGATATTGTTTTGTATAAAGACCCAAACTAAATGTGTTCTTGCTGTACATTTTAAGATCAAATGCTTGGAAGGCAAAGCCAAGGGAATGGCTCCGAAGGCTCTCTATAGGCATGAAATCTGTTGCTGCATGAGATATGAAGTATTTATTATTGATTGTTCTCTTAAATAACCAAGCGATGGTGCTGCAGAGATAGCCTGGTAGATAAAACACTGCTCACACAGCGAGGAACGAATTTCTAATACCCAGAACCCCTGGGAAGCCAGGTATGGTAGCTTGCATCTGTAATTTCCACTTGCCTGTGAGGACAAAGGAATTGACAACGGGAGAATGGCCCCCTAACCTGGTGAATGCATTGCTGAATAGGCTTCCCTGCTCAATTAAGGTAGAAGGTAAGGGCCAACACCTGGCCTCTAACCTCTATACATGCATTATGACATGGGCGTGCCTGCGCTTATACAGAACATGCCTCCTTACTGCCACCATGTAAAAAATAACCAGACACGATAACAGAGAAATTTGAACCTTAACGTGCTTAGTGATCACCTGTTGAAAAAAACTGCAAAGTTTGCATTCCTTCCCCAGTCAGGTTGATTTAGGGAAGTACTCTGAATTTTCACAGTAACAAATGCCCAGGGCCTTTTGATGTGCTCATTACTTACTATGGGCTACACCTTGAGGAATGCTGAGCAAGGGCTTTGTGTCTCAGGAGATCATGACAGCAGATCTTTTGCACGGAGGAGAGGAGTGGTTTGGGTGAGATAGGATGCTGGTCTTGTTATCTAAAGGCAAACACTACTGAATGTCGTTTTTCTTTCCCCACCAACTGCCCAAACATGCCAGTTTGGGAGCTAGGAAGACCAGGAAGAATTGTACTTCATTCCTAACGAATGTGCACTCAAATGAAGACAGAGGCCATAATGGCTGGGAAGAATGGAGTGGGTGCCACCCTCCCTCATTTCCAAGGCAGGTCTCATTTGTGAGTAAAATGGAACACCCATGCCATTTCTGGTTCTAGTCATTAGCCAAATAGTTAAATTGAATAAACCTCCCAGACAATTGGTGGCCAACAGAACAATTTCTCTTCAAGTGCTTTAGTTGGACTTTTATAATATGTCGATACATTTGCATGTTGACTAGCATGCTGGAGAATACTCTGCACAAATCAGAAAAAAATACAGATTATTACATAATAGCATTGATGGGTCTTAAAATACTGAGTAAAAATGTAAGATGCAGAATTACATTTATAGCAAAATACCACCCATCATTTATCTATTATCCATTCTCTATCTGTCTATCTATCTATCTATCTATCTATCTATCTATCTTTCTATCTATCTATCTATCTCTCATCTACCTATTTGTCTATAGATCATCTCGATATCTTGCACAGACAAATTAATATTACTGAATTTTAGAGATTGGACACAACGTCAACTAAAATATGAAAGATGGAATAGAAATATATGTATTAGATAGATGAAAATGAATGATTATTTTGGAAAAAGAGAAACTAAAATTGAGGAAGGAAAATGAAGGGGACAATAATAAAACAAAGCAAATACAGCAGGGACCTTGGCCTAGGTTGGCGCTGACCGTGGATCTTGAGCCAAGGAATGTGATACATTCAGTTTTTGGTCTCTGGAGGACAAAAACAAAACAAAAAATGTTAAAGTCTTGATCCTTGCTTTTATGGAATTATCATTATTTGGAGTTACATTAACTAAATAAGAAAATACATTAGGTAATTAAATGACAGATGGGGAGCAGCAGTAAATAATGTGAAGCTTAGAGAAAAGAGTAGACAGGCACGGGAGAAACTATAGGTGAAGGGTGTAGGAAGGACAGATGTCCTTTGGCTCTGCTGTGGCCCTCTGATGCTTTCCACTGGGTGGTCCCTTTAGAAGTCTCTGATTTTCACCATTTTTCCTGTGGTCCACAGAGGTAACAGGTTTAGTTTTTATAATTTTAATCTCCAAAGACAGTTCTGTTTGCTTGTTCTCCTTACACATAAGCTAAATGATTTAAATTTCAGTGAAGAAAATATTTAATGTCATGGCATGTTTCTTGCACCTACTTTTCTCAGTGACGTCTATGGCTCTCAGGCTCTGTGAGATCAGGTGATGTCTGCAGAAATGTTTTCTGTGGCGAAGTGAGCGGTTCTGCTTTGCGGTTGCTAAGGTCACACCAGCATTTCTGATCTGGGTGGCTTAAAGCTCACACCAGAGAGCTGAGGTGGTCCTCCTGGACAGCTTTCTCCCTCCACGGAGCGACCCAAGGGTTTTCCATTGTGCTCATTTGGCATCTTGTCCATGTCGCTCTCAATTTGTGCAGGGAGGTCTTTTCCATTCCAGCCCCCTGGAAAAGAAAAAAAAGATGAAAGACCTTGTTTAGGAAGATTTAACAGGTGGCAGCGCATCACTTCTTACCACATCCTCCTGGCTAGACTCGATCCTGTGACTGACAGAGAGGCTGGGAGAGGTGATGTACCTCCATTCTCAGACCCCCGAGGAGGGGAGCCTATGATATATCTCTCACTTACAAATTCATTACCACCAGCTCTTAGTTGTAAAAGATACATAAAATGGAGAACTAAATAATTAAATAAATAAATCGTGCAGACCACGGTGCTTTATGTAAGGGAGTTACGTGAAACACACGGAGCATGCTTCCGTGCTCCCTAACGGACAACACGTGCTCAGTCAGGGTGAGGGTTGATTTTCGTTTTCTAGTTTCCTTTGCCTCCTTTGCCCTGTCTTTCAGTAGCACCCAATGCTTCCACCCGTTTCCATAGATTTAGCCTAGAACCATCATGTGCTTACTACCGTAGTTACTGTTCATGTTGCCACACATTGAGTTCATATTCCTCTGGGACCGAGAGATATTAGATAAACATATGACTGTGAAGTACCATGTCTCCCCATCGTTCATATTAGGAAGATAAATACAGAAAGGCTCGGGTTTCTGTTTCTGTGTAATTTGAACCCCTCGCTAAGTCTTGCTCAAGCCCAGCTTCTTTCACAAGATCCCCATTTGTCTTCATTTCTCTTCTGCAAGTTAACTCGCGCCTTCTTTATTTTGCACATTTAAGACTTTTAGGTCACTTCCCCATCAATTGAATTTCTTTTTAATTCTGCTCCATTAGGGATTGTAAATTCATTAGTGGCAAGGGAATTCTTTTCTTCAGTAGGAACATTTCTAACAAGTGTATGAAATTGGCAAATAGCTTGAATTAAACCAATTCATAGTCACGATAATGAAGCTTTAGTGCACACCAACTTGGTGTTTTCTCCACATGGTCTGTAATCTTCCACGTTTATGATCTCACTGTGACCTGGCATCAGTCACTTCCAGAGGGAACAAGGGGATTTCTCAGTTCTCAGCAACTGGGACCCCTTCGGGGATTAACTGCATCTATGGGTCCATCTGAGCCATAAAAATTACTTTTCCCCTTTATATCAAAACTATACAAAATCTCCCCAGTTGATTATAACTCAAAGTTTTCTCACTCAGTCAGGGGGGAATACTACCAATTAACTAAATAAAAGGTAGAAATGAAGGAAGCTGCTCTGGTTTAAAACACACACACACACACACACACACACACACACACACACCTTAGAGTTCATGGGCTGGTCTTTTGGGAGAAAACCAGGTTACTTGGCTAGAAGGAAGCTCATGTTGAGGTTGAGCTAATTAGTGCTCAGGACCAGCCAATTTCCCCCATGCACAAGATGAATAGGTTTATTCATCAAAGGGCACCTGGGCGGGAAGTAGAGGAACCGAGGCTGACCTTACCAGCCTGGTCCCCGAGAGTAGAAGGAAAACCTGTCATCAGAACAAATGAGCATCCCGGAGGGTGGAGGCGAAGGCCAGAGGTGCTCTAAGGAGGCGAGTGAGAAGGAAATGAGGAGCTGTAACCCTGTTACTAATTAGCACGGTCTGGGGCGATGACAGTGCTGGACTGTGGGTCACAGCAGCCTGCATGACACTCATCCCCGAGACCTACACTGATGTGACCCATCTCTGTGAGATGCTCGACATGAAAGATTATTTTTAGTGTCTCTTTTCCTTCAGCACTATCCTTGACATGCCCAGGAATTTTCAGCCCCAAGAGGAAATGACTGACAGTTGGAGTTACACGTAACAGGAGTAACACTCCTTGATGCCTACAGCTTTGTCTGCAGGAAAGACACTCGAGTTCCACTGAAACAGAAAGCCGGACTGTTTCTGTTTACTGTGGGTTTTTAAGTTCACAGAGGACAGCCTGGCTTGGTAACTTGGTGACATTTCTTGCCTCTGGTCATGGTGGAATCCAGGTCTTTGAAGTCAGGAGGGCTTTGTGGGTGCTTGAACTTGCCTTATCATACGTTAAAACTATATAACCTGTTACAAAGGGGTCAACTACTCTAACCTCCTGGAAGCCAGGCTGTGTGCTCAAGATCTTGCTTTGTGGACAACCTACAGACACTTGTGCAGGAGCACTTGATGGGAAGAATCGTGCAGCCCGTGATTGTTCAGTGGGCTTCTTTGTCCTATGAGTTTTCAATTCTGGGTATGTGAAGTCTTTCCCATGATGGTTTGGCCCATCAGAGTACCACATTGTATATATCCATCAATGCAGAGTGATTCCATTTCTAGGATTATGTGTTGATTTTTCAGGTATTGTTTATAATATGGTACTGAACCAGTTGAGAAAATAGATTCTTTGGAAGGTAAAGACAAATTATTTATCATTAGTGAACATGTGATTATTTATAATTGCAAACATGATAAAATCTGTGTAGTGTACACAGAGAGATATCTATCTGTCTTATCCAGCCCCCCTCATCCATCTATCTATCTATCTATCTATCTATCTATCTATCTATCTATCTATCTATCTATCTATCTATCCTGACATATATAAATGTATACAGTAATACCAATATTATTACATGAATTTGCTTCTGTCATGTATTAAGCACTTATTGTGTGCCTAACAATATGCTAAGGAATTTTAAAGAGTAACGTAACTAGTAATGCCATGTCTGTTTTACAGATAAAAACTGTGAGGTTTAGGTTAAGCAGCTTTTCCAATGAGTCATAGTCAGCAAGAGTCTGTCATACTAATTCTAGAACCTAAGCTCTTAGTATATATTCTGGGATTTATTACAGCTGCTGTGATTAAATATTCTGGAAAAAAAATCAACTCAGGGAAGCAAAGGGCTATTTTAGCTCACACAGTTTCAGTTTACAGTCCAATATTTCTTGGAAGTCAAGACTGCAGGGAGTTGAAGCAGCTAGTCACATTCACAGCCAAGAGCAGAGAAAATAAATGCAAGCATATTTCTTCATGCTAAGCTCTGTTCTGCATTTATACAGTCTAGGGCCCATTGCTTAGGGAATGGCGACACCCACAATTGACTGGGTTTCCCCATATCACTTACAATTAATAATTAAGACAATCCCTTACCAAGACTCTCTTCCCAAAAGATACTAGGTCGTGTCAGCTTGACAATTAAGTGGCTGTAGTCTTTAATAATAAAATTATCCAATTTCATATAGATTTAAAAATACGTGAATGGAAACTGATCCTGGAAACTTCCTTGTGGTACTGTGTTCACTCTGTTGATCCATATTCCCATCAGATGTGCTGAGCTGACTGTCTGATTTCTTCTTAAGGACAAGTGGGAGCATGGCTTGAAGCTTAGGACCTATGTATTAATAGTGCAGACTGGTTATATGCATTTTTGAGAGAATAGGACCTTGTATTGCATTTAGATGTAAAAATAGAAATGCTTAAAATTCTCACTTCTCTTAAACAATATAATGAGGAGATTGCACCTACATTTAGTGCAAACCCTATAAATTGAGCCTTTTTCCCCAGACTAAAAATGTGAATATATATATATATATATATAAAACCAATCAGTGGAGCAAGATCATTTTCTACTCTGTCTTATCTGAAATGAACTTGTGAACTCTAGGTGCAGTATTGGAGAACTGCACATTATAATTTTGGCTTTCCAAAGTCACCTCAGATGCTTTGTGTTTGGGGCGTATGTAGACCAAAAGAAGAGGAGAGGCTGAGGGAGTAGCTCAGTGATAGAGCACCTGGTACGGAGCATGCTCAAGCCCTGGAATGCATCATTAGCATCAAACTAGTCTCATCCTGCAGAACACCAGCAACAGACTTCTCATTTCTCTTTATGCTAAAGGTCAGGAAACTCAGGAAGTGGGCTTGCAAATTTTATCAAAAATTAGAACTTGTCAGATGCCAGCCTTTCTGCAAAATCTTCTTCTCTGGGCTGGTCAGCAGATGGGTTTTCTATATGACTGTCACAGGGAGGGGATTGCTAACACAGCATCTGCCACCTAGAAATTTTAGTCCACTGCCTTACAGTTTTCTTTGAGGAGAGAAAGTCCATTTTCTGACTCAGTAGTTTTCGTTATCAAGGAGATAACTTACTGTATTTTCACAAAAATCGATTTAGTTCAGTCTTGATATAAATCTAGAATTCCACAAAATAAATGGCAATTGCAAAGCCAAGTTCTTTGATGCTGCTGCATTTAAGCTCTTGGCCCCCTACCACCGAATAACCAACTGTGGGTTAATATTACTTGTAAGAGTATTACAAGAACATCCAGAGACACTGGTCATAATTCCAGGACTAGGGAGACAGGGGCAGAAACATTCCAAGTTCAAGGAACAGAGTTTCAGTTTCTACCTTAAAGACAAAATTCCCTGGAGTCTGGAGTGAAAAGAGAGGAAGACTTTTTTATGTGAGGTTTTATTGTGAAGGGTGTGTAACAAAGCACAGTTACTGCGTGAGATAGAGTGGCAGTCAGAAGCTAAGCAAAGGTTCAGAAGTGGCCTGGGCAAGCATATCCAGAAATTCTGTATTTGCTGAAGGGAGTTCTGCACAGCCCTGAGTCAACATAGTCAAGAATGGTGTGGGGAGAACTTGTTTTAAGCACCAATTTGAACATAGCATTCTATTTCGTATACAGAATTGATTTCCAATGGATTAATGACATACATATGAAGGGATAAAAACACCTTTAAAACTTCATTGGAAGATTTGATAATGACTTTTTTTTAAAGGAAGAAAACAATTGGTGGCCTAGTAGTACACTAAAATTATAAAACCAAAAACTTGTCATCAAACTATGAAAAGATATCCCACACACAGCAATGTGCATAGTTTGAGAAGCAACACATACCTGAAAGCAAAACGACAACTGAAAATACGGCAATTCATGGGAGAAAGAGCATAGAAACTTCAGAAATAGCTAATAGCTAAGAAAAGCTACATCATTAGCTACCAAAGAAATGCAAATTAAATATATATGTACCCTCCAATTAAAAAAATCTGTCAGACACAAGTGAGTACAGTACAGTTATGTCTGTACTGCGTTTGTGTCAATGAGATGTGCCATGTTCACTACAGGAGGATACAAGACAGAAGAAAGCAATTGTTCACTCTCTCACAAGGGGGGACATTTCCTAGTTCTACAACAAATGGAACAATTGTGCTGGCATCCAGAAACTCTAAGTAAGCATAGCTAGACACTTGTGACAATGTTCATAGTGGCTCTGATAATAACAGCAAGAATCTGAGATAATGAAATGTGTAGGGATGGGACTGTAACTGTAGATTATCCCTAAAGGCAGAGGTTCACTCGGATAAAGCAAATAGACCTCGGACTCTCAGGTGACTCTGAGTTAACACTGGAAAACTAAGACTTGGTGAGACAAAATAAAGCCTAGAATTATAGATTCAGAACCCTCCCACTTTGGTGGATGGGAACAGAGGAGAGCCTAGTGAGGGGCAGGCAGTGACGTCTGTCAGATTCTCATGTCAGGCTGTAACAGTGTTTCTCAAACTTCCTAACACTGCGACCCTTTAATCCGGTTCCTCATGTTGTGGTGACCCGCAACCATTAAATTATTTCATTACTACTTCATAGCTGTAATTTTGCCACTGTTGTGAATTACTGTGTTAATATCTGCACTTTCTGACGGTCTTAGGTGACTTCTGTGAAAGGGTCATTTGACTCCCAAAGGGGCCACAACCCTGTCTTTAGAAACAAAAACAAAGAACACCGTGCTATAGGAAGCCTGTTATTCAGGGACTTCTTGCATGCTTTGGACTGATAGGCAATACACCTTAATATACTTCTCTGAAGGTATACAGGAATATAGAGTCTTAAACGCTCAATGAACTTCTAACAAAAGAGACCTCCTTTTCACTGGAGCCCTCTTCCAGCAGCACGGAAACTGTTGCTTCATTGTGCATCTTGTAGCCATCTCCAGGGTCAGATGGATACTTCTGATGCCACTGTTCACAACGCCTCTGAAATTCTCAGTCGTGTCTTTTACTGGCAACATTTTCTTTTGTCTTTCATTTTGAACGTATTATCAATAATTGCTGCCTTATAGCTGCCGTTTATTTCTTTCTTTGCACATGTGATATCTCCCTCTAAGATATCTGCCTCTAAAACACTTGTTTCTCAGTGTGAGACAACTTTTCCATGCTTAACCTTGCGGGCAATTTTCTAATGATAATGCTGGAAATTTCTGCCAAATCCCAGCAATTACATTAGCAATCGCCGTGCTGGGTTGGAGCCCAGGTTTTTGTACATGCTAGACCAGCGTTCTACCACTGAGCCCCAGACCTAATTGCTGATAGTTGCATAGCACTTATTTTTACCAGGTTTTTCCCCCTTCGGTTCTCACAAAGCCCTGTGATGATATCTCCAAGGTGTGGATAAGTGCACTGAGGCCCAAGGAAGTTAAAACTCTAGACCAAATACATAAGCACCTGAGCTGAAATTTAAGCTGAGCTTTCGCCTGTCAGATTTTGCCCTCCCGCCCACCACACCTCTAGGCTTCTGTAATTCTGTATTATCAGATTTCTACCTGATACAATAAATCTGTTTGTTGCAATACAGGTTTCCTTGTTGTGTAGCTTCCAGCACACCTGTGTTGTGCCCGTATGGCTAGCAGGCATGCCTCTGAGGTTGGGATGGCTGCCAGGAGTGGTTTCAAATGGTTCTGTCTCATCCGAGAGTCAAATTCAAGTAGTCAGTCCTGCTAGACTAGTTTGAGGCTTCCACTAGAGTCTGGTTTATTTCAAATCAACTAATTTAATTTATTTCAACACATGTTCTATACAATACCTGGTTTAGAATTCCAAATGTACAATCACTGTTAGCGTGGGGACTGTCTCCCTCCTGCATCCTCCACACAGTCCCCAGGCTGAATTCTCTATGCAGTTCTTTGAAGCCTATAGACAGAATATTTTCTAGATAAGCAGGATGTATATTTAAAAATCCTTTAGAAATTAAATACTCCGCACTTAACTCCCTGTTAGGCACTACGCTGAACACTTCTCAGTCTTCTTGGTGGTTGGATGAAGCTGCTTTTCTATTATCCATATTTTGCTGTTGAGGAAACTGGCATGTAGATTCCTGTGGCACACAGAGGAGAGCTGATATTTGATTCCTTGGTGTCTTGCTCTTCTGAATCCTTGCAGGGCTCCAGAAATGGACCTGACTGGAGTCACAAGGGAATAAAGAAACACCAAATAGCTCTTTCCTCTTGCGGCCATCGCTGGATCGCAGCCGAACCGCAAACGGCATTTCAATGCACCTTCTCACATTCGGAGGAAGATCATGTCTTCCCCCCTTTCCAAAGAGCTGAGACAGAAGTACAATGTTCGCTCGATGCCCATTCGAAAGGATGACGAAGTTCAGGTTGTCCGGGGACACTACAAAGGCCAGCAGATTGGCAAAGTGGTCCAAGTGTACAGGAAGAAATACGTCATTTACATTGAACGGGTGCAGCGAGAAAAGGCTAATGGCACAACTGTCCACGTGGGCATCCACCCCAGCAAGGTGGTAATCACCAGGCTAAAGCTGGACAAAGACCGAAAGAAGATCCTGGAAAGGAAAGCCAAGTCTCGACAAGTAGGAAAGGAGAAGGGCAAATACAAGGAAGAAACGATTGAGAAGATGCAGGAGTAGGGGCGTCTCATACAGTTTCCATTAAAGACTGCTTGAGTAA
>NW_026067954.1:1370532-1395312 GCF_014885135.2 Alexandromys fortis | reverse complement strand
TGTTTATATGGTGGATTACATTGACAGATTTTTGTATGTTAAACCATCCCTACTATATGCAACTTTCATTTATTTTTTTTAAAGATTTATTTATTTATTTATTATGTATACAACATTCTGCCTCCATGTATACCCACATGCCTGAAGAGGGCACCAGATCTCATTACAGATGGTTGTGAGCCACCATGTGGTTGCTGGGAATTGAACTCAGGACCTCTGGAAGAGTAGCCAGTGCTCTTAACCACTGAGCCATCTCTCCAGCCCCTATATGCACCTTTTAATATATGTACCACAACAATTAGATCATTGCCTATGACTTAGCTTTATTCTGTCACCTGAACACATAAAGGACACTCTGGAAGTCTTTTAGTGTTAATGTCTCATCTTTCAACTTTTCTTTCTATGTCCCCTAAGTAAATTAGTGATTAAGACAGAGTCATTTACAGTGTGAAGTTCATTTGTTGCTACATGTGTTATTAATTTTAACCTTTGTAAAGGAAAACAACAGGATTGCCAGAGGAACATCTTCTGAGAATTTGGGATCTTAAAGAGCTCAAGCAACTTATCCAAAAGGATAGAGCATGACAGGGATAGAGGTCATTTCTACCCACACCACTGGCCCAGATGTTTCTATATCCCATTCTACCTTCAGTAGTTTTGGCTATCCAGCTGTTAAATTCTATCTATTGAAGACATTTCAGGAAAAAAAAATGGTGCCCATATTTTTTTTTTTTCAAGACTTAAGGGGCTATCGTGACTTCTGTAAATTACAAAGCCAGCAGTTTGGACTTGAGACTTGTATATGCTGCAGTTACAGTTGCTACTGCTTCTGAAGTTTGGTCTCCTCGCTGTCTTGGGAGGTCCTGTTGGAGCAGTTGGGAAGGTGGCTGAGCATCAGTGGGCAGCTGGACAATCGGGTTCCCAGTGGGAGTCCAGACTTCCCTTCAAATCTGCCTCTCAGCATCACCTCTTTGATCACCACCCTAGGACCACAGCTTTTGTTCACTGGCTCGTTTTCTCTCCCTTGAACTATTGCCAGTTTCTCCATGGATTTTTCTACTTCTAACCTTCCTTTTATACCTGCCCAAATGCTCTTTTCTCATCATCGGCGCTCATCACACTATTTCTTTGATTAAACCCCTTCTGTGACCCATCACTGCCTTCAGGATGAAGCATGAGCTCCTGGAAGGGCCAATCCTCCAGATATACCCAAAACCTTGCAGCTTTCTGAACAAGTTATGTTGTTAAACATCTCCATGTTGTTCTTCATTCCTGGTCTTCTCACCTCCCTGGACTCTTCTTCCTGGAGTTCCCCTGAGGTGAATGATGTCTGAACATCGTTTCTCACTGTCCCTCCATGATGCAGTAGCCAGTGTCTACTTCCAACCTGCCTTGCTTAGCCATCTCCTGTAGGAATTCCAATCTACTAAGAAAATGGAATTGTAGCAATGCTGTCTTTAAGATAGGGCATGTGATCCATATATGGACAAGTGGCAGAACTTCCTGTAATCTAAGCCATGCTAAAAGGACATCACTGAGTTTCTTGTGTGCGAGCTAGAGACTTTTCTCCAGAATCATTAAGTGGACGAATGTTACCCCAGAGGTCTTTTAACCTATTTTCTGACACATGAGGGCTAAAGAATAATGTTTACATCAGAATAAAATAACAATGAGACATAGAAAAAGAAGGACCGAGATGTTGCATCTGACTCTTACTCTTTACTAGCTGGAAGAGACTAGTAAAAATGAATTGATTTTCCCAAGTTCAGTAGCTTTTATTTATTAAATGCAGAAAATAAAAGAAATGCTATTTTACAGAGTTCTCAAGAGGCATATGATACCGTGCACATGAAGTGTTTAACACCCTGTGTAGCAGAGGGCATACATGGTGTTAGGGAGGGTTCCTGTTGCTGAGGTCATCTGAGATCATCCCCCTTTCCCACCCCAAGGATCCTGGACTTTTAGGCCTTTTTTTTTTTTTATCATTGACTGTGTGTTAATTTTTAGTCTGTTTCCCTTTCTCTACTGTCTCCTTAGTCTTTCAGTAAAATTATAATATTCTAACGTTTCCCTTACCTTAACTACATTTTACTTTTGCTCAACGTTTCAATAGCTTGGTCTCAGCAAACATACCTCAAGAACATTTTTTATTTAATAGTAATGATAGGAAAGTATTAAATGTACTATAGTGAGTGAGGAGATGAGCCCGTAAAGATGCTTCTCTCCATTACGGTAAATCTAATTTACAGTCACACAAAATAATTTTGATGGTCCTGAGCAGTAGAGCACTAGGTGGGTTTGTTGAAGTGAGGATATATGTATAAGGACGTTCTACACACAGTTCAGCTGACTCTGCAGAACTGCTCCGAGAAGTTGCCATATTTTTCTTTTATTAATAGACTGATTTCCTATTTTTATGGGGACATTGACAAACATTCCTTCTTGCTATGCTCTTCAGATGTGGATGAATTGTATTTTCAACCAGGGAACCAGTAATTTCATTTCATTTCTTTCTCGGTGTCTCTGACGCAGCTCCCAAAATAAATACAGCATCAGCATCTCTTTCTTTCCCTTTACTTGCCAGAGATCTTAGCAAGATCCCCCCCCCCCCCCCAATCCTCAGGGTAGGTGGGGGGTAGAGTGACTTGAATGACCTAGGCGGGTTTCCTGTGCTGCCTGTGCTGAGAAACAAACCACTAGAGGGCAAACTGGGCAATGCGTAGCCGAATCAGAGGGAAGGTTGAGAGTCGGCTGAATCTTCGTCTTGGGTTACAGTTTGGGTGTGAAACATCCCCCTGTGAACTCATATGTTTACTCGGCTTTTGGTAAGCCTTGAGGATACATTTCTGGTAAGATGTAGAGAGTAGAGAATGAATACTAATGTGCCCACATTGAAGAGTCAAAGAAGTCAGGGAGACCAGATGTTGCTCTCGGTGGAGAGAGTAGGTGAATCTGGCCTGTCAGTGTAGGTTTGTCAAGCGAATGACTAAAGCCTTAGTCCAAAGCGAAAGCAGCCCATGTCTTCAGACCTTAGGATCCATGGTGGTCACACTTTCAGCAGCACAGTGGGACATGGGCCTGACAGGCAAGATTCCATGAGCTGGGAATGAGGTGAGTTAGAGGAAGCAGGTAAGCAGTGGGAAGGAGCCTGCGACATACCTTCTCAGAAATAGGAAGTCTTCGAGGCAGCCGAAGTCCTTGCCGGCTGAGAGCTGGCTAGATCCAGAACGTGCATGTTAAATGCTATGCCTGGCTCCAGTTTGACATTATTTTGTTGCTCTTGAATATTTGGAATTATTACCAAGGCTCTTCGAACAAAAGCTTGCTTTATAAAGTCAGCATTGTGCTGTGCATTGTTTTATGCAAAATATTTTCTCTCCTTTAAACCTCAAGAAGAAGTAAAACTTGTGTCTTTTGTTTCAAAGATGCTTACTCATCCTGATGACGGCACCTTGGGAATTTTTCTCACTAGGTTTCATATTGTTGGGATAAAACACCGACTCAATCAACTTGGGAAGGGGAAGGTTTTTTCCCATCTTACCTTTCTACACCACAGTCTATCTCTGAGGAACTCCAGGTAGGAACCTGTAAGCAAGGATTAAAGCAAAGACTGTGGAGTAGTACTGTTTGCTTTCCATGACTTGCTCAGCCTCTTCTCTTATCCAACTCAGGACTTCCTTCCTGAGGTGGAACTGGCTACAGTAATCCACTGGGCCTGCCGCCACCAATCATAACTCAAGAAAATGTCCTATAGGCAAATCTGATGCATGCATTCTTTTTCCCTTTTCCTTCTCTCATCGTTTTCCTTTTCTTTTTCCCAACACAACACTTCCATTAATCACTCGGGAGCCTCACACAAGTACATACTCACCTCCTAGTCCTCCTAGGTCCATCCTTACCCCTGTAATACTCCCCCCAAAGAAGAAAATAAAACACAATAAAAAAAAGGTGTAATTTGTGTTGCCCAGATACTCACTGGAGCATGGTCAAATGCCCTGTGACCAGCCCCTTAAAGAAAACTGAGTCCTTTCCCAGTCCCACCCCTGCCAGAAGCCATCAACTGTGAAGAGCTACCCTTCAGGATCCCTGTCACAATTAAGAGTTCTCTTCAATGGCTTTCTGTCTACACTGCCTCCTTTTGGCAGGTGAGGGTGGAGGTGGGGAAGAGAGGTTGTAACTAACAAAAGCCTTCTGTGTCTCTCATTCTCAACTGTGAGTTTGCAGCCCTCAAGCTAGGGGCCACATGGATGTCCATGGTCTGTGCTGACACCTGGAGCCATGTTGATGTCTGGCCTCTGCTGTTGCCAAGGGCCATGATGTATTCTGTTGTCTGTGCTGCAGACAAGGACCTTATTGATATCCATAGTCTGTGCTGCAGCCAGAGACCAGGCTGAGGTCTGTGGGGCCATGCTGACCCTGGCAGCCATGTGGATGTTTGTGACCCATGCTGTTGCTATAGAAGCTATATGGAAGTTCATGATCCATGTTGCCTCTAACTGTAAAGGGCACGGAAGCTTCCGTTCCAGGAGTAATGGCTGCCCTTTGATGGCCTATGATGGTAGCTGCAGTTACAAACACAAATACAAATACGAGAGAGAAAGAGAGAGAGAGAGAGAGAGAGAGAGAGAGAGAGAGAGAGAGAGAGAGAGAATAAAAATAAAACCCTTAATTAATATGGTATTACAATTGGAAAATCCAGTATGGACGTCATTGACAGTTTTACCACTGATAAGTACTCGAGTGAGGAATTAGGGATGGAGGAGCAGAGTGGTCTCTGCCCAGTGTCCTGGTCCAGAGCCTTTAATGTTGGTGAAGATAAGCTGTGGTTGTCAGATGGTGTGAGAGGCTGCGAAGTTCACCTCCATACTCATTCATGTGACTTTTAGCAGGTCCCAGTTGCTAGCTTTTTGTATAAGCCTTCAGTTTCTATAGTACTGTGTCCATAGGTTTCCTGGTCTTATGGTAAGATGGCAAGATACCTCCAGGTTAAATGTAGAAAAGGATCTAAAGATAAGAGGCCACAGAATTTTATTTGTCCATCCATCCATCCATCCATCCATCCCTCCATCCATCCATTCTTTTGTGACTGTATATGTTCTATGCTTTCAGGGGTGCTGGCCTGTGTGAGGATGTGAGGAGCCCAAGGTGACCATGTCAGATGTCTTTCTTTCTTGCTCTCTGACTTATTTTTTGACACACTGTCTCTAGTTTGGAACCTGGAGCTTACAATTTCCACTAAACTATCTGGCCAATGACATCTTGGGGTATGTTTCTCTCTCCCCCAATCCTCTGGTTAGAAATAATGAGTTCACGCAATTTTACTGAAGAGCTAGTGAGATAACGGATAAGAAATCCCTTTGTAAAAGTACAAAACACGTTCAATTTAAGATCTGATGTCATGATTTTGGAGGTGACAAGGAGCGTGGAAGAAAGTGGAGAATTCTAACCTATAAAGTGAAAAAAGAAAACACCACAAAACCTAAACAAAACTTCCACAAAACAAAACAAAACAACAACAACAAAAACCTCATGGCTACTTTAGACTATTATCTTCTTCTTTTACACTCTTTGAGCTCCTTTGTATTTGGCAGATTGAGACTATATGGAGTTTAGGGCTCACATGTTTAGCTGATTTATTTATTTGCATAACAAACTACTTTGTTTCTAAAGAAAATAAGTTGAGAAATAGCCTTAAGGCAAGGTTTGACAAGATTGAGGGAATACACTGACTCGCACTGTAAAATCTGTTAATTAGTCAATTGTCTACGGATTAAGACCATGTGAATTTGATTCACTCTGATGATGGAGAACTTGGACTGTACAGAAAGTTATGACATCGGACAGTGTGAGAGAATGAGAGCCTGCCCTGTGTCCTGAGCTCACTTCTGCTCACTCTGTCAGGTTTTAGCCACCACGGGCAATCATGTTCTTGAGCACAGACTGGCTGGGTCACCTCTCATGTGGACTGTGGGACTCATCTGTGTTGCCGCACAGTTAAGGTTTATAGGGAAAATGACAACCAGATGCTGGGGTTGTGTGTTGACCCATCTGATCCCCAACAACCATGTTATATATAAATATAACCATGTTATATTTTCCAGTACTCACACTTTGGCTTATTTATATGGGCTCTATATTTTTTATCTGACCATGATCACAGTTTTCAGGGGTTCTCTCTACTACTAGAATTACAGGAGCATAATCTTTACCATAAAGAGAGGGATATACTTAGTGCATAAGGAAAATGGGTATAATTCAAATCTTATTAAAGGAACACCCAGGCCTTTTGGGGATGTATGAGAAAAGTCCTCCGCTTTCGTTAACTGGTCCCTTAAGTTCCCCAGCTTCTCCTTCTGCAGATTGGAGTGTTTAATTTGTATTTCTTTAATGCCATGGGTTGATGCTTTAACCTTGTGATGTGACTGTATTTAGAGGTAAAGCCTTTGCAGATTAAGAAGTCTTTTTAAAAAATCAACTCAAAATGAATTAAAACTTAAAATGACAGGCAGCCTTATAAGAAGAGGAATCACATATTAAAATATTAAGACTGTACCTACAAGAAAAAAAATAACCACGAGAAAGGTGGCAATATGGCTGCCATCTGTAAGTCAAGGAGAGTAGCCCAGAAGAAGGCAAACCTGGTGATATTGAGTATTGGATAGTGTCCCAAATTCTGAGGCAGGTCTGTCATAGTTTGTTATGGCAATCTTGTTATGACAAGGAGAATGAAGCCAGGACAGAAAGTGACTTTCCCAGAGCCATCATGAGACAGATCAAGATAAGAGACTGGAATTTACATTTCAAAACAGTCTGTCATTCTGTCTAATCCTGTAATTTAATTTAGTCTAGTTAATGGGCCCCCACCATTGGCACAGGGACCGATTATGAGTTTCCACAGCAAGGGAGAATCCTTGTGGCCCCCAGGCTTCAAATAAGCTTGGCACAGAGTGAGTCCCCATTTCTTGACACAAAGCTATCATCCCAGGGGTTTCGAGGTTGATGTGTTCTGTATTGAGGAAGTTGAACTGAAGAGTGGAAATGATTGGGGACCATAAGTTATTAGTACCCCTTCTAAGTTGCATAAAAATGATCTTGAGCCTAAGATACTTCCTGACAAAGTATAGACTTCTCATACTTAGTGTTGGGTTTATCACTGTTTTAATTAGGGTTTCTATTGCTGTGAAGAGACACCATGACCATGACAACTCTTATAAAGGAAACCATTAAATTGGAGCTTGGTTGCAGTTTCAGAGGATTAGTCCACTATCATTATGATCATGGTGGTGTGCAGGAAGATATGGTGCTGGAGGAGGAACTGATCCACAGGCAGCAGGAGTCTGGGTACCACACTAGGCATAGCTTGAACATATGAGACTTCAAAGCCGGCTGTCACAGTGACACCCTTCCTAATAGTAGACCATACCTACTTTAACAAGACCATATCTCCTAGTAGTACCACTCCTTATGGGCCAAGAAAAGACATGAGCCTATGGGGATCATTTCTATTCAAACCACCACAATCACCTTGTGTGGGAATTCCTTTCTGACTCATTGTGTGGTGTGTTGCTTTGTTCTGCTTAAACATGCATATCTTATGTTACCTGTCTGACATTCAGCTCTACATGTGTTCCCTAGGGAGGCAATAAGATTCCTCTGCTGTTGCCCTTCTTGGGTTTCTGGGTTGAATCTGATGGCTGCGGAAGGCCATCTTTACTCCTTTATCATGTGAAGGTTTTATTCATTCTAGTTCTTGTTGGGATTTTTTTCTTCATCCTCTAACACTGAGACACAGTGGGTAGGACCACTTAGAATTCTATCACTGATAAAATGCAAGAGAAAAGAGAGGGAGAGAGACTGAGGAAGAAGAAATAAGAGGAGGGGCAGAGTGGGGGGGAGAGGGGAGAAGTGGAAGGGAGGAGAAAAGGATGAAGAGGAGTGGAGAGGGGAGAGAGGAAGAAGAATGAGAATCAGTGGTGTTGTGTGTGTGTGTGGTGGGTGTTTGTGTGCTCTTATGCATGCATGTGCTTACACAGATAGAGGCCAGAAGGCAACACTGAGTATGTTCCGTCATTCCCCCCTTATTTTTGAGATGGGGTCTCTTGCTGAACCTGGAGCACATCGTTTTTGATCTAGCTGGTCAGCAGGCTTTGGAGATTTATCAGCTCTGCCTTCCTAATGCTGGGGTTACAGGTGCATGCTATTGAAGACATCTTGTATGTGGGTGCTGGGGATCTGAACTCAGATCCTCACGCATACACTAGTACTTTGCCCACGGAAGCATCTGCGTAGCAATTTATTACTGTTGCTGTTGTTATTTTACTGAGCATGTATGGTAATTAACTTTAATGTGACATACGTGCATGTCAGTATTATTTGTTCGTATTCATTCAGCCCCTCATTGTCTAGAACTATCCCTGCTGTTCTTTGACCTGGATATAACCTTCCTTTAGTTTTATTCTGCTCACATTTTCTACTTTTGGAGCCACATGGAGGCTGTTCATTTTCTCATTTATGCCACTTGTTCTGATGCATAGGATTTGCTTATGAGCCAATCTCTTTGCTATATGGTTAGGTTTTTGAGAATATGGCTGACCTTGTTTTATTCTGTTTTTAGAACCTTTGATACAGCTAATAATTATATAACATTTGCTGAGCAAATGAATGAATAACATTCATTTGTGCATTAATTGTTCATTGATTGTTCATTAGTGAAGTGGTAAGAACTTTGGGAACAGGAAGTGAGAAGAGGAAATAAGATATGAATAAAAAGAACAAAAAGTATTGCAAAGTGTTGATCCTGGGATGTCTAATTTCATCACTCTTGCATTAAATATAAGTTTATTTAGTGTATTTGTAGTTTGTTACAGGGCTTCTACTACCATAAAGTAATATCATATAGACTAGACTATTTCATCTGCTTTGTTGAATGTATTATGTGATGAGAACTGTGCCTGGCACACAACTGTTGTTCAACAAATAATGTTTTTAATTTTCTCATTTATCTTTGCTAGCAAACCCATAAGTGAAGCTTGGTATTGTTTTTAGATTACAGTGAGAAAACAGAGGCTCAGAGAGACGTAAACTGGCCGGTTCAGAGACACTAGATAGCCAGTGAAAAGCCCCAGATGCAAATCCACACCTTCGGGGTCAAAGCTGATGTCTTTCTTCCTCTGTTTTCTGTACCACTCTGCAACACTGCAAATGGCCAGTCACGAGGAGCCAGGTGAAAGCATTTCCAAGGCAAATGTTGCAGCTCTCAGGTGGCTATTGCATTTTATGAAAGGAAAGGGGCCCCACAAAGCTGATGTAAGTGGCTCAGAAACCTGGGGAGTAAACATCATTTACTTCTGGAAACTGTCAGTTGGGCAAATGAAAAGGACTACAGCTTTTTTTCAACTGCCAGCAGTCTGAAGGCTCACTAAGGCTCTTTTCCTTTGTTCAATATTTAGCAGTCAGCGTTCATCCATTATCAGAGGCTCTCAGGCTGGATGTATAATAAACACGAAGTAGATTATTGAGATTGTGAAATGTACTCTTTCTGAGATGTAAGCAATGTGACACAGAATAACAATCACACAGCCATTTGCCTTGCACTGTGCCTCTGTTGGCCTGTACTACAAAGTCAGGTCATGCAACAGGCTCATATGCAAAGCCTTGTCCCTGGCAGGGAGAGTGGACAGGCTTCAGTGCCTCTTCACAGAACACAGAGAAAGACTCCTCAGATCAGCCAGGTGGATGAAACGATCTTTGAAAGTAGCCAATAGCACCTTTTAATTTTATGGAGGGATTTTTTTTTCAGTGTCAGAGGACAGCATCCTAGAAATTTTGAGCCATGTGAGGCAGACACTCCCTTGGCTCTCACGGAACGGCAGAGAGGAACGTACTGACATCCTGACTTCCCTGATGAAAAGACGCAGTGCTCACTCGTCCTCCCTCTTTTCAAACCCTTCTCATTTTTCAGGGTCCACCTTCCTTTCTAGGCATTTTAATGTCCTCTACCTCCATGAGACAATCCACTGGGAAAATTAAAAAAAATGGCTATTTCCAGAGAAGCACTTTAGGACATTATTCTTCAAATATCATCAACAACAGTTCAAATACCTATGATCCTGAAGTCCAGTCTTCCTGGCGCTGTTATCCACAGGTGCTGATCCTCATGACTGGCCACATGCAGTAATTTTCTGACTACTTGTTCTATCTAATGATGTGGCTACACGCTCTGTGGATTTGAGAATCTATCCATTTTGAACACATGCGAAGAAACTCTGCAAAGAGCTGGCATGTTTGTCAGGTGACTGAATGCAATGGCTTGAATGATATACCCTAAATACATATCCAAAGTCTTTGTTTCAAGGTCAAAATATGTCCCCTATGGTATCATTCTAAAACCCTGAAGGGGAGGAGTAGATCCCAGGTTGCTGTTTTCACTTTTGCTGTTCTCATAGGTCAGGGATGCTGGTTGCCTGTTGGTCTGTATATATGAATTAGGTGTCACATGTAGCTTCCTGGTCTTCCAATTAAACCCAATGCTCCAGCCTTGTTTTGCTCTGGGAAAGGACAGAGAATCAGTCTTAGATTTTGCTCCATCTAAGAAAGACTTCATTGTGTGGTCAGCAAAGCTGTGAGCTAAAACACCAACACATAGTCATTAGATTCACCAAGTAACTCACGAGCTCTTTGTTTGATTTTCTCCCAGGCATTGGCACTTTATAGACTTCTTACAGCACTTTAGAACTAGAAGCCAGCCCACTCTCACATTTTCAAGGACATCTTTTGGGATTTTTATCTCTCTTCAAGGTTGAGAACAAGTTCTAGATATCAGCAATGGGCATTCTACAAACACTTGACCTGTGCTTTCAGGAGTGGAACTTTGGGTAATCTTGACTGAAGGAGGTGGCTGCTGAGATTCAGTAATTTTTATCATAAAAGTTGTAGGGGGGTTGTGATGCTGAAGAAAAGATGGGACTCAGATTCAGGGTTCAGGGTGAGATGGACGAGAGTATGGTGGCTAGGATACTCCATCTTTTAAAGTTTTTAAGATAAAAAATTAACTTCCAGCTTCTTTAGATTTTTCTCCATTATTTCACACACATACTCACTCACTCACTCACTCACTCACTCACTCACTCACACATAACACACACACACACACACACACACACACACACACACAGAGCATACGCACCCCACAGGGTAGGGGTGGGGTAGAGAGGAACAGTTGGGCTTGCTGTGAGCTTGGAGAAATGTGATGTTTACACTTGACCTCAGGAGAGCTGTTCTGCAGACACAGCTGGTCATGACATTTGCACAGCTTGGGTTTCAGAAGAAACAACATAGATTCTGGAGAGGGCTGGAATGGGGCTCAGAGCATGTGTTTTATGTTTCTTCTTTTTGAGGAAAATAGGTATTAAAGCATCTTGGAACGAGTTTTATACATAGTTTAAATATTTGTGTATAAGCTATCCTCTGCAGAACCCTTTCTATTCTATTATCCCCAAGAATAACTAGATCCCCGCCCCAGACATCGTTGTATACCATGGGTTAAACTTTGTTGCCCAAAAGATGTGTTGATATCTTGACCTGTGGTTTCCATGAATGTCTGCTTATTGGAAATAGGATCTTTGCAGATGTAACTAAGGGCAAATGAGGTCACATTTGATTAGGTTGGGGCTCTAAATCCAGTATGACTTCTGTTCTGGTGGGAAGGGAGTGAATGTTAGCCCTGTCTTAATCTGCTTTGAGGTGCATAATGAAACATCTGAGGTCAAGAACTTTATAAAGAAATTAATTTAGTTTGTGATTCTGTTGACTGGAATGTCCCAAATCATGAGATTTCTGAAGGACCTGTGGCTGGGTCACAACATGGCAGAGAAGTGTGAAGGAGGCCTGTCATCTACAGAAGTGGCATGAGCAAAGGTCAGGGACAAGACCAGCATTAAAATGTTCATGAAGATGGAGATCTGAACTGGCTTTTACTAGCTTTGCCTCTTAGAGGTTGCTCCATCATGGGAGGCCAAGTTTCTATTACCTGAATCTTTAGGATATCTAATGATCATTTCACCTTCCTTTTACAGTCAAAGGTTATAAGGTAGTGTTAGCAGCCAACACTTGTCTCTATTATTATTTCAGAGTTATGGCTTTAACATAATATATAATATAATATGCTTTGTATATATATTAAACACTCGAAATAGTATTCTGTTTTTTCTCTTCTGAGAAATTCTAGAGCTGAATTTGATGCCAAGATCCCTTCTGTGAATTCTCTACTATTCACCTTAGTGAAAACTCTGGAAACAGTGTTTGTTAAAAGTGGAATCGGAGACCTGCAGAGTGACCGGTTTAAACATTGCTTTCTGGAAACTGAATATCATTGAACGCAGGGTTGTTGGTTACATGACAGGGAGTCAGCATGTGGGGGGTCCATTCTGTGCAGAGAGGGTGCCTATGAAGCCTTTGGTGTGCCTCCTGGAGGAGTATAGCATGTTTGATTACCAAAGCTCTCTTTTTAAGCATTAGTTTAAGATAACACACCAAGTAATGGCTCTCACTGTGCTAGCCATTGTCTTCCTCCCCAATACTTCCCCTCTCTGTTCCCCCCTACCTTAAGATCGCTTTCTTCATTCTCATGATTTCTCTTGTTTTATAACCTGTATGCACACATATGCATGTGCACAGAACACATATGATTCTATCTTATATATTTATTTTCCTTTTTTCGTTTTTGTGTTTATGGCATACATGTTTATACATATGTATGCATGTGTGTAGATGTGTGTATGTGTATGTGCATGCGTGTGTATTTGTGTGTATGTGTGAGCCCAAAGTTAATATGTGGAATCATCCTTATTGAGTTTGGGGCTCTCAATCGAACCAAGATCTCACTGATACAGCTGATCTTGCTAGCCAGTTTGCATCGTCTCTGCCGTTATCTTCCAAAGCTGGCATTACAGTTGAAACACCAGATCCCTCAGCATTTACATGGTTTCCAGGGAGCAGAACTCTGGTCTTCAAGCTTGTATGGCAGGCACTTTAACCACTGAGCTATCTCCCAGCCCCTGTAATGTTAAATTTGGGTTCTCCATATGAGAGAAGAATTGAACTTGTGTTTCTGAGTTTGGCTTATTTTGTTTCACATAATGTTTTCCAGTCTCATCAATTTTCATGCAAATGCCCTGATTTTAGTGTTGTAAGGAGGGCCTCTTGTTGTTTTCTGGCAGCCTGGCAGCTCAGACCCGAAATAATTACGCAGAAACTATATTATTTAAAAGATTGCTTGGCCCATTAGCTCTAGCTTCTTATTGGCTTATACTTATATCTTAATTTAACCCATTTCTAGTAATCTGAGTATCGCTGTGGCTTACCTGGTAAAGCTGCCACTGTCTGTCTTTAGTGGGGCTATATGGCTTCTCTCTGACTCCACCCTTCTTTCTTCCAGCATTCAGTTTAGTTTTCCCCACCTAGCTAAGTTCTGCCTTGCTATAGGTCCAAACCAGTTTCTTTATTAATCAATGGTATTCACAGAATACAGAGAAGAATCCCACATTATTTTAGATTTCTTTACAATTGAAAATTTTTCATTGTGTGTAATCCATATCTTCCACATCCATCATCTACTGATGGATAACTAGACTGGTGGCATTTTTTTTTTCAGCTATTGTGGATAGTTTAGCAATAAACACAGTTGTGCATAGTATGTGGACTGTGGGAACACCACATCTCTTTCAAGAGCAGGTGGCAGGCTGCCTCAGGGGCTTCAAGAGCCAGACTTGAGGGGTGACTTGGCATACCTTTTCATTCTACCTCTGAAAAGCAGCCCTCAGTTACAAGTGGTTGTGCACTGCTGTGCTGACACAGTGTGGTGGGTTTTGTTTTCTTATTTTGCCTTTTTCTTTTTGCAAATGCTCCTCACAAGAAGGATTTGGCAGGCAGCTAGAGCCCTCACTGTGATGGAGAATCTAACAACCTTGTCCCGGCGATTGATTAAATAGGACAGGCAACACAGATTGGAGCCTGAAAATTTCTTGGCTCTGACTGTTCTCATGGTTGGGCTGGCTAATGAATGGAGCTCCATGATCATAGTTCAGCCTCTGAGAATGGCCTGTTGCCCCTGCTTGGGAGATTTGCCTGGAGTGCATCTTGGAAAGAACTGAGTTCAGAGGCATCTCGGCCAATCAGACCAAGGGGGTTTTGCTTGTTGTAATTGATAATTCAGTCATTGCTTTAAATAGTTTTCTAGGAGAGATGGCTCAGAGGTTAAGAGCATTGTCTGCTCTTCCAAAGGTCCTGAGTTCAATTCCCAGCAACCACACGTGGCTCACAACCATCTGTAATGGGGTCTGGTGCCCTCTTCTGGCCTTCAGGCATATACACAGACAGAATATTGTATACATAATAAGTAAATAAATATTTTTTAAAAAAATGGTTTTCTAATAGTTTGGGGATGGTGATTCCATAGGATGTAGGTGGAAGCTACACTTGTGTCAACTGCTAGTAAAATATAGAGAGTAGTTAGCTTCAGTCACCCCAGATATTTGGACCTGGGTAT
Source organism: Alexandromys fortis (assembly GCF_014885135.2). NCBI lineage: Eukaryota > Metazoa > Chordata > Mammalia > Rodentia > Cricetidae > Alexandromys > Alexandromys fortis. The sequence goes on along the minus strand of NW_026067954.1, from coordinate 1,380,767 downwards.
TCAAGTGAGAACAAATCATGACTCAGATTCTATCTGTGTGTTGTTTCTAGGCAGGGAAAGTGACTGAAAATGCTCTTTCCCTCTCTCCCCCCTCCTCTCTTTTGTCTTCTCCATTTCTGTTGCTGACATCTCTCTTCTTGGCTTACGATAGACGGTGGAAATAGGGTCCTTTATTTGTGCAATATGGAGGTTGAAGATAATCTCGAAGTTAACCCCCAGTTGGATCTATATTAATAGATACCTTTCACATGCTTGTCTTTTTCCCTGGGATTAAGCTGCCCAGCGTTTGGAGTGGATGTATTTCTTCTCTAAATGTAAGGGCACAAGAAGTTGAACAGGAAACTAGTTTCATACCTGGCTTACCTGAAAATATGATTGGGGATGGAAATGTGACTTAGCCTGTTTCTATACTTCCAATGCTTTCTCAATATCAACACTTATACTTGCCTTCTAGCATGTCTTAGCTGGATTTCTTGGTTGGCCAAACATAGTCTGCTTGGGCCTCTAATGATTATACATCCAGTACTGGTGCCAGACCCCATGGCTTCATGACAGTTACCCAGACACCAACTCTGTAGCCTCCATAATACTTTCTGTTCTGGTAGCAAGTCCTAGGCTCTGGTGGCCAAGCTTCGCCAGCTACCCACACCCTTCTGGGGCTACAGTTTCCTGTGTATACTAACTTCTTCCTCAGATTAGAAACATTTTTTTTTCTTGGAAGGAAAACTGTTCTGTGAGATGGGTGGCCATAGGGATGCTTTATCAGACTGGAGATCCTGTCCATGAGCAGTAGTAGGTAAGGGGAGAGGAGTAGGGTGTCAGTCTCAGGTGGCCACACTGTAGTAAGCAGCAGGTTGACATTTAGAGATGATAGGAGTCTGTGCCTAGAGTGTCCTGGGAAAGATAGGAAGGACTGCTCTGGTTGAAGGTGCTGAGCAAGACTTCAGTTCCAGCAAGAATGTAGGAAAGAAGCAGCCTAGGAGCCAAGTGCAAGAGACTTAGGTCTGAAACTTATTTCAAAACTGAGGCTAAGCTTCACCTTAGATTAGGTTTAGGATGCAATGTTTAGGAAAGTATAAGATGAGACGTATACCTTAGCAGCTGTTGGAGGTGGAATTGTTTCTTCAAATGTCTGTGAACATCTTAGTCTTTGTCCCTGTGAGTGTACCCTTACTGGAGAATAAAATCTTTGCAGATTTAACCAAGTTAAGGTTACATTTGATTGGAATGGGCCCGGCATCTAATATAATTGATGAACAGCCTTCTAGGAAAAGGGGATTCTGGACAAAGATCCTCACGCAGGAAGGCCATGTGAGGACAGAGACAAAGGTTGTAATCACGTGCTTACTAGCTAAGGCATACCAACTGCTGCTGTGGACCACCAGAAGTTAGAGAAAGACATGGAACAAATTATCCCTCATAACTCCAGACTTCTGGCCTCCAGAATTGTTACAGAATGAAGTTCTTTTCTTAAATCACCCATTTTATGGCAGTTACAACATCCCCCAAGAAACCAATACAATAACTAGGTTACTCTCATGTTTTACTACAATGCTGAGTCTTCTTCCATTGTTTGTTTTTGGTGTGAGGATAGGATAATTTAAAAATCAAGCAAAGGACTGAGCAAAAAGGCATGATTAGCTTCATGTGTTAGAGTAATAATTCCCAGCTGATATGTGTAGCATAGGGAATATGTTGTTCACTTCAGAGTCATCAAGTGGAGTCTGGTATCATAGCAGGCAGTAGGGAAAAGGGCCCATGGTAAAATCTACAAGTTACCCACATCTGCTATGGTAGGAATGATACTAAAGTAGTCAGGGGGCGTGAGGTTAAAACAGTGAAACAGAAGCACTAGCAATAAGAGATAGTGGTGTTTACAAGCTGACATGAGACAACCAAGAAGACTTGATAAGAGACAAGCAGGTTCTGAGAAGCAAGGGTAGCAGCGGTGAATCAGCTGGCCGGCTTCCATGTGACCTTTCCCCGCTGGGAAACATGCTTGATACATGGTCTTGTTTTTAACACAATGCTGTTAATTATGATTGATTGCTTTAGGTAATAATGGCTTCTATGAGTCTTCCTCACTTAAAGAAACATAACCCAGGTCATCTTCTAGATAGAGAGAACCAAGAAAACTGGAGCTATTTCTCAGTAAATGTGAGAACAAAGAGAGCCTAGTGTAGGTATTTGGGATATCTGCAAAGGTCAGAGGTAGCAAATCCAGCCAGTAGCTAATGACTGTCGAATAGTAAAGGTCAGCAACCTATAAAGCCAGAGAGCTTAATATAATTAATTAGTTAGCAAGACGCCCACAAGGTCCAAAGGTGATAAAACTGGGCAAGTGACTAACACTTACCAGACAATCAAGGTCAATAGTTAACAAAGTTGTTGTCAGAGGTGGCTAAAGTTAACTGTTCCTGACCAGTTGGGGAGTGTGCTATCACCTCCATGGCTGGGTCAAGGGAAGATGTCTAGATTGTACGTGTTATTTGATGCGTGATAGCCTGGATAATTAACTACTCTCAAGACAGATTACCTCATCCTCTGCCTAGTTTCTCTCATCCTCATATAAAAATCCTGGGCAAAGGACTTCCACTGGCCTTTAACTTTTCTTAGAAACTCCTCCCAACACCCAAGAGTTTCTTTCACTTTTCCTTGATTTCTTACTTTTATATAAATTCTTGAGAAACTATTGTTATTCTTAAAAAACGATTAGAGAGCTGCTGCAAACGGTCCCCGGGCGGGCTGGCGGAGCCCGCCATGGGAAAGCGGCTACAGGAGGGCACGCTTCCTTGGCCCACGGTGGTGGCAGGTAACAGACACGTAAACACAGGAAATAGCTATAAGTATTTATTAAGGAAGGGGGAGAAAGAAAGACAGAGAAAAGAGATAAAAGGAGAGAGGAGAGATAAAAGAAGAGAGAGAGAGAGAGAGAAAACGCGTGCGCATGCTAAGGAAGCAGAAAGAGAGAGAGGTCCCAAGATGGCGATGGGCGGGTCAGAGGTTATGGGAGTGGGCGTGGCTAGGGCAGGGACCCAAGAATATCATTCCCACATCTTGCTTTTGATAAAAAGCAAATTAGACACTTCAGTTTGAAGGAATTGGGGCGGCGAATTCTCAAGACTGCTTCCGGCTGATTGTGGGCGTCGTCTTGGGGAGGGGTGCGAGAGAAGGCTGGGGTGCTGGGAACATCCTGGCATAGCTGGTCTCTTTGCTTCTGACCGATGTCTGTGGCATGGGAATGTCTGGAGTCCCTAAGTTATTGGCAGAACAAAGAACAAAGTCAAATTAAGGTTAAAAGGAAAAAATTTTAGGACCAGGGAATTGAGGGGGTATCTGACCTGTTTAAGATGGATTTCTTGATTTGGCTCCCTGGAACTCATGAGAACTCCTTGGGTTTGTGAAAACAGAAGTTTTAGACATATAATGACTGTAGCATAAGAGATAAATTTGGTTTGAAATTTGGTGAGGTCACCTTGTAAAACCTCAACCTGGCGAAACCTCTCAGCTGTCAGACTGTCAGAGATCTTTGAGAAGGATAAGATTTTACTTGAGTAACTGATTAAAAAATGACAGAGAACTTACTTGGTTGGCACCCAGAGCTACTCTTTTTTGGGTCCTCCATGGTCGCTGAAGGTTGCACTTGAGCTTTGCTGTTTAGCGCAGGGCCTGCCAGGCTCCAGAAGATCCTGTGGGCTAAGAAATCTGTAGGAAGACAGGCCTACCTTGACCTGAGCAGCTAGGCTGTCGATTCCGGTGATTCCGTCCACGTCTAGAGATCTTTAGTTTAGATGAAAGGCAGGTTTTCCCAATGGTCAGCGCTCTGCAGTCGAAGCGAGATGCAGAAGGACGTTGTTCTGCGCGTGACTGTCTTCTTTGGAGGGAGCAGAAAGCTGCTGCTAGGAGCCAACCTGTCTCTTTTGTCGTTGTTAAAAGTTATTTTAATAATTAAATACTTAAATATCACATTCCCCAGATCTCTGAGCAGTTGAGGGCTGTTTATCAGGTATTTAACCATAGTATAGAATTTGTTTGGAAAGTTGGGTCTGAGCTTGACCAAATTGGCTCTTAACAGGTAAGATTTACATTTGTAAAAAGATAGAGGGAAAAACTGCTTGAAATATAAGGTTAGCGGCAAAACTGACAATGGTAAAGAACAGCTTAAGAGACTTAAAGGTACATACCAGTTTAAAATACAAGACTCATGTTTTGTAGTCTGAAATAAGATGTAATAAACAGTTATACATAGAGAGAGTGAACAAGAATTGGGCAACGTGGATGCCTCTGATGGGCCCTATCAAAGGCATTTGACCATTGCTCAAAACACATTTAACAGAGTTAGCATAAGGAGTTTGGTGAAAACCTGGTGAGAAGGCAGGGTAAAACCGGGAGAGTGTGGTCACATGACCTGGCTCTCAGCCAAGATGGCGGCGAAAAGGTCACCTGACCCATCTGGCCTTCAGCCAAGATGGCGACCGCCATGTGTAGTCTGCTCAGTTGGAAAGCCCGCCAAGCCACAACAAAAGCCGCAGAGGGGAGGGGCAAAAGGCTGGAACCGAAAAACGGCCGTGTATAGTTTAATGGGGCCATTTTGGACAAAAACTGATAAGTGTGAGGCATTAAAAGATGAGGCCAGAGTGATAGGTCTGGATGGATTGGCTCCCGTGGTCAAGGCCGTGCAAACACCCGCAAAAACCGTGGCACCTCAAGCCTACAACGAGAACGGCTCCCCGTTAAGGCGAGATGCAGGGCACGAACATCCGCTGCCCTATGGAAAGGCGTCCGATTCCATAGGGGGGGGTGTTATAACCTGGCTGAATCGACTCGAGCCTCCGACGGGAGAGCGACTCCCGGGCAGGAGGGATTCAGCCAAGGTCAGGCCGCACCAAGCGGCGTGCTGCACCGTAGCAGCGTGCTGCACCGTAGCAGCAGTTACGACGAAAAGAAGGAAGGAAGAGAAAAGCAAGGAAAAAAAGAAAAAGAGAGAACTGGAGACCCCGGGCCTCCAGGCGCGGGTGAGCTGAGGCTTAACACAGGAGACAAGCCGAATTGAATGCCAGCGAAGGGAACCGAGGCCCTGAAGGCCCGCGGTTGGAGGTTCCCCCATCCCTAAAAACCGTGAAGGGTTGCCGGGAGCTCAACGGTCAAACCCTTGAGTTAGAAGAGATGGTTAAGCTGGCCGAGATGGGGACACTCACGATTAGTTGATCTGTTGTTTGGAGGAGCTGCATCCAGGGAACACGTGGGTCGTAGGCCGGCGAAGTGGAAAAGAACCCGGTTCGGGAGTCACGTGGCACCAATGTTATTCTTAAAAAACGATTAGAGAGCTGCTGCAAACGGTCCCCGGGCGGGCTGGCGGAGCCCGCCATGGGAAAGCGGCTACAGGAGGGCACGCTTCCTTGGCCCACGGTGGCGGCAGGTAACAGACACGTAAACACAGGAAATAGCCATAAGTATTTATTAAGGAAGGGGGAGAAAGAAAGACAGAGAAAAGAGATAAAAGGAGAGAGGAGAGATAAAAGAAGAGAGAGAGAGAGAAAACGCGTGCACATGCTAAGGAAGCAGAAAGAGAGAGAGGTCCCAAGATGGCGATGGGTGGGTCAGAGGTTATGGGAGTGGGCGTGGCTAGGGCAGGGACCCAAGAATATCAACTATACTTCCACTTTACATACTCCTAAAAGAATCTATGTTTTTTTTTTTTTAATTTTTGCTGATGATAGACAATGTGCTTGGAAACCTTTGTCCCAGGTAAATCTTTGGTGCTGTGAGTGTCTAGCATCTTAGTTCCTTGGACTATACACAGCCATCAAATGTGGTGATATTTTGTTTGTGCTTTAACAAATAAAGCTTGCCTGAAGATAAGAGTGTGGAGCTAGCCAAACTAGTTCGCCACGGAGACTAGGCAGTGGTGGTACACATCTTTAATCCCAACACTCAGGAGACAGAGGCAAATGGATCTCTGTGAGTTCAAGGTCACCTTGGGCTACATAATATTAAATCTGCCTAAAAGAGAAACAGAGCCAAGCCGGTGGTGGTTCACATCTTTAATCCCAGCACCAGGGAGGTGGAGATAGAAAGAGATAAGGCTGAGCAAAGTGAAGGAATATAAGGTGGGAGGAGACAGGCGCTCAGAATTCAGTCTGATGTTTCATAGGGACAGAATTTAGTCTGAAGATTTGTGGAGACAGGATCTTTCCCTCTTGATTCTGAAGATTTTGTAGAGGTAGTATCTGGCTGCTTTGTTTCTCTGATATTTCAGCTTTAACCCCCTAATATCGGACTCTAGGTTTTTATTTTTTAAGACCAATTAGAATTTGTGCTACAATAAATATCCTCTTACTCTCAAAAACCTGTGTCAGACATATTGCCAACATGGGCTAGGATGGTTTAATTCCTTTTTTTTTTTTTTTTTGGTATTTCTAGAATGTTGATGTCTTACATGTTGAGAATTCCTTCATCACAGACATGGCCACTCAACATATGTGCTCTGAGCAGCAGGCTCAACATGGGTCCATGTTCTTCAAGTGCTCATCTATTTTATGGCCTTGCAGTTCTCTGCTGTGGGGTCTCAAGAAAGAATGTCTAATGATGCCGTACACTTCTCAAAACCATGGTCTGGAAATCCACTCCCTTCCCACCCACTTGGGGAGATAGATTATCAGCTCTACCGTGAAGGGAACGGAATTGCTAGAAATTTAGCTGCCTGTTGTTTGCCCCTCTCCTGGCTATCATCCCAGTATAGATGGTGCTTCCATCTCCGTCACAGTTATCCACTCAGCTCTCAGAACAATCACATTTAGAGCCCCAAAACATTCGTCTACACTTTACTGGGATTTCACGTAGTAAATAACTGAGTAATAAAAGAAGTCCCCCGATTTTGAGTTAGATATATTTGAAAGATGCCTTCAACTTTGAATATTGGTATAATCTTTAGAAATTTATTAAATTCTGTGTTTATCAATTTCTAGATCTTTAAAATAGTAATAACAATATTTGTTTATAATGTTAACAGTTATAGTTGATACACAATGCTTGCTATGTAAGTGCTCACTAATAGCTTTTATTTTAATCTTAATAAAATTATTGTCAATATACTTGTCATTAATACATGACTGTCCAACTCATAATTCTTTAAGTTTGAGACATTCTTTATAATGTAAATTAGTTTTCTTATTCTCATAAGGTTGGGTTTAGCTGTAGAAAATCATCACAGATAACTTCTGGGGACACTGATATTTTTCAAGGTCATAGAGGTAATTATTGGCAGAGATAAACGAAACCCTAAATCTTTTTAATGTAACTCAGTATTCTATCCAATTCTTTCCATAAAATTTATTGAAAACTGAGCACAGTGAAATTGTAGCTACAAATTGGAACTTTCTTTCCATAACTTTTAGTTACTTCTCATTTTTCTGAATTTTCTGTCCTTTTTCATATCACTGTGCAGAAGTTATCCTAAATAATGAAATCTGTTGTTTCTAGATAAATTATTTCTACTCAGTTATAAAAATGTGTCTTTAAATTCACTTTATCCTGAATGAAAAAAAAAGCACTTTAAAGGGCATGAAAAATAGAGGCTTTAAATGCCACACTTTCAACCAATACCTTCCTTCTCATCTCTCCCCAAGTCTCTCCTTGATTCCTTTATGTAATTTCATGAGTATTAAGAGCAATTAGCTCTGAGTATTGTGGCTGTGCTTTTGTGCTCAGTGAGTACATTATAACGAACCTTGGTGAAAAACACACAGGACTCAGCAACACTGCTTTGAATGGATTGAATGTTTGGTACTTGTTGTCAATAATGCTACTAACTTCCAGGTCTGGCTGGTCATATATTGAGTATCTGGGGAGAAGAGGGGGCACTGCATATCTGCTGTGTGTGGGTATTAAAGCGTGTGAATGTTTCCTTTAAAAAGAGGGCTTTGTTGGCGTCTGGGGAGGGTTTGAAGACCAGGAAATATGGTCATTGCTGTGTTTTGTGCTTTGGAGAAGTCTTCTAGAGTTCCTTTAGTCATTCAAGACGCCTAGATGAAAAGTCTTTTCTGCCTCACCTGCCTTCCCCAGACACATAGTAATCTGTTATGTGGGAATGCATCGAGGATCCTTCAATACAAAAAGAGGTTTTTAGGCTCAGAATGTCAATCACTTGGCTGTGGCCAGCAGCTCTAAATATATCCTGGCTTCCCAATAAGTCAGGATATACCTGCAACACTACTGTACCACATTTTCCCACACTATCTATAATAGCTTGATCATAGGTTCTGATCCGAATAATAACAGTTGATTTTCTCACCATTTATCTAAGAGGCAATCACATGTTACCAAAGAAGGTACCAAAAAAAAAAAACCTCACAGAACAAACAAAACAGTTTCTTTTTGCTTTTAATGTACAGCCAATACCATAATATTTGTTTTGAGTTTCATAACTCTGAAGCATTTTAGATAGATTATGTTTGTTCTTCATGTAGGGTGAGAAGATTGTGGTGAATAAGCCTAGGAGTAGAATGGGGAAGGGGGTTATTTGTTATAACTTATTGTTTTAGGGGACAGAAAGTCAAAAATATTTGTTAGGGAAGGAAAGGGATCATTTTGGTAATTTTGAAGGAATCTCATTTAGCATCAGGCATGACTGGATCCAAGAGCATCAAGCAATAAAATTGTTCTTTTCCCATCTCTGAGCTTTGCTTGTTTTCTTTTTGCATACATCAGTGTGACAGTTGTTGAAAGTCCCAGCACTGTGCTATTGTTGTACCATCTAGGAAAAATGGCTTTGTAAGTGACTTCAGTCAGTCTACTTTATATTCTGGAACTACCTAGCGGAGAAAGGTTAATTTCACTTGTTTTTGGTCCAACACTGGGGTTGCAGTGAGATTCAAGCCAACTCCACACTAAGTGATTGACCTGCATTACCGTATGATGAGCAGAAGGCTTTCAGGGGTAAGAATGCTTTATGAAATCACATGTTCACTTCTCATCAGAGGTGATGAGAAGCCCTAGCTGGAGTAGGTTAAAATACTGAAATCTGCACCCAGAGAAGTAGCTTTGAAGAAGCTCCTGAAGAGGGAGTCAGAGAGAGAGAGTGGGAATCATGGCTTGTCACTGGACCTGCTCTTAGAGAAAGTTATCAATGTACAAAGAAATAAAAATACAGACGTGAGCATGGAGTGGAGACACCTAGGATATAGGGACAGATGTCATGCAAAGTCAGCAGCATATAAAGTCTGAAGCAAAGGTGGTGAGAAACTTAGGACCCCTGCCACACCAATTTATTTTTCAGCAAATTTTCTTATGACGTTTTGCTTAGCAGTGGTCTGTGCGTGTCTTCAGGACTAAAGCAGAGCTTTGCTTGGGGAGTCTGAGACTTAGTACTCGACAGAGGTTTTGACTAGAGATGGAGTAGACAGACTTCAGGACAAGGTCTCTTCATTTGGCAGAGCAGAGACAGTTGAGGTGGACACTCTGATCCTTATCTTCTCCCTTTCTTCCTCACCTCTTGACTGATGCCCTAAATAGCCTCACGGAGATATTGCTTTATATGAAGCAGCTGACTTGGCTGCTCCAAGAAAGAGAGTTTTTGTTATAAATCCTCCTGTGTTATAATGTTAATGAATAAGATCAGATATTTAGAAGACCGTATTGATAAGGTTAGTAAAGGACATTGTTAAATGTCGGATATGAAAAAAAATGGATGTCTACAGAGGTGAGAGAATGAGTTCCGAAAGAGGAGGAGAGCTTACTTAAGGGCATTGTACTTGCTTTGTGGCCCGTGAGCTGCTGCTGGTAGCGTGGAGAGAGAGGGCTATTGTGTTTCCAAAAGGCCAATGTGCTGTTTTGTAACATGGCACAAAAGCCCCAGAGCTCTGTTCTGGAAAAGCAATAAATATTTATTTGTTGGCACATCACATTTTATAGCTTTCTTTCTGTCGTGTGTGTGTGTGTGTGTGTGTGTGTGAGAATGAGAATGTGTGAGTGTGTATGCATGTGAGTGCGTGGAGTGTTTGGTGTGTGTATGTGAGAAGGTGGGAGTATGTGTTTGTGAGTACATGTGAGAGTTTGTGAGTTGGTGTGTGGTGTCAGTGTGTGTGTGTGTGTTGTGAGGGTGTGGAAGTGAGAATGTGTGATTGTGTTTGTGTGCTGCATTTATTTAATTGTTCTTTTTTTTTCTTTTTTTTATTGAGAATAAGAAAAAAAAGTTTCCGCCTCCTCCCAGCCTCCCATTTCCCTCCCCCTCCCCC
>NW_026067954.1:1356371-1369282 GCF_014885135.2 Alexandromys fortis | reverse complement strand
ACACCTAAGGTCATGCTCAACCTCATTAGCAATCAGGGAAATGCAAATCAAAACAACTTTGAGATATCATCTCACACCTGTCAGAATGGCTAAAATCAAAAGCACCGATGATAGCCTTTGCTGGAGAGGCTGTGGAGGAAGGGGTACCCTCATCCATTGCTGGTGGGAATGCAATCTTGTGCAACCACTTTGGAAATCAGTGTTTCGGTTTCTCAGGAAATTTGGGATCAACCTACCCCTGGACCCAGCAATACCACTCTTGGGAATATACCCAAGAGATGCCCTATCATAATTGTTCTTTTTTTATTAGTTTTATTTTTTCATTTTTGGTTTTTCGAGACAGGGTTTTTCTCTGTAGCTTTGGAGCCTGCCGAGTGCTGGGATTAAAGACATGCACCACCTCCACCTGGCTTTATCAATAAAAAAATTAGGAATCAGATATCGGGGTAAGAACCTGAAAGATCAGATAAGCAGGGGAGTAGCCACCAGTGTCTTCCAACTCTTCCATTCCTTCCCCCCAAAATGGCTGAGATCCCTTCTAAGCCCTGCCTTACCACTTTCTCAGTTTTCCAGAACCACTGTGGTTAATTTTGGTCAGCTTTACCCCAAGCTGGTTATATATATGCAGCAGGTTATATATTGGGGGTAGAGCAGGGAGGCGTCTGGTGGTCTGCTAGTTGCATAGCAACAGTCTCAGGATTGCTGGACCTCTGGTCTTGGGGAACCTGTCCTGAGCTGAATCATCAGTTTCAGCTGCAGAAAAGTTGCTATACCTGGAGGCCATGAGGGGCGTGGTTACTGTGTTCCACCATTAACAATAGAGTTTATCCAGAGCTTGCCAACTATCTCCTGGTTGATTTCTTACCACTGGAGGACACCTGGCAGTTTCTTCCCAGTAATTAGGGCAAGGTCGGGCAACGTCAGGGACTCAGCATATCCTGCTGAGTCAGGGGCCTACATCTTTCTGGGTCTTTTCTGCATCCTGTCATGGCTGTCAAAACAGGGTGAGGGGCTGGGTCCTTCATTTCCTTCTTCTAGAAGTACTGATAACAGGGCTCAATCATGGGCCTTGCCAGCCTAGGAATTGCAGGGGGCGGTGTCGGGACCTAAGAGTCATTAGCCTACAGGTATTTCTAGTGCAGTAGCATTTGCATCTATGACTATTCTTCAGGCCCTATAGTTCTGATTTTTGAGTACAATCAGATTATAGATTTTTTTTTTCAATTGACAATTCTGGGCCTGTTTTCTCGCTATGTCAATGGGCATTATAGGTAGCCATTTTGTCCCCTATGTAAGGGAGTTTTCTTTTGACTTAGCCTTTCAGCCAGGCAGCACAAGATAATGCATTCTTTTCTGTAACTACTTCCGGTTGACTTTGAAGCTTTGTTGTCTGGGACCAAGAAGGCCAAAATGCTAGTCCAAAGCAAAGAGAGAATTCAGGCAATGGGGATATTTATCAAAAGCATCTGGTTCACAGAATCTGTTGAAGAGACCGGGAGCGTTCACATCAGCTGGACTGGTCCACGTCAGCTTTCAGCAAATCCAGGCTTGCACTCATTCCGGGGCAGTTATAGTCAGCAATTGATGCTTGGGTGTGTCTGCCAGCCAGGTAGAAACCTGTTGAGACAAGTTCAAACCAGGAACAAAAGTTAAAATCTATAAACTTAAAGAAAAATATTATATTTAAAACTTTCAGGCCCATATTGAAATCCACACTGTAGAAAAAAGCAGATAACAGATAGCCATAAAACAGGAGGAAGAGGGTCCAGACACTCAGTGGTGTGCGAGTGTGTGGTATTTTTTAAGAACAACTTTGGTTCTCTGAGTCCTGTCACACTCAGGAGGAGGTGTCACAGTGTGGTGAACATGTTCTTACTGTTGCCACTGGCTTGCCAAGTAGGCCAAAAACACAGACAGGATTGCGGAGCGGGGAGGAATGAGTCCCTGGCCGACTTTGGACAAGGTGGGGAGGAATCCTTCCTCCTGGGAGGCTCTTGGTAGGTTTCTTCGAGCTATGCTCCCATGTTTATTTGGAGAACAAGGGAGATTCAGAACTCAGCATGGCACTTGCATGACTCTTGTTTTTCAAGGGATCGTAACTATTTATCCCCTTAAGCAGGAAACCAAGGCTCTCAGTATATCTTATAATCAGTTACCAGGAATTTTTCCTCCTTAGAAATAAACTGGCTTATATTTTAATACGGTTTGCATTGATAATTTTGTTTTCATTTAATTACCAGAATTTTCTTTGGGGCCATATAAGACATGCTTCTAGCAGTCATCTGTTTGCAAGTCACGCTGAGGGATCAGGTCACGTGTCTCCTGGATGAGAGCTTCCCACTGAGACACAGTATTGCTGTTCCCTCTCACTTCATTACAATTCATTTCTGCTTTCTATTTCTTTTTTTTTAAACTCTCTGTCCCACCCTCCGCCCTTCCATCCCCCCCCCCCTGTAGGTTGTGTATGTGTGTAGACCAGAGGCCAGTTGTGAGTCCTTGTCATAGCCACACACTGGGGTAATGTCTGTCGGGATCCAGCCTCGAGGAGTTGGTATGTTCCAGGGTAGGGGTGTGTGGATGAGAAACGTGAGACAGAATAAACAGAGACACAAAAGAAATATAGAGACATAGGATAGTACCGAGAGGGCAATGCAGGGAATACTGAATCCACCCATGTTTATTTCTTAAGGTCTTTACTCCATTCCAAATCCAAAAAAGGGGAAGAAAGCAAAAGAATTTTTATATTTATTTATTTATTTATTTTTACCATGTTACAAGGAACAAACAAAGTGGTTACCATCTTAATACCCAAAACACAAAATAAGTACACTCTAGGTCGAGACATCTTTGTTAGTAGCCACACCTGAAGTCAAATCTCCTGTCAATAACCATGAAGGAGCAAGAATAGGTTTAAACTCTCTGACCTTTACTCAAGGTGAAATGGATTCACTCTGTGGACCCCCACAAGTCCTCAGGGCCAGTCCTCTCCTCCCACCTTCTTGGTTGCTGCTGCTTACCCAATCTTACTGGCTCAAGAGCCTCAGAAAACACTCCTGTCTTCCTCCTATCTTGTCATAGGAACACTGAGATTACAGATGTGCATTGCTACGTCAGTTTTGCATGGGTTCTTGGCACCTGAACTCAGGTTGGACAGCAAGCACTTTAACCATGAAGCTGTCCTCTAGCCCCTGTTCTCCTTATTGTTAACCTGGTCTCTTCCACCCCTGCCCCAATATCATAAGGAAGGATGAACAGGGTAGCTACTATGACTCCATGGGATGAACTGGATAGCTTTGGAATAATACTGAGGTGCAGAACATGTACTTGAGAATTAGAAAGGAGCATGTTCAATTCCAAGGTGAATCATGTATTGCCAGTCTTGGGAAATTCTTGGACATCTTTGAGCCAGAGTTTCCTTGTTTATAAAACAAAGATAATCCTTATGATGTCACAAAACTGAAAAGAACATTACATGCCAGGAAGTGAACAGTTTTCCCCTTTTGCATGAAGCATAGGCAGAAATCTCCTAGCTATCAGAAACTATATAGATTTAGCCTTCATTTGGAAGGGAGTGTAGCATTCAGAATAGGTTAGGTTATTCTGCAGTAACAACCTGGAAATATAATTCTCCAAAGAAACAAAACCCATAGGACATACAGACTTATTAGAGGTAAGGTATCACAGTAATTGGTTCATGCAATTACAGAGGGTAAGAAGCCCCATCATATGACAAGGAGCCAAAGAAACCACGGGGCTCAGGCCAAGTTTCTTCACACCTGGAAAGTTCAGGTGGTCCTGGTGCAATTTTGGGATTCTGAATGCCATGAACAGAGAGTTCTGATGCCCAAGGCAGGTAAAGGGCTCCGGCATTCCAGGCCCTCAGCCAGCGGAACAGCCTCTGTTCATATCGTGTGAAGGTAGCTCTTTCTTCCCTCTATTGAGTCACACGTCAGCCTCTTCTGAAAACACCTCCACAGACATATCCCCAATTGACGTTTTACTGGTATTTTCAGATGTAGTTATATCGACACCCAAATCATCACAAATCCCTAAATCTCAGTGGCTAAAAAGTAAAAGCTTATTTGTAACTCCTGCTACATGTCCGGTGTAGGTGTGGTGATTTCTTTTTCCTCTTCACTTCCTCCTCCAGTTGGATGGAGCAGCTTGTACATGTGGCACATCAAGCAATGGTAGTACAGAGAATTAATGGACTTTGGGTAGAGCTGGCCTTTTTTTTTTTTAATCCAAAGTGACACATATAAATTTTCCTAATTTTTCTTTTTTTTGGCTAAGTTGGGTTATATGGCTGAGAATGATAGTGATGGGGGCAGGAAAGTGGGCTTCTTTATTTCTTGGTGAGCCTTGGACATCCTGGATGAATGCAAATGCTAAAATTGGGTTTCTGAACCAGAATGGAGATCATGTACAGGGCTTTCAGGATGTATATCTAATATATCAGGGCACTGTGGGCATCCTAAGAAGACATTGTGCAGGTGTATACTCTCCGGTAAACATCCATGGAGCTAAAATCTTGCTTCTTCTTCTTTTTTTTTTTTTAAGCTGGTTGGTTCTGAGGGGTTGAAAGGAAGGGTTAAAAGAAATAACTCTGCCTTTTCTCTGCATCTTGCAAGTCTCTGTCTTCACTACTTTCCTTGTTACACTATTATTGAATTGTTCCATGGGCCCCTTATTTATAATTTACTAAGCGAGTGAATTGAGTCCTTCGTATTTCTCCAAGGAAAGGAAAGAACTGTGCTGCTTTTTATTTGTTTGTGTCTCTCCATTGATTTCTCTCTGGGTCAATGGTTCACAGTGGAAAATAGCATCACCCCCTTTGACATGAGTCTTTCTGGGATGCACAAAGATGGATTTTGAGGCAGAGCCAGCTTTAATGACCCATTTTCTTTAGGTACTACCTATGTGCTGCGGTACATACAATCTTCCGTGAGCTTTTCATTGCTTTGTGAGACAGTCATGAATATTAGTTTGCTTTTCTAGCATGCTTATATTTTCCCTGTAGTTCGAAATGAAGTTATAAAAGAAATCACTAGGAGTAAGGAATATGGGGGCCTAGAGAGACGAAGCAGTGATGGAGCCTTCACACACTCCCACATAACCTATTAGATGCTAATACTTCTAATTCTCCAGGCCCTGTTAATCATATCTTCTAATCCCAGTTGTGATCAGCCCCTCTCCTTATAGTGCTGGAGAAAAGCCTCAGTGCGCATGCCAGCCATTTTTCGGCATTTAGTGAGGATACGCTGCAGAGTTGGGTGGGCACCATCTACCACCTTGGACCCAAGGCACATATCAAAGTCCAAATCTATGAGCAACTCTCCGTGGGATCACTGTAGTCTACGAGTCTTCTCAGGCTGAAATTGGCTCTGGGCTCTGACTTATTCTTCATTTCGAAAATTAGAAACAGTTCAGCAGTGTTAAGTAAGTGTTCAATTACCTTCAGAAGTTAGGAACACATTCACGGGTAGGACTATAGTCCAGTATGTCTTTGTTTTGCCACAGTTGTCTTTCTTTGTGTGCTTGAATGCCTGGGGAGACGGGATTGGTTGGCCCTGTGTCATGGCAGACCTTGCCAGCACTGAGGATGCAGATGAGAAAAAGTCCCTTAGCCCTCTGAGAGCTGCTCGCTGAATGGTATACAGCTGGAATCACATAGAAATGCCTGTTACCTTAATATTTCATCTTTTGTTTAAGTGAACATGTCTTTGGGAAAATCCAAATCTGAGAATAAATTCAACCAAAGTTTATCTCTAGAATTCTCAAGGCCAGGACTTGGATATTTTTTAATATATACTTTTATCTGTTGATGGGCATCGGCATCTGTCTGTTTCCATATCGTGGCTTTTGTGAATATGTAACAATAAGAATGGATGCTTTGTGTGCAGACTTTGTGTACTTTGGATATGCATCCGGGTATAGAGTAGCTAGATCATATGGTAATTTTAGTTTTAGGTTTTTATTTTTATTTTTTTTCAGAAATCTCCACACTGGTTTGAACAATAGTACCAAGTTTACTTTCCACCAGCCATGTATAAGCATTCCTCTTTCCCCGTATCTCTGTCAGGTCTTCTTGTCATTTGTTTACATGATGATAATGACTATGACAGGTAAGAAACTGAATAAATATAAAGATTTATTCATTTATGTGTGTGTGTGTGTGTGTGTGTGTGTGTGTGTGTGTGTGTGAGGATATCTGTAGAGGCCAGAAGAGGGCATTGAATCCCTTAGAGCTGGAGTTACAGGCAGTTGTGAGCTGCCCTTTGGGTGCTGGGAACAAAGCTTGGGTCCCATAGAAGAGCAGCAAGAGTTCTTCACTGCTGTGGTATCTCTGCAGCCCTGAAACAGAATACAGAAGTAGTTTCAATTTTGATGTGGGAATGATTTTTTACTAATAAAGAAACTGCCTTGGCCCATTTTATTGGATAGAAAATTAGGTAGGCGGAGTAGACAGAGGAGAATGCTGGGAAAAAGAAGCTGTGTGAGGAGTCGCCATGGTTCTCCCGCTCCAGACAGACGCAGGTTAAGATCCTCCCTGGTAAGCCAGCTCGTGGGCTACACAGAATATTAGAAATGGGTTAGAACAATATGTAAGAGCTAGCCATAAGGAACTGGAACTATCCGGGCCAGGCAGTGTTTGAAAGAATACAGTTTCCGTGTAATTATTTCTGGGTATAAGCTAGCCATGCGGGCGGCCGGGTGCCGGGGACGCAGCCCTGCCGCTCCTATTTCAACAGATGGCGCCCAGACGTGATGGGCTAAATCCACTTAAAAACCTGAGAAGGCTTAAAAATAAGGGAGAGAGAGTTTAACACAGATTTTTGCTGTTTTGTTGGTGGCGTGCTGTAGAGAGATTCCTGATTCAGCTACAACAGCAGAAAAATAAGCTACATCATTTTAAAGCGCGGCTTCCTGGGGGCTGTGCTGCCAGCATGAACTCTGGCTTTAAAGCATTTCAAGGCTTTTATGGGACTGGATGTTTGTGTTCCGCTTGGGATCGGAGGAGAGTGCTCTGAGACCGTGCAGATGGCTCAGAGCTCCCCGCCTGCACCTGGGCAGAAGGCAGAATCAGGCTTAGGCAGGCGGAAGAGCATGGCGGATTCCTGCCGCTATACAGAGACGCATTTTCAGACTGCGCAGTGCTCTGCATGTCAGATTTGGCTGTAACTTGGATGAAAAGAGTTTCTGTGCTGCACACTCAGTCTCAGAGTTAAACTGCTGAGTGCGGCTCCAATGTGGACTTGCTGTGTGCCTGAAACTGTGAATGGTTCAGGGGCACCAAATGACTCTGAGGCAGGAGCGGCTGCTCCATGCTGAACTGTGCTGATCTCAGGCAGGAACTACCGTAATTACCTTAAAACCGTGCAGTTAAGGTTTAGACTGGGCAGGACACAGGCAGTACCGTATTACCTGTAAATGGTGCAACTTAAGTTTTTAAGAAATGCTTAACATTTTAAGAAATGCTCCTGTATAGTAAAGAAATTACAGATTCACAATAAAACAGATTCAGACACTGTTGGATAAATGTACGTAGGCTTGGGAAAGAGAAGAAAAAGAATATAAAGAATAAAGTTAATGTCTTAAAAAGAAAAAGGGTAAAGTCTTTAAAGAGACAGAGTACAGAAGTACAGAGAGTTATAGATTAAAAGAAATAAAGAAATATAAGCCACGTAAAAATGGAAAATTCACAGAGAGTCTGGATTATGTACATTGTGTTTTCTTTAAAATTTTTGACTGTGAAGGAGCTAAGTACAGAGAGACATTTCATTACATGGGCTGCCAATCTAAACCAAAATGGATATAAGGGTATTATGATTTCAGAATTTGGGTCTAAGGATATGATGCTTTGGAGAGGGTCTTCTTTTGTTTTTGCAGAGGATGAGACCCTGTGGATTGCATCTATTCCGATTTGGTATGATAGACCACGCCCTCCTGAAAGGTTGCTGTGAATACCCTCAAAAAATTGCTTCGCTCAATTGCCAACTGAGATGAAACTAGCATACAGGTTATATCATGAACAACCTAATTAACGACGCCCCTATTCAGCAGGAAGCAGTTTGTAGAGAAAAAACTACGCCCATGTTCCCAAATATTGTTTATAAATGTTCTTTTACATTTAAAGGGGGATATGATATAGATATGAATAATTTGCATTGGTATGGATTTTATGGTCAATTTTGTTATATGTATATGTATTTTTGATCTTGATTAAGGTATTGTGATTGTGTAGTTCATTTAAAAATGTAATGTATAATTAGGAAATATAGGTTGTTAATGGATAATCATCGCTAATACTTAAGCTTGTAGTCATGTTAGTTAGATTTTCTAGATATATAGAGAGATATTTTAGTTAGATAGGCATTCTTCATATCTTTCAAAGGCTGCAGAATATGGCATTTAAGATATTTTAATAACTTAGGGTTTTTCATGACAATGAGACACATTTGCTCCTGGCAGCACCAATCTATTTCAAGAGGAAGATGGGCATCGAAGAGAATCCTTATGGAGTTTGATAGCCATTTGGGCAAGAAACTGCTCTTGCCTGGACTGTTGCATAAACTGGACACAGAGAACCCGCAGAGAGAGGACTGCTGAACTTGCCTAAAGGTGAGATGACCTTTTGGGGTTCCTGCTTCATGAAAGAGTCTGTGAGACATTCTGCAGGACACAGCAAAAAGTGACTGAACTGTCTTTGGAATTTCTTGCTTGATGAGAATGTCTGCTGGATACTATGGGCCTGTAGGCCGAAGATGGATGCCCCAACGGTACAGAGGAACTTTGGGTGACTGTCCAGGCAGCGAGATGTCTCTGTCATTTCTAGAGTTTTCTTATTTCTTGTTTGATAGGTAATATTATATCCTTCTGGAGTCTTTGATGGAGTTGAAGAATGGTTAGTTATAGTTTTCCTTAGTTATGATAAGAGATAAAATAGATATAAATATTGTAACTGTAATTCTTACTTGATAACTGTTTTGTTATATGTAATTTTACTATGTTAAAGTTAAAGCCTTTCTTTTTTGTTTAAACAGAAAAAGGGGAAATGATGTGGGAGTGATTTCTTATTAATAAAGAAACTGCCTTGGCCCATTTTATTGGATAGAAAATTAGGTAGGCGGAGTAGACAGAGGAGAATGCTGGGAAAAAGAAGCTGTGTGAGGAGTCGCCATGGTTCTCCCGCTCCAGACAGACGCAGGTTAAGATCCTCCCTGGTAAGCCAGCTCGTGGGCTACACAGAATATTAGAAATGGGTTAGAACAATATGTAAGAGCTAGCCATAAGGAACTGGAACTATCCGGGCCAGGCAGTGTTTGAAAGAATACAGTTTCCGTGTAATTATTTCTGGGCATAAGCTAGCCATGCGGGCGGCCGGGTGCCGGGGACGCAGCCCTGCCACCGCTCCTATTTCAACACAATTTGTATTTCCCTGATGTGAAAGGTTGTTGAAGAATCTTCCAAAGATTTACTGGGTTATTCCCTCTTGCTTTTCGAAATCTCTATTCAATTAATTAGCCCATTTATTGATTGGATGTTTGTTTCTGTTTTACTTTTTGCCAGTTCTAGATTAATTCCCTGACAGATGTATAATTCTCAAAGAGTTTTGTTGCTCCTATGGGCTGTGAATAGAGCTTTGTAATTTCAGGCATTTCCATTTCAGGCTTTGGAATTGTTGCCTATGATATTAGAGCCCTTTTCAGAAAGTACTTGCCTGTGCTTGTGTTTCCCTTGAGAATTTTCATCCTTCATGGTCTGACATTAAGACCTTCTACCTATTTTTTGAATTGGTTTTTGTGCGGGATGTGATATATGCATTTGGCTTCATTTTTTACAGATGGATATCTAGTGTTCCCAACACTATCAAATCAAGGGGCTGTATGTATATATGTTTACCTTTGTCCAGCTATAGCTGCATGGATTTGTTTCTGGGTACCCTCTTTTATTTCATTGTGTAATTTAGTATGAGACTAGCGTTAGCCTTTCTGTTAATGATTGTTTTGGCTACTGGGTGTCTTTTGTGCTTACATATGAGTGTTAGGGTTACTTTGTCTAGATCTGTGAAGAATGCCATTAGGATTTAAAGAGTGATTTAATTGAAAATGTAGGTTGTTTTTGTAATATACTACTAGCCATAATATTAGTTCCATCAGTCTGTAAGTGCGGATGTCTTTCCATCTTCACATGTTGTCTCCTGTACTTAAATGTTTCCATTGTAGAAGTCTTACCTCCTTGGTTAGATTTATTCTTATGTAAATTTCGGAGATAATGTAAATAGGATTTTTTCTAGATTTTCTTTTTAAAAACTTTATTATTGGTGTGTAATAAATCTGTTTAGTTTTATCTATTAATTTTGTGTTCTGATTCTTTGCTGAAATGATCAGATCCAAGGGCTCCATGAGCGAAGTCTGTAGGGTCACTTAAGCATAAGATCATGCTACTTTAGAACAGGTATAATTTGATTCCTTCCTTTCTTGTTTATATCCTTCCTATTTTTTTCTCTTGTCTTTTTGGTCTAGCTAATACTTTGAACCCATACTAATAAGAATGAGAGGATTGGGAAGTTTCCTTATTCTTGATTTTACAGGAAATAGCTTCAGGTCTTTTTTTTTCATTTAGTATAATGTTGGCTATAGACTCATCATCCCAGCCTTTATTATGTTGAAGTATGATCCTTTTCTTCCTACTTCCTGTAGAAGCTTTTATCATAGGGGTTGGACTTTCTCAAATGCTTTTTAATGCATCTTACTGAAATGAACATGTAGTTTCTCTCCATTGATCTCTCTAGATTTCATACTACTCTTATTGTTTTATATATGTTTAATCATTTTTGCATCTCTGCAATGAAACCTATTTGGTCATGGTGTATGACCTTAATGTTTTCTTGAACTGACTTGCAATTAATTTTTAACATTTTTTGCCTCTATGTTTATTAAGGAAATTAGTCTATAGTTTTCTTTTCTTCGTTGTGTTCTTATCTGGTTTTGGTATTAGTGTGATGCTAGTTTTGGAGAATGAGTTTGGTAGTGTTCCTTCCCTTCCTATCTTATTGGAATAGTTTGAAGACTTCAGCTTAGTGCTTTTTAAACAGTTTGGAGGAAACCAGCAGTGAATTCATCTAGCCCTGGTTTTTCCTTCTTAGGAGACTGTTTAATTACACCTTCAATCTCACTTGTTTGGGGTCTGTTTAATTTTTTAGAAAGTTTTTGATTTCATTCTGATAGGTCATGTGTGTCTAAAAATTTACACATTTCTTCTAGATTTTCCATTTTGTAATTTAAGTTTTCAAAATGTTCTGTAATTGTCTTCTGAATTTCATTGGAATTTATAGTGACATTGCCCTCTTCATCTCTAATTTTATTATTTTGAATCATTTTCTTTTGATTTAGTAAGAAGGCATGTCTATGATATTTGAATTTTCAAAGAACTGATTCTTTGAGTCTACATAATGTCTTTGCGGTTACTTTTTATTGATTTCTGCCACAATCTTCATTATTATTTGTGGTTGACTGCTTTGAGGTTTGACGCCTTCTTGTTTTGCTAAGGCTTCAAGGTTATTTGTTTGAAATCTTATTTTTCAATGCAAGCACTCATAGTCATAAACTTTTCAGTTAGAAGTGTCTTCACTAAAGCTTCTGGTAAAATTGCCCTCATTTTCATTTGATTATAGGAATTTTAAAATTTCCTTCCTGATTTCTTCAGTGACCTACTACTGTGCACTCAAGTGGATATTTTTGAGACTCCAGGCATTTGTGTATATTCTGCAGTCTTTTTTCCCTCTTGATTCCTAGTTTTGTTACATCATTATTTGATTCTTTTGCACTTGTTAAAGACTTGCTTCGAGGCATAGAATGTGATCAATTATTAACGGGTCTTCCATGGTTCAGCTGCAGCCTGGGTTCAGGTCCTGAGACAGGAAAGGGGCATTGGTGCAAAGAAATGATTGCCTGACCACTAGATGAATTTAACACAAGAGATGGGTCCTGGGCAGCTATTTATAGATAAAAAACAAGCACGTTTTTCCATACTAACAACCAATAATTGTCAATGGAGAGGCTTCATCCAGCAACTTATGGGAGCAGATGCAGAGACTCACAGCAAAACATTAGGCAGACCTTGGGGGACCCTTCAGAAGAGAGCAAAGAAGGAGTGTGGGAGCTAGAGGGGTCAAGACACCACAAGTAAACCCACATCGACTATCCAGAGCTCACAGGGGCTCAGAGAGACTGAGTTGACAATCAGGGAGCCTGTGTGGCTCTGACCTATGCCCTCGGCATTTCTGTACTGGTTGTGCAGCTTGGTGTTTCTGTGGTACTATTAAGAGTGGAATGGAGTCTTTCTCTTGACTCTTTTGCCTGCTTTGGGACCCTTCTCTCCTACTGGGTTGCCTCATTCAGCCTTAATAGTAGGGGATGTGTCCAGTTTTATTATAACTTGTTAGGTCATGTTTGGTTGATTTCCCTAGGAGTTCTACCTTTTTTCTGAAGAGAAAGGAGGAGAAATGGATCGAGGGAGAGAGAGAATGTGTGGGGAGGGGACTTGGGGAAGAGGAGAGAAGGAAAACTGTGGTCAGGATTTTATATATGAGAGAAAAAGGAATAAGAAAAAAAGCTTAGAAAAGCTAAAGTGGTACAATGAGGGTAACGCTGTATTTCTGTTGCTGTGATAACATATAGCAACCATCAGAATGCAATTAGGTAAAAAGGGGTTTATTTTCACTTACAGTTGCTGAGGAGAGGGAATAGTCCCTCATAACAGGGAAGCATGGCAGCAGGGACATGAGTGACCACATTTCTCCCACAGCAGAAAGAAGGGAGGGAGGGAGAGAGGGGAGAGAGAGAGGGAGGGAAGAAGGGAGGGAGAGAGGGGAGAGAGAGAGGGAGGGAGGGAGAGAGGGGAGAGAG
>NW_026067954.1:1326671-1356058 GCF_014885135.2 Alexandromys fortis | reverse complement strand
GAGAGGGAGAGAGAGAGAGGGAGAGAGGGAGGGAAAGAGAGAGAGAGGGAGGGAGAGAGAGAGAGGGAGAGAGGGAGAGAGGGAGGGAGGGAGAGAGAGAGAGAGAGAGAGAGAGAGAGAGAGAGAGAGAGAGAAGCAAGTATGACCAGACTGTAAACCTCAAAGCCTACCCCTAGTGAGGCACTTCCTCTACCTACAAGGCTCCCGCCTTTCCTTTCCAACAGCACTGCCAACTATGGATTAAGTCTTTAAATCCATGCGCCCATGGAGGACATTTCTCATTCACACCACCTCCAAGTCCTAGGGTACAGTTTTCTCTTGTCTGGAGGCAGAGTTGAATTTTAATCCATTTAGATTCAAACTCAAATGGTTTGGTCAATTAACTAAAAGTTGGGCTTTGGTTGAGAAGCATTATAGACCATTGTTTAAACAGTGCAGAATTTGGAGAGACAAAGGCTGTGGAGTAGGATTAGGGATTTGCTGTTTCTAGAATGACTAAGATTAAACACAAGGCAGAGACGGTGAGATCTGTCTCAGAGCTCACTGCTGGCTTCTCCATGGCTCTGCTCCTGGCCTTGACCTGCTCCTTCTGCACTTGTGCCCCCTTTGCTCACGCTCACTTTTCCTCCCTCTCCCAGTGTGTGCTGCTCTGTCTGTCCTCCCTCCCAGTGCCCCACTTCCCTTCTGCTAGGCCTTGTGATCAAATCAGGCTTTCACTCACTTTGCACAGATTTTCACAGACTTTCTTAAAGTATTCTGAGATCTCATAATGCCAAGAAATAAATAGACACAGACCCCTGGGGAGAGAAGGGAGGGGGAAGAGGAGAGGGGAAGAAGAGGAGAGGGAGAGAGGATGTGAGGAGGTCTTTATTTTTAAAGCACGTTCTGTGGTCAGACTTAAAATACCAGAAATCAATATATGGAAGATCAGCATTATGGGGGAGAAGAAGCAAGTACAAGTGTGGTGAGGCACATTTTTATTCCTGTCCTGAGCCACTGACAGCATATTTATTGGTGCCCAGAAATGTCAGACCAAAAAGAGACTCAGACTATAGACTCCACTCAGACTCCTTCCTCTGAAGCATCCTAGATGTGATATTCCCTAATAGCTATTAGTGGGCTTGATGAAGTCATGGTGCTATTAGGCAGAGGCTCCGAGAATGCTACACAGAGTGGACAATTATCTCTGTATGTGGCTCTTGCTATTTGATGTAAAAGGTGATCCTTTAGACTTGTGGGTTTCTCTTCTGTGTATAGGTTGAGGTGTATAGGTTGGAAAACAGGGCTTATGCTTTATTTGCTGGCATACTAATTTTTTTAGTAGGTTCTTTTCACTCCTGGATTTTGAAGAACTTGGCTTACCCTGTTTGCACACTGGAGCAGCCACGATCCACTTGGAAATTTCAGCCCCTGAGTTAGGGTTGGCATCGTGTAACTAAGAGACGGTGCAGTTGCTTTTTGGGAAAGGAAGAAAGGCTGCACCTGCAGCGCTCGGCAGCTTTGCTTAGCTGCAGCATCATTACTCTGCTTGAAAGAGGTGGAAATACATGCTTCATTCAGCCTTTGCCACCGCTCTTCAATGTAAACCTTTCAATGTTCTGTTTGATGCTCCAGGCTTATCTGTGAAAGGGCACCAAACACGTCTTGATGCGAAAGGTTGAAAGGTTGGATCCAGGAGGAAAAGGGGTGGCGGCAACTCATTGTATTGTGCAAGAGAATGTGCCAAAGTGGTTGTGGCTTGAGCTGTTTTCTGATGGGTGGGACACAGGGATTTAAATTGTATTACTTAGCTACAGGTGTTAGTGGCTGACAGTAAGAGTTGCCAGCCTGAATCTCTGATTGGGTGATAGCTAACAACGTGAGATGTTCTGAGGGAGCGAGGCTTCTGAAGCATGAAAGACAGACTATCTGCTCCTAAATTACAGATTGCAGGTTCCCGCTAAAGGCTTTCCTTATAGAGCCATACTCTAGAACATACCTGTGTGTTTCCTTAGGTCCCTGGAAGAAATGTCTTCCTATGGGCCCAGTTGCAGATTGTGATCTATTGGTTTTATTTCAAATTTCTTCTAGTGGATAGAGACACCAAGTCACTATTCCTGAGAAAAGGTTGGTAATTAGTGTATTAAACCAAAATATTAAGGAGCTAATTTTAATACCTTTACCCTACACTAAAGAGGTTCTCATCAACAGGATTAGGAAAGGAAGAAAGGAATCAGGGTATGAGATTCCCAAAGCAATTACTCTAGTAATTGGTTTTGGTGCAGTTTACTTTTCTGGGTCCTATAGGAAGCTATCTCAATCTAACAAAAAGAAGGCATAGTAACATGTTCATTTTCTGTTGCTGTGATAAAATGCCATGACCAAGGGAGCTTAAAAAGAAAGTTTGATTTGGTTTACTCTTCTGGAGGGATGAGTCCGTCATAGTGAGAGGCATGGCAGCTGGAACAGGAAGCTGAGATCCCACATCATCTCTGCAAGCAAGAAGCAGAGAGAGGAAATAGGAAGTGGGATGCTTCTAGTGATGTACTTCCTCCAGCAAGGCTGGACCTCCTGAACATCCCTAAATAGTGCCACCAACTGAGGATCAAGTGTTCAAATGCCCAGACTATGGACGGGGGGGCTTTCCCATTTAAAACACCACATGATGGCATCTCTTTAACCATGTTATTGAAAAGGGTGGTGGCTGGGGGAGGGTATTGCCATATGTAAAGGGCAGGAGAGCATAACCCTTCTCCCACTTCAGTTTTGGTTAAGGAAATCTTATTCAGGACACGTGCTTCCAATATGGCAGCCACGAGCCCCATGCAGCTGCTGAGCACCTCAACCGAGACCAATGCAATGGACACGCTGGGTTTTACATTTTACTTAGACTTTATTTGAATTAAGCAGGCACTGTGATTACTAGCTACCATCTGAGATCGAACAGGGTTCAAGTATGATGCTGTTTGTTTGAAACCAAGGTGTCCAGGATCAATGTTACTGTCTGTGAGGAGTTAAAAGTCAGTGTCAAGTGTACTCGTTATTATTTTTATTCACTAAATACCCAAGCGACTTAAGTGAGAAAGGATCTGTTTTGACTCATGGTTTGGGTATAGTCCATCACGGTAGAGAAGACACCATAGTAGTAGGAATCAGAAGGGGCTCACGTCTGTGGAAACAGGAATACGAGGTAGCTGTCCCAGCCAAAAAGCAGAGAAAGATGAATATCCGGGTGCTTAGCTGGCCTCCTTTTTTCTCTCTCATTTCTACATTCTCAAATACAGCCCATGAGGTGGTGCTGTCCACATTCAGGTTGGGTCTTCCTTCCTTAGTCTTCTCTGAAAATATATTCACTACTATGCCCAGTGGGGTGGTGTCACCTAGGCGATTCTTTATCACATGGCAGTGAAGATTAACAAGGACAAGATGGCTAGAGAGATTATTTCATAGAAACTTAACTCACCGAAATAGTGGTAGGATAATGATACAGAAGAAGAAATGGGCCGAATACTGAAGCCACGGGAAGATGGGGGTCTGGACCAGAGATGTGTTGATGGCGGATGGAAGAAGAGAAGTTGGTCTGAGAGCAGATGTATCAGGCAAGTTGATTTTGAAAGAAGGGAGCAGCAGTGATGACTCCAAGCAAGAAGCACTCATTCCCAGTGCCCTGGCCTGTAGCACATGGGATAGAGGAGGAAAAGGCACGGGCTCAAGAGAGTGATAGGAAAGATAAATTTAAACCATGACCACCAAATACCTTTGCTTTCATACCGATAGCTAGAAGATATTCCCCCCTCCCCTCCCCCGCGTCGAATCTAGTTGAAATTAAGGTGTGATATTAGCAAAGAAAAACAGTTATTGAAATATAAAATTAGTAGGTTTTGGTACTGGAGAGATGGCTCAGAGGTTAAAGAGCACCGACTGCTTTTCCAGAGGACAAGGGTTCGATTCCTAGCACCTTATGGCGGCTCTCAGTGATGTGTAACTCCAGTTCCAGGGGATCCAACATCCTCTCCTGGCCTTTTCAAGCTCCTTATTGAGTATGGTGCACAGACAAGATACCCAAATGCATAAAATAAAATGAAAACAATTAAAAAAAACAGTTTATGTCATGCAGGATAGATTGCAAGGTTCTCCTCATTTTTACAAAAGTTTGCAATTGCATAGAATCATGAGTAAGAGTTTTCTGAACACAATGAAAAGAAAATTACTGTATAGGAACATTTGTTGGCACACTGTCCATCTACTTCCCTATTTTTGTTTTTGTCTAAGGACTAGTTTACACTTGGGGACTTGCATTTTGAGTGCCTCCCATGGTAGGAGTTTTTTTTTTTTTTTTCTCACTGAAAACCAAAATGGGGTGGATGTGTGGAGAATTGAACTGCTAGGAGACCCAAGGGAGCACAGGCCAGATCTACTTCTTTTAAGTAAGTTTGCTTCTGGTCAGGTTTCTGATAAGAACTGTTCATATCTTATAAGGAAGATTTAATACGGCATGGTAAATTTCTATGTTAAAACCTGGAACGGCAGGTACTTCACTAACTTGTAGAATGACAAAGGGTACATTTTCATGTGTGTGTGTGTGTGTGTGTGTGTGTGTGTGTGTGTGTGTGTTGTCTGAATGTTCGGCACACATGGTGAATAACTAGGGGAGTTACTTCTCTCTGCATTATATTTGACTTGGAACCTAGGCTTCATCAATAAGTGGTCGTGCAAATTTGTCAAGACACTATCCTCCTCAGCTCTGTGCTTTCTTGTCTATAAAATAATATTGCTGGTTGCATTTGCAGCATGAGGTTATGAGTTTCCATAAATTATACAATAAGGGTCTCTACATGGCAAACATGTTGTCATTCTGTTATTTTGAGATTTCTGTTTTACAAATACCACAACAAATAAACTTCAAAATGTAGTTTTGAATTAGCAAGTACAAGAAACAGCTCTGCTTACAGTTTTCCTTTGGCCCTGTGAGTACTGTACCTAATGATAGAGTAAGGAATGGAGTGTGTGCTGAGCTCTCAGAAGTCCTGGCCACACTGTTCATAAACGGACAGCGAGGCATGAAGTCATAAAATGTTTTATGGGAAATCCCATGAAGACTTCAAGCCGTCCTAATCCTGATTAAGAACAGTTTAAATCATTCATATTTTATTAGGAAATGCTAGTGGTTATGAGTTAATCAATTTTGAATTGATTTTATTTGTGTAAAATTGGCATTTTAAAAAGTGAATTTATTGCTCACATTACCTCTTCGAATATGAAATTATCACCACTTGAGTAGTAAATTCGCTCTGATGGAATCTATACCAATAACCATTTATTCCGAATTGGCATCTTAATAGTATCTTATAAGATCAAATAAAAAGGCACAGAGGATGCTGGCAGCTTCGCAGGCCCACGAGGAGGGAGGAGGAAATGGTGACTGTGAAGGACGTGTATTAAACACATACCTATGGTCTTTTGTTGACTGGGAACAATCTGCCTTATGAGTCTTGATGGGAGGCAGAGTCTTCCTGCTAAGTAAGGGGGCAGACAGTGGGGCTGAAGGGCCATGAATATCCAGGCTTCCCTTACTCTCGGGCTCCACCCATCAGGATTCCACCTTTGAATCATTGCTGAAGGAAGCACAGAGCTTGGCTCAATGCAGAATCCATATGATCGAGCTCTGGGCAGAAGCCAGAGTCAGGGGCAGTTCAAGGAGGCCACATTGTCAATATGTTTTCGCAGTGGCCCAGCCCTACTTCATTTTTCTAATTAATTTGTACTCCCTTTCTTCCAAACGCTGGTTTATAATTATTTCTGGCATTCTTCAAACTTCTATTATCTTTTCCTTAGTTAATGGCTGTGCTGCTTATTTTATTGAGAAAAATTAATACAAGCTGACAAAGAGGAACCTCCACGCTCCTCTTTCAATTTTATCCACTTACTCACCATCTGTTCTGGTTTGCTTCTCTGCTGCTATGATCAAACACTGGCCAGAAGTAACTTGGAGCAGGAAAAGGATTTATTTGGCTTACAGGTTATAGCCCTTCATGGAGGGAAGTCAAGCCAGGAGCTCAAGGCAGGAACCTGGAGGCAGGAACTAAAGTAGAGATGACAAAAGGCTGACCTTTCTGTGTTTTTTTTTTCAGCTGCTTTTTTTATACAGCTCAGGCCACCAGCCTAGGAATGGCACCACCCACAGTGGGCTGGATCCCTCCTATATAATTTAGCAACTAATAGAATGTCCATAGGCATGCCCATAGGTCACTCTCTGGAGGAAATTCCTCAACTGAGAGTCCCTCTTCCACAGTACATCTAGTTTTGTGTCAATTTGACAAAACTAAACAGCACAGAATCTTCTCTTGGTGACGGGTGGAATATGTGCTCTTTCAGTCCCAGTGCTTTGGATTTCATCCTCAACCCAAGTCACAGGCCCTGCTCTTCTATTAGTTAGGCCCTCTCTCCCAGGCACCATCATGGTTTCCCTCCCTGTATTTATTCCCATAGCACACACATGCTGGAATAGCACTCCACTTGTTCCCCGTCTGCACTGCTCTAGTGTGCTACGTAATCCTGAAAAGGTTGTCTGCCCATACTTGCTCCACTTTCTCTTTCACATTTTTTCCAATATTTTGTTACACATTTTTTCATTTATTCTTCTCTCATATATTACATTCTGACCACAGTTTTCTCTCCCCCTTTCCCCCCAGACCCCTGCCTCTGACTCCCCACACTCCTCCTCCATTCTCCATTTTCAGAAAAGGGCAGACCTCCCAAGGATATCAACCAAACAGGGCATTTTGAACTTACTTTTTTCCAGGCTTTATTATGATGTTTTTATGAACTATCTCAATAGGTCAAAAGAGACTTTCACCTTGTCAAATTCAGTAGGTGGTACTTAGGGATCATCTTAGTCCTTCACGGCATTTAACATAGTTAATATTTTACTCCTTAACAATTTTCATTTTTTTTGCCTCCAGCATCCCACTCTCTCTGGCTACCTTTCCTACCTCACTTGCAGTTTCTGCTCAGCTGGCTTTTATTGAGCTTAATGACTTGCTGTTGGAGAACACCAACGCTCAATCTTGAATCTCTCCTCTGTGTTCTTCTAGTCTCTTTAGATGCTTGTTCTGGGCAATCCTATCAGGTCTTGTGAGTGTGAACACTTTTAGCACTCTGATAGCTAATATATCCACAAGAGATCTAGTCAATGGCTGCTGAGCATCCCGACTTGAATAGACTTCTCAATCTCAACATGCTTTGAGTCAAGTGCTTGCCTTGACTCCACTCTTCTTCAAGTCTTCTGCATGTCTGGATGCGACAACTCCATTTTCCAAGTGCCCAAGTCCACTGCTTCAGTCTTCAGGGTTTACCCTTCATTATTATTTTTCTCACTCTCTGTATTCCATCCATTGGCTAATCAATCTTTCTTTCTTTCTTTCTTTCTTTCTTTCTTTCTTTCTTTCTTTCTTTCTTTCTTTCTTTCTTTCTTCTTTCTTTCTTTCTTTCTTTCTTTCTTTCTTTCTTCCTTCCTTTCTTCCTTCCCTTCCTCCCTCTTTTATTTTTAAGATTGTAATTTAATTACAAGATTTCTCCATTTCATTTTTTCTCTCATCAATATCCTCCCATATATCCCTGCCTGCTTTCCTTCGAAATCATGGCCTCTGTTTTTGTTGATTGTTATTGCATGCATATATGCATTTTCAAATGTGAGCTGAGCAAGGATGACACAAGTACACATTCTAAACTTCTTGGGGACAAGACCATGAGGCCCTAACCTTACACCAAGAACTAAAGGCAACAAAGTACTCCTGGGAATAGGAGAGGTGGTCCTCCCCAGGGAAGAGCACATCAATTTTGAGTACTAAGTGATCAGTCATGAAAACATATATACAAGTATTATTATATGGACCAGTCAGCTAATTTTACTGGCTTTCCTTTAGGAACTGAAAGCCTTATCATCTCTACCACTAGCACCCAGCCCCAGCTGCAACCCTTCCTCTCTGGTTAGTAACCTCACTGACACATATGTTTCTTCCCATCTTCAACCTGGCCTCCCTATGGATTATTTCCCACTGAATATGTATTTCTAACCCCGTAACAAAATGCCGGCTGGTTTTCTGGATCCCTGCAAATATCCA
This sequence comes from Alexandromys fortis, assembly GCF_014885135.2. Classification (NCBI taxonomy): domain Eukaryota; kingdom Metazoa; phylum Chordata; class Mammalia; order Rodentia; family Cricetidae; genus Alexandromys; species Alexandromys fortis. The sequence goes on along the minus strand of NW_026067954.1, from coordinate 1,347,956 downwards.
CAGTGGCAATATATTTGAGTCTCTTGCTATACATGGTCTTGGATGAGTTAAACAACAGGATTATCTGTTTTCCTATTTTTAGCTCTCAAACTATATGCATACCCCCTTTAATGGCCTATACAGTGCCATTTTTTTCTTTTCCTTTGTGAGTTTTTTTTGTAATTGTTGATGTTGATTTCCCTGTTTAAGATGGCTCCCAAGCAGAGTGCTGAAGTACTTTAAGAGCATATAGTTTTTAAATAAATAAATGCACTTCAGTGGCCCAAAATGAACACGTTTCTAATATATACATAAAGATACTGATGAAATAAAGTAATTTTTGTGTTAAAAAGCTTCTCTTATTCTATCTCCTTTAGATAAAAGAGAAATCGAATGTCTAATGTCTTCTTCTCCACCCCGGTGATTCACTCCGCTGTTCCCTTGAAGATTGCATAACTTGTATCTCCATTTGATAGTTCCTAGAAATAGTTCAAAATCTGCAATGGTTCCTTGGTTGCTTTCTTTGTCTGTATAAAATGAATGAATGATGTCCGGATGATGAATAGGAAAAGATTTGTCGATCCTTGCCAATTTAGTTCTGTAGAATAAGATAGGTGCTATCCGTACATACATCTTTTGCTTTCATCAACTGACTTCATGGTCAGAATCATACGTGTTTAGACAACTCCACGTCTTAGAAATATTGACTGTATAGTGAGTTGGGATCTTTCAAACTGTTTCTTCTAACTGTCAGACTTATATTTTCCCACTTAATGAATGAAATGATTTTGTCCCTTTTGCCAGAACAACTCCAAACACATGTGCAGTTGCAGTGGCTCCCAACTCACTCAATACATTTTCCCCCCAGATTTTTCAAGGGTTCCTTTTATGGCATAGCTTTCTTATTGGGGACTGTGTCTTGATTGTGCCAAAGAAGAGGCTCTTTAAAGAGATTAGGTTGGTGAAATATAACAACCTAAAACAAATTGGCCAGTGACTATGGCTGAGCAACTTTTAAAGAGCAGTTGTATCTAATGATCCATTTGTGTTGTTTCCTGTTCTCTATTGGGTAATAATCACTCCTTCTACTCCATTATCTTTGTTCATTTATTGTCCAATAGCTTTGCTTTAATAGTGTCTTGGGTAATACAGGAGAAGGGATGGGTCTCCAGACAGATGGCAGCATTATAGGAAGCAAGATAATTAGCTAAGTGACAAAGAATTCACCAGAATAATTTAGAGAGTATTAATAAGAGATCACACACATCTCCCCAATTCTAGGGATTGGGTGAGTGAGAATTTAAGCAATGGCATTTCTACCTACAAAACAGAGCAATTTTAGAATCTGTGGCCATCAGGGAAATGCAGCTGAAAACTACATTAAGAGTTCATCTTGCTCCAGTCAGAAATGGGAGGACAATCCGTCATGAAGTCATTACAATTCTAAACATATAGACACCAAACTTGGGTGGACACAGTTTCATGAAACAAATGCAAAAAGAAACCAAGCCACAGACTAATCTCAACACAGAAACAGTAGGTGTTGTCAGTGTATCACTTTCACCAATGTGCAGGTCATATAGACAAAAAATAAACAGAAAAATAGAATATAAATAATATCATACATCAAGTGACCCATCAAACACCTACAGAACAATCTACAAAAATGTTAGAGAACACAGATTCTTATCAGAAACCCATGGAACTTATTCTGAAATAGACCCAATATTGCAACACAAAATTGTTCCCCCTTTTTTTTGTATAATAAAGTAGGAATAACTCCTTGTATTTTGTCCAGCTACAATGGAATAAAACTATATATCAACAAGAACAGAAAATGCAGGAAATGCAGACATGGAAATTAACAACACATTGTTGAATGATGAGTGGATCGTTGAAGAAATAAAAACAGGAAATAAAAATTTCTAGAATTGAATAAAATAAAAACAAAACATATTAAAATTACAGGATACAACAAAAGCAGCCTAAGAAGAGACAGTTTATAACTATAAGCTCCCACATCAAAGGGTTAGGGAGAATCCAAATAAATGGCTACAAAAATACACTTCCAGGTCCTGGAACGGTGAGAACAAATTATATTTAAAGCCATTAGATAGGGAAAAATAGTCAAGACCATATCAGAAATAATAAAATAGAAAAAAACAACAACTACAAATAAACAGTTAAAGAAGAGTTGGTTCTTGAAATATGCAGAAATTGAAAAGTCCCTAGTCAAGCTAGTGAAAAGAAAGGGAGAGAAGACTCAAATTAATGAAATTAGGGATAAAATGGAGACACTGCAACAGATATCAATGAAATCAGAAAATTATGAGGAAATATCTTAAAAACTGCTAAACTGGAAAAAATCTAAAGAAAAATAGATGAATTTCTAAGATGCATATGACCTACCAAAATCAAACCAAGATGAAATAATCCATGCAGATATACAAACAACAATGAGATTGGAGTAATAGTAAAAACAAACCCAATTACAAAAGCTCATGACCAGATGGATTCCCTGCAGGATTCTACCAGATCGTCTAAGGAGAGCTAAAAATCAGCATTACTGAAAATATTCTGTAAAACAGAAATGGAAGGCTACTTTCAAATTCTTTTTCTAAAGTCAGTTTTAACCTAGTACCAAAACCAGATAATTACACACTAAAATGAAAATTACAGATTTGATCTTCCTGATACATAGAGGCAACAAAACCAATAAAATGCATTTAAACTTGATTCACGATCACATTAAAAAGATCATTCATCATCACCAAGAAGGCATCATTCCAGAGAATCAGGAATATAGCTCAACATATGTAAATCAATAAATGTAATTTATAGCATAAATGAACTAAAAAATGACAATCACATGATTATCTCCATAGACTCAGTAAAAGCTTTCAACAAATCCAATATTTCTTCATAGTAAATGTCATGGAGACTCGAGGGATAGAGAGAGCATAACTCAACATAATAAAAGCTATGGTAAACCTTTAGCCCATATCACTCTAAATGGAGAAAAACTCAAAGCATCCCTGCTAAGACCAGGAGCTAGACAAGGGTGTGTCCTCTTTCCACTCCTATTCAATAAGGCATATGGAGCTTGAGCTATAGCAATAAGACAAGAAATGGGAATAAAATGGTTACACATTGGAAAAGTAGCCAAAGTATCCCTGTTGGCAGATATGATTATATAGATAGAATATCCTAAAGATTCCACTAAAAATATCTTAGAGTTAATACACTTTTGTAGGAAAGTGGCGGATAAAAAAATTAATACATAAAAATCAATATCTTTCTTATATCCAAAGACAGATGTGCTGGAAAAATGCAGGGAAAACTATATCTTTCAAAATGGTCAAGTACACATGCATGTATATGTATATGCATATTCAAAAAAACAACAACAAGCTTCACCAAAACCTGAGAATAAACCTAACCAAAGAAATAAAAAAAAACTTTAAAACATTGAAGAAAGAAACTGAGAAGATACTAGGAGATAGAAAGACCTCCATCTTCACAGATTGAAAGAATTAACATTGTAAAATTGACCATTCCATGACAAACAATCTACCAATTCAGTATAGTTTCAATTAAAATCCCAGGGCCATTCTTCACAGACATACAGAAATAATTTTAGATGTATAAAGCATACATACCCCCACAAACACCAAAACAAACAAGCAGACAGACAGACAACCTGAAAACATTCAGAACAGTTCTGAATAAAATAATTCCATAGGAGTATCACCATACCTGATTCCAGCTTATCTTATAAAGCTATAGCAATAAAAACAGCATGATACTGCAAAAAAATCATCAAATAAGTCAATGGACTATAATACATGATCCAGATATAATTCCAAGAAACTATGGTTACCTGACTACCTGACTTTTGACAAAGATGCTAAAAGTACTATCTGGAAAAGACAGCACCTTTCAAAACTAATGCTAGGAAGACTGGATGGATGAAACAAGATCCATTTCTCTCACCCTGAATAAATCTTAACTCCAGTGTACCAAGGACCACAACATAAGACCAGATATTAAGGAACTGACAGAGGAATAAGCAGAAGCTCACTCTGACACTTAAGCATAGGTAATGACTTTCCAAACAGAATTCTGGTAGCACAGGAAATAAAACCAACAGCTGACAAATGTATCTCATGACATTAAAAGGCTTCTTTTACACGACAAACAAAACCAGTATCAGTGAGGATATTCCTTAAAGATCTAGAAATATATCTACCATTTGACCTAGCTATTCCACCCTTGGCAAAATCCAAAGGACTCTAGCTAGGACGAAGAATTATCCTAAATGTCCATCAGCCCATGAGAGGATTATGAAAATGCAGTACGTAAGCACAGTGGAATTTTATTCAGGTATAAAGAAAAAATGAAATGATATAAATTCAGGAAAACAGATGAAACTAGAAGAAATATTCTGAGAAAGGCAATCTAGACTCAGGAAGATAAATATCACATATTCTTTCTCTTATGTAGTTCCTTGGGCCTGGGGAGATGGCTCAGTGGCCGAGTGTTAAGTTCCAGGATCTGATGCCCTCTTCTGGCTTCCTTTACACCAGGCACACATGTGGTGTAAATAATTCATATAGACAAACAATCACACACATAAAAATAGTTAAAAGTGTTTATCAATGCAATTCCTATAAAACAGCAGTATCCATTGCTATGACATATTTTATAATAGTCTTAAATTTTATGTAGGACAAGAATAAAGTTTGTGGAAAGTGGTCAGAAATAAAGGCTGTATCTAATATTATGAAAGCACATATTTTTTAATAGGATTGCATATAATTTTTCTTTTAGTCTTCGATGCCATAATTTTAATGTTTTGAGGAAGCCCATCAACTTCTTCCCATTTATTACTATCCAATCAATACAAGGGCAAATATGCCTGAATAAACAGCCTCTCATTTTCCCCAAAGAACTTAACACTTCTGGAGGGTGTCGTGAAGAGAGGGGCAGCATTTCAGCTTGTGAACATGGAAGAAGGATTACACCCCTGCCCCGTGCTTTCTGGAGAAGGGGCGGTGGCGGCTGTGGGGTGCAGAAGTAAAGGATGAGGGTGGCTGTAAAAACCGAGTGAGGACCTGAGAAAGAAAAAAATACGAGAACCGCAAAGGCACAAGAAAGCCAAGAAAACGAGAGGTGACTGTGTGTGAGGGATCTCTGCAGTCTTAGCTGTCTCCTGAGTAGGACGGACGCCAGAAAGATCTCCAGTCCTGCCTCCACCTTTGGTCAGGACAACCCTTGCTCTTTCCTCTGCATGTGGTGGGTCAAGAAGTTTTTGATCAAGAGGCGTGTCCAAGTAGACTCCAGGGGAAGTTGTGAACGTGATTTTTCTGTCTTGGTGCATGTTTTCTGCTGTGATAGAAGGGAAAGGATGGAGAGAAGGAAAGGGAGAGGGTGAGAGACAGGAGAGACAAAGGAGAGAAAGCGCGCGCGAGCGAGCGAGTGTTCTAGGTAGGTACTGATGTCTATGAATCTTAGTATTTATTCTCTAAGCCTCTAACAGTAAAATCAATTCAGAGCAACAGATATTTATTTAGAGTCTATAAAGTGTGTATTTATTTGGTGAGGAGTTATGAGGTCATAAAGGCGCGGAAGTGCTTGCCTCCAACCCCTGACTCTCCAGAGGAGCTCTGACATAGAACACTTCCCCTCGCTGTCTCCATAGCTACGCCTATCCTTGCTAGCCCACGTAATCAATTTGAGTTCCAAATGAGCAAAAATCGCCTAAGTCACTCTGTGCCTTTGAATTTAGGTTATCATCTATGGCTTGCTACAAGAGAAAAGGGGCACGAGATGGCAGCTCTCCACGAATGGATAGGCCTGTAGGGTAGACGAACTGGTTTCCCATTGGAGAGCTTCTTCCACCCATTGTGAGCGTGACCAGGGCTGAATGGGCTAAGTGGATTGCTGGCAGCTGGCCACAGTATCTCACTTGATTAGAATCTGCCCATTCACTGTAAAGATTTCTGTTTGCTTTCGCTAATACACAGATTGTCATTCCTAAGAGATTTTGTGATTCTGGGGGTGTCTACAGCAGTGTCTCATTGTGGCTTTGAGTTGCATTTCCCTGTCAGTAGTTCCGTGCATTTTTTTTTTTACAGTTTTATTGGCCATTTGTATCTCTTATATACTAACTGCTTAAATCTTCTGCAATTTTAATTAGGTCGTTTGCCTCATTATTATTGACTTGCAGGAATGTTTTATATATTATGGATCCAAATCCTTTGTTACATAGAAGCCAAGAATCCTTTTGTGTAGAAACAGAAGAACTTGACTAATGATGACTTAAGCAGTAACTGTCTTAGTAACACTGTCAGATGCCAGAGGAAGTCAAGAGCCGGGCATCTCTTGTTTTACTAAGTCCGTTTGTCATCCTTAGCAGTCTGAGTTTCATCTCAAAGATCTTTATTTCCAGTTAGCCAGAATTAAGTGTCCTGGACATGTACATGACAAAAGACAGGGGAAGCCAGCATTAAGCAATGCTTCAATTGGCTATAGACAATTAGAAATTGGTTTAGACTCTTTGGATTCATGCCTGGGGTCTGAGTACATCCCATGGTTGCAGGGTCTGTGAGTTGAAAAAATGGGATAGCTTCTAGACAGGAATCTGGTATCTCCACATGAAAACCCTAAAGGCAGTATGTGATTCTCTGGTGTGGCAACAGGTCTTTGGGAAACCTGGGGGCCCTAGTAGGAAGTTAGAAAACCAAGTTTCTGTCTAAATGCACAGTCTAGCTAACTAACTGCCATGAAACACAGATCAGAGATACCTTCTGGCTTGAACAACTGAAATGAAAGCTTGAGTTGTTGTTCTTTGCTGCACCAGAAAGGAAGAACCTATGACTACATTGTCCAAGTAAACAAGATTGTCCACGGGAGGTTAAAAAACAGGTACCAGGGCAGGACTGGGGAATTCTTCTAAAAAGTAGAAAATGGGGGAAGAAGTGATCTCAACAAATACAAATAGTGCCTGTGAGGGAGGGGGCGATACCGAGGAAAAGGAAGTGAAGAAAAAAGGCAACACAAAAGCTTGTAGTCTGTGTGTTGAGCCTGCTCTAGGCTCTGCTTTTCATCTTGAACAACTGTGCATGCATGGAAAAAAAAGTCCTCCAACCAAAGCTCACAGAAGAAGCCACCACCTCTGTGGGAGCTTAATCGCACCAGGCAGCCCTGGACCATGAGGCGGGTTGTGTTTTGAGAATATAGACAGAGGGCATGGCTTTGAAGATTCTACACACAAGGTTCCTGGGCCTCACCTTGGCCTGAATCGGGGAAACAGAAAAGAGAATGCAGGATATCATATTTAAACAAAAATTAAAAAAACTTTTAATTTAAAAAAATTATGTAAAAATTAATGTGCAAAACAATGGGACTCATTGTATTTGCACATACACATATCATTCTGTTTTCCACATTCACCTCCTTGTCCTTGTGTCCTCTGCCCTGGCCAGTGATCTCCTTCCTTCCCTTAAAAGTCCTCGTATGCTTTGCTTTCAAGACATATCTATATGTATACATGTATGAATATGTACTTAAATCTGGATTATGTATGTGAGATTGAATGCCATGTTTACCACACATCTCCACCCTGCAACCCCCTCTTATTTATCTCCCTCCCATTGTACCTCCTCTTACAAACTGTCCCCTTATTAAAACTGGATTCTGAATTTTTTTCTGAGTCTGGCTTATAAACTTTTTTTACATTTTTTTTTGTGTGTGTATATATATGCCACAGTGCAAACATGGAGGTTGGAGGAAAACTTTTAGGGGTCAGCTCTTGCTCTCCACCGTGTGGCTTCTGAGGATTGACCCCGGATCATCAGGCTTGGAAGCAGGTACTTCCACCTATGAATTCATTTCCTGTCTTGAGTCTGGCTTCTTTTCCTTGTTCTCCCATTCCATCTATTTCCCTGAAAGTGACATAGTTTCATTTGTTCTTACTAAATAAAATCTCTATTGTTTCCCTCTATACTATTCCATTTTCTTTAAACACTGTAGGTGATCCTTATGTGTATCCATATTTGAGCGCCATTAGTCTCCAGCACTAATTTGTTGGAGGTCTCATACCTCCCTGATCAATTGGCTCCTGGCCCCGATGGTCAAACCACAGAGAGTTAGTGATGAATTGTAGTGTTCATCATCACTCCTAGAGTGTCTTACAGTAGAAGGTGGTGCGGTTCAGCTCAGCTGAGTCCCATTCATCTGCACCAATGGGATGCTAATTTTGAAGCAACATCTGGAAGAGAAAGCGGCCTCGTAGAGCATAGTAGAGATGCCGGAGCCAGGAGAAGATGGAGGACAACAGGCCAGTGTACATCCAAGCATCCTCCCAATACCCAGATTTCATGGAAGGAGAAGGAAACAACTTTCTAGAGAATCTAACTTTCTGAGAAGGGCTCTGAGCTCCTGGGAGGAAATATGCCATGTGATTGCGAGGATTTCGGTGTACAGAACGCATTAGCAAGACGCATGAGACACAATAGCTGTTTATGTTGTTTTTCCTTGAGGCAGGTGGAGTATTTTTCCATCTGTTGAAAGCAGCCTTGGTGAGGTGTCCCTGTTGGGATTAAGTTAAAGAGAATAGATTTCTTGCTTTATCTGGAGAAGGCCTCCCAAGAGCAGATATTTATCAGCACCTGACTTTCTCCGGGAAGCTAAAACTCTGCAGTTTTCCATCTCTGTCGCTTTTTGCATTGCCTTCTCCGCCAGCCACTGCCTGCTTCTCGGTTTTCTTATTCCCCACTTGACTCTAAAAGGGTCACCACTGCTCATGTCCCGGTTTAGATCACTGAGAAGAAGGTGGAGAGATTTGCCGTTTAGACTAGAATGATCAGGCTCTGGGGCAGGAGTTTGCCTGGATGTGGGAAGAAGGATGGATGGGGTGGGCTTTTCTTGTCCCCAGGAACTGGTGCTTGATTTGGTAATAGAATTTCTGATTTTTGCTTAGAAATTATCAATAGGCAAGAAACTGAGGTGCAAAGACTACAAAGTTCATTCTGCTCTGGACAAGAGTTTCTTTAAACTCAGTTAAAAGGCTGTCACTGCAATTCTCATATAAATATTTGTACTAGCCAGGGTTCTCTAGAGAAACAGGACTGAAAGAATGAATCTCTCTATATAGAGAAGGGGATTTGTTATAGTGGCTTACAGCCATGATGTTGGGGGGGGGGAGAAAGTTGAGGATGAGGGGAAGTAGGTAGAAGAAAATGGATGGAGTCCCTGCTCAGTTCCTTCTGTGTCATGTGGAAATGGGAATCAAAGACAGCTAGCTGGTGGGAGGAGCGCTGGAAGGGACCTTAGCCTTTTAGATCTTCTGCTGTCAGGCAGAGCAATGGAATCTGTGTCAGACCCTAAGAAAACTGAATTAGAGAAAGACAGTGAATCTTCAGGCCACAAGGCGAGTAAACCAAAGAGGTCTATTTTTCCTGTGTTCCCACCTCCTGTTGGGGTGCTCCTCTCTCCATCCCTGTCTGCTGTCTCTCGCTGGGATCTTAGGAAGAGGGTACCAAGTCAGAAATGCATTCAGAGCAGGCTTAAGTCACATCCTCCTTATTAACTATCACAACCTAGGCAAACAGAGTTTTCTAAATGGATCATTCCTTTAGAAATAAAATATGAGCGGGGATACACAGCGGAGGCACAGGGAAGTGGCTGCAGAATTGGGGCTGCTGAAAATTGCTACTTATAGCTCACCATAGGCTCACCCCAAGGCATCTGCTGGGAAGTGACAAGTTCAGCAGTCTGGGCTTCTCAAGCTCACCTCCACATGAAAGTCGGTTTCCTGGGCTGGCCACGAGGTAGGTGGTGCTAGGGCCCTTCGTTCTCCCCAGAGCCAAGGAGGCAGAGATACCTCTCTCTGCTTTGCTGTTCCCTTTGAGGCTAAGAGACCCCTACAGTCTCACTAAGCAAAAGTGCTCTTCCTCTGCTGTTGAGAATGGCTTCCACAGTCTGACACCATTTTCTGTAACCACACTGAAGTAGTGTAGTCCCAGGCAACCACTCGGAAGTAGTGTAAGCCCCTTCAGAAGTCCCATGACCGAAGTTTTATTACACTGAATCCCGATAATGTTACACTTAGAAGAAAAAGCACATCTAGACACCAAGAGCTGCAGCAGAGAGACCTAACCCAGCCAGCGAAACACTGTGATCACCAAGCCACAAAAGCATTTAAAAAAAATATTCTCTATTTTAAAGCATATCATTGTAACAATTCGGGCTTATTTTTGGATTCTTTTCCCAGTGTGTGATTAAACCACCTATAATTCTGCAGTTGGTCAATTTGACAGATTTGTTTTGGCAGAAAATTCTTCGACTTAAATATTTACTAGGAAATAGGAGTTCTTATTCCTTCTACGTGTACCTAGTAAGTGAATTATAAAATGGGGCTGGAACTCACTCTGTTTAACTACCCATTTGACTTGAGGTTAAGTTCAGTGAGTAAGGAACTAAGTAAATGAATAAAATTTGCTGGGCCACAGACTATTGCCACAAGCATCGGTGGACAAATGCTTCCGATTATGCTTGCATCGTCTTGTTTTAACAGCTATCTCCCCCTGGAAATGAACGTATTGGGGCTTAAAGGAAGAGAGAGGGCCAGTAGCATATAAGGGCCAGCGGGCCAGCCCCACTGAGTTTGCCCCCTCCTGGTTTCACATGTTATTTAGTCTGTGGTCATAGCAGGGGACACTGTGTGCAAGCGCCTGCAGAAGTCATGTGACTGCTGCTCTCCTACACGGATGCTGCCGTCCTGGGAAACAGTCTGCCCCACTGCACAGAGTGCGTTTAGATCTCTTCTCAGCACCAGTCTAGGAAGATTCCTAGTGATCACGTACTTGGATTCCTGCAGATGAAACAGCTCGGAAGTGTGTGGATTCAGACAATGCACTGGGATTGTCTTGGAACATTCGGTACTGTTGGAAATCCCACAGCCAGTAGCTCTTAAGTTACCTGCCCACTGGGGCGTGGCCTCTTATACTATTTAGGCCTATATAAAGCATGCACCTGGCCTCTTTTCCAGCTGCAGGATTTGGTTACTGTTTTTCGTTCCAGCAAAGGATATTGATTTGTGAGTCTACCTCTAAAGAAATAACCATTATTCTTAATCCTGAGCTAGTGTGGGATTTCTTTTAAGCGTCCTTCTTCATCTGATGCCCAACGTGGGCCTCGAACCCATGACCCTAAGATTAAGAGTCTCATGCTCTACTGGGCTAGCTGTGCGGCCAAAAACAAACAAGCAGTGGGGCCCTCCTCCAACATTTGAAGCTGAATCTGTTGTTCGGAGTTTCTGGCTTTCCACGAGTAAGAGTCAGAAGGGACTGCCATTGTGAACATAGGCCCTTGATATCCCATGAACGAAGATAAGAGGAGGTCTAAACCCCACTCAGACCTTGGCCCTTCCCTGCATCCTATTCCGTAGAGGACAGAGGAGATGAGCAGAGCTCCTGGGACTGTGAAGGGAGTTCTCTGTCTTGGATGTGTTTGTTTCCACACAGCTCTTTGGTGAGGCCATGGTCCTGGGCTTGGTCTGGGTGTACAGGCAGGTGCCCGTCCTGTTTGTTTCCTTTGGCGCCATTTCTAGGACTTCACCCACCGGGAAGCCAAGACTGAGGGTTCCTAGATTATAGACTAGGGATATATGGTTCACAAGAGGAGTAGAACTAAACTTCCTATTTTAGGGACTATGGAAAGCCTTCATATTGGCTGAAGGTCATAGCACCAGATAGGCAACTAGAGGGCAGAAATGGTGAGACAGGAGGCAACTGACACTTCTCTGATCTAGAACTAAAAAGTTGTTTTCTTTAGGGAGGGAGGGGGAATACAAAGAGGAAGGGAGGCAGGGAGGGAAGGAATTGGTAAGGCCGCAATTAAAGAAATTCTACAATAAATATTGAAGCAGAAAAGCTACTTCTATACAGTATTCAAAAGTTCTTTGGGAAAGAAAGCTCTTGGACAACATAATGTTGTCTACTCATAAATGCCATCTATATCAATTTCCTCTCTCCACAGTTTTTAGTTTAGGTGTATTCATTAACATAGTGAACTCTTATCTGTGCCAGGGAGAGGCTTCAGGCCACCCAAGATCCCCAGGACCCATGTGGTGGAGAGGATAGAAGGGAGTGCAGCGGGTTGTCCTCTGACTTCTGTATTCTCCTCCACTCAAATAAATTAATATGTTAAAAAAAAAAACAAACCTCTAACCTAATTTTTTTTTGGTATCATGTTGTAAACAACGAAAACTCAGACAAATTTTGGACCTCTGACAGTCACAAAGAATAAAGTGAATCCCCTGAAGATCAGAATCAAGGAGGAGGCGGATGTAGGGAGGAAAAGGGTCTTGTCACGTCAGTGAGTTTTAACTGTGTGTGACGCTCAGAAAGTGGTTTTATAGAGGAAAAATAAACATGGATTTGAAATGGCAACATAAACTTTGAGGCATTATGGTTTACCCAAAGTTTAAGAAAACACTTGTGTTTAATTCCTTAAGTCAATTTTGGCTCTTAGCTTAGATTCGACCTTTTGACATCCTGTGGCTCCACAGTTGACTAGCACTTGGTCAGGTGTGACCAGAGCAGAGTCTAGAAAGACCAATAGTCCAGGGGTCAAACTGCTAGGATCCAGCAGGTCCTCGTTCTAGGTATCAATTCTTAGAACCATCTCCAGTGACACCAGGGGCCAGCCACTCTCTCCCATTAACTCGCCAAACCTGGGAGGGCGCCTCAAAAGGGTCCCAGCATCCCCCTCTTCAGAAGAGAAGTGCTGTGCTGGAAAGTGAGCCTGTGGATTGATTTTGTGATGCTTACCGGGCGGAAAGCAGAGTCCTAAACTCCTCGGTATTACTGTTGGCTGGCAGCAAACCAGGGAAGGTTCCTTCTTCCCAGTTCACGCTTCTCAGGGTCACACGACGGAGAGAGACTTTGGCAGACAGATCAAGCCCTGGGTTTAGTGAGTGGGTAAACTTGAAGAACTCTCTTGAATGTCTAGCTCTCTGCTTTGCTTTTTTGGTTTTCTTCCCCCCTTAAGTAAACAAAGAACTTACTCAATCTCAACACTTTCCTAATTAGATCAACATTTTCTAGAGTGTTCGCTTGAAGAACTACTGGTTATTTCCACTGAAGAAGGGCTGCATGGCTAACTGGTTTGTTAAGTGGTGCATGAAACCAAGGTTTTTTTTTTTTTTTCTAGAGAGAGCTTTGTGGCCCGTACTTTGCAAATACATTTTGACTTTAACAAGGAAGTTAGCATGAACCTTCTTTCCCCAAGTTATTTTTTGTTGTTGTTTTAAGAAGCATCCTGGGTCAGGATGCTTTAAGAGTATGGTGGCAAATACTACAATACTCATTTCAAAAGAGGGGTTGGACTGTCTATCAGACCTAACAGCCTTGACTGCCTCAATGAAGATCCAAGATGATCTTGGATGATCCTGGCATGACGTCATTCTACATTTTCCTGTTTTCTAACAGGAAATCTGAGATTCTACTCCAAGGAGAGCATGCTATCCATAGCCAAGGATAAAGGACTCATCAAAGGGGTTGTGTCCAAATAACTGACCACAATCTCACTTCCTCAATGACGTTTTCTCTGTCTTGGGAAGTCCAGCAGTACGAAAGCAGCCAGTGCTTGAAATTCCAAGCACGATGTGAGAGCCATTCATGTTACAGGGGTGGATTCCTCTCAACCTAATCTTTAGAAGAGTTTATTTTAAAGAGAACAGAAGTTGGTTTTACGATTTCCCCCCCTCTAAACTCTGCAGCAATTTGTTAACTTTTTGTGACTGTAATCATTTTCTTTAAAGCCTGTTTACCCAGCCATTAAAATTAAGACCTGATTTCCTTGTCTCACACCATGGAACACCAGTGGGTTGACTCAGCATATCTACCTTTAGGGCACTACAAATCCTCCATGCTCTGCCCCTGGCCCTTCCCAAGGTTCCCTGCTGGGCAAGGGGACTTTCCCACCAGTAGGGGACCATTTTAATGGTACCCCCTCCCAGAACCTCATTGTTCATCTTCCCCATGCATTGCAGCTTGGAGACTTATTCATTTATTTATTTTGCAGGGATTATCATCTTTAATTGAAAACTTTTAAAAATCAATTTTTTTTTAGCCTGCATCTGGAGCATATGTTTTATTTTGCCAGCTGTCCAAGTTGCTAAGACTTTCCCCCTGCTGGCTGGTAAAACAGATTTTGTTTTAGACAGCAGCTATGAATCAAGCCACACTTGATTGTAAAGGTGTTCCCTGGTTTGTTAACCGAATCATTAGAAGACAAAGGAGCAGTTGGATCTTTCTATGTTGACAGAAAGCATTAGCTTTCTTGTAAGGGTGATTTGCCACTTCAGACCTAATGAGGCCACTTAAGCACTTATCTTTGTTAGTCAATGGGCAGGCATAGCCTTTATCCCTTTTGGGAATGGTGCAGTTAAAAGAAAACCTCGGCTCCAGCAGGAGATGTTCAGCATTCCAGAGTGAGGCAGTTGGTACTGATTACTGGACATTCTAACCCCTGCTCCTTCCCAGAAGTTTGGCTTGAGAACTCACTGGTCATTTATCATAGCAAAATAAGTTTTCTGTTTCCTTTGAAGTAGGAATTGACATTTTTTTTCCATTTTGGTTTTGTTTTGCGTGTGTGTGTGTGTGTGTGTGTGTGTGTGTGTGTGTGTATACAGGTATGCAGAGACCAGAGAGGATTCTCAATGTGACCCTGGCTTGGATATCTCAAGGATAGGTCAACTTCTTAGCTTTGCCATAGTGAAGTGGGAACTTGTGCCTGCTTTGTTCTGATTACACAGAAGGTTGTAAATTCATGTTTTTCTGCCTATGATGTAACTGAACTCTGACATTTACTTTTGCTGATTTTTAATTTGTAAGATCCATGAAAAGATGAAAGTTGGGTATTGAAGTTACCCATTATAATTGTATCATTTAATCATCAACTGTTTTTCATGAATATTAGTTGTTTATGACATTGGGTACCCAAACAGTTAGTCTGTAAATTTTGGTAATTGTTGCATCTTCTTAATCACTTGCTGCCTTTACTAATGGATAACAGTGCTCTTAATTTCTTCAGAATAGTTTTAGTTTAAAGTCTCTTTTCTGAGATACCAGAGTGGTAGTGCCAGCTTATTTTTGCTTTTCATTTACTTGATAGACTGACTCTAGTACTCTCTAGGGGGGTCCTCAATCAGGAGGTGTCTGTGCATTTTTTTTTTAGAAACATCATAGCTAAATCTTGTTTTCAATCCATCCAGCCAAGATATATTCAATGAGTTATAGATAAATTAAGATTCCAATTTCATTTAAGTTATTAACAAGAGATGTTGATTAATTTCTGTTATTTTTGTTGGTTCTTTTCTTGGTTGCTGTATTGTTTGCCTTTTTCTTTCTCCTCTGTCAGTATTTGCTGATTTAAGAGTATTGAATGTGATGGAATCCATCCTTATCTTCCTTTGTACATGTATTCTTCTCATGAATGAATTATTTCTTATGTTCTCATGATTATGTCTTCCTCCTCCTTTAGGTATCTTGTGCACTGGAAGCTTGGTGGTTATACACTGCCTTAGTTTGTGCTTGTATTACAATGTCCTTGTTTCTTTGTCAATTTTTCAACTAGATTTTCTGACTATACCAGTATTGTTTTGCAGTTATTATTTTCAAGGACTGAAATACATTAATCCAGGTTTTCTTAGCTTTTAAGGTTGCTGATGAGGTATCTTATTTTACTCTGATATGCTTATCTTTGAGTTAGAGACCTTACTAGCTTTTAATATAGTTTCTTTCTTTGTATTTTTTTTGACATATAGATCTAAATAAGTCATGGATATGTTCTCTTGTTAAGTGTATTTCGAATTCTAAGTGTGTCTGTGCTTTGATGTCCCCATTATATCTCTAAATTTGCACGATGTTCTGCTATATTTTATGGAATTTTTATGACTTCGGGTTTTTAATTTAACTTCTTTCTTGTAGAGTCTTTGGATTTGCCTTTTATTTTTTTTTTACTACTCTCCCCTCTCTCTCTCTCTCTCTCTCTCTCTCTCTCTCTCTCTCTCTCTCTCTCTCTCTGTGCATGTGGAGATCAGAGAACAATTTGAGGGAGTCAGTTCTCTCCTTCCACCATGTAAGTCCTGGGGATTGAACTTTGGTGACCAAAGCCTTTATCTGTTGAGCAATCTTACAAACACTTGACACTTAATTGTATCTAGAGTTATGAGACATTGAATTCAGACTTATTAATTTTTGTTCATAGTTTATTATTACTCCTAATATAATGTTTTCTGTATCCTTTCCTCCATCCTTCATTATTTCTTCTGTTTAGTCAGGGTTCCCTGTGGGCTTTTCCCATAGATTTATTGACTTTTTACTTTTAAGATTTTTATTTATTTTTCTTTTTAAACTCAGTTTCTTTGTTAAGTATTTTTTCCATGTTACTGACTTTTCCACCCATATTTCATTTTTTTTATACTTTTGAAAAAATACTTTTTCCTCTGTGTTGCTGGCTTCCTTCTCCAGGCCTTAGATTAAATTCTTTTAATTGTTCTTATGTTCTTTAAGGGTATTGATCTATTTTACTAGTAAACTTGAAGTCTTTATCCATCATTTCTACCTATTTTGGTATATTTCTATTTAGTAGTTGAAGACTTATGGTCTTTTTGAGGAATGATGTTGCCTTGACTATTCATGTTTCTTGTGTTTCTATGTTATGATGTCATAATTTATACATCTACTAAGTTTGTTATCTTTTCCAGTTTCATCTGGAGAACTTTCTTTATTGAGTGGCCTACTAATGGGGGCTCAGTTTCCAGCACCATTCAGTGAGGAAACCGCAACTGTTAGAACATCAACACCACCATACTATATAGGATACAGAAACGTAATTAGATTTTATTAACCTTCACAAATACATCACCAGTAGCCATGGCACTGAAAATGAGAAATCTAAAACAAAATGTGCTATGAAGTTAGAAATTTGGGGGGAGACTGAAGAGATTTCTCATCAGGTAAGAGTACTTCCTTCTTTTCTGGGGGACCTAAATTCAGTTTCTCACCCTATGTCAGGCTGCACACTAACATTTTTACTTTAGTTCCAGGAGACTGAACTCTCCCTTTTGGCTTGTGCAGGTAGCTGCACATACTCCCTCCTACACATAAATAAAAATACATCTTAAAATAAAGTATTTAGGGAAAGTGTTGAAATATGAACGCTATAAAGAAAGGTACCGGGGAAAGAAAAAAAAATAGAAAGCAAAGACAAACTGAGGAAGAAGAAAAAGAAGAGCAAGAAGGAGGAGGAGGAGAAGAAGGGTGAAAAATACTATGTGTTGAAAGAAAAAAGAGTATAAGCAAAAGGTTAGAAAAGTTTTAAAGATTAAAAAAGTAACAAATTCTTAATAATGAGAAAGTTTGAAAAAAACTGATGTAGAAAAGATAACTAGAAAATTAAATATCCTTAAAAACTTCAAGCAAAAATGACAAACTCAGTAAATTTCAAATTTTACTTAAAGAATAATGGATAAAATAAAAACAAAACCAACTAACCAAACAAACAAACAAGCAAAAAGACAAGAGAAGAAGCAGATCAATCAAAAAAAAAGTACATAGCAATGAAAGATTAATAAAAATTTCATATAGTTGTATGAAGGGGAATAAAATATAGTTTTAAGAATATAAAAGTAAAAATACACAGAAAATATCATCAGCAAGAAAAGGTGGGAAAAGGTTGTGCTGGAATGACCTTTTCCTGGGTTCTCAAAAACTGGACTCTGCCTGTTTCATGTGTAGGAGGAGGGAGGACCAGTAAACATTTGTATGAACTTGCACTGTCTATGGTTTATGCTGGTGTTTTGCTTATATTAAGCATATGTTTGACGTCCAACAGTGGGGTCTTCATTTAGCACTATTCTCTCTTTGCATACTAGAGGCCTCTGGTGGCCACACTTAGGGTTGCAGTCTGTGGGCTAGGCAGGGTCTCCTGCTCTCCCAGCCTCTTCAGTTTGTACTTCCTTGGGTGGCTCCTGTTCTAGCAGAGGAAGAGAGAGGTGTCTTCTCAGTTGTGTTTGGAGTGTGGGAAGCAACCAGGGCACTGAGATCTGCATAGCTGTAGGGCCTGCCTTTGTACTTTCAAGACCTCTAAGTATCAATAACCCGATAGAGCGATATAGCTAGGGGTATCAAGTAGACGCACGGGGATTCAGACTTTGCAGGCCCTACAGCACTGAGCAGCAGACAGCTGGCTCCAGGAGTAAATTCATCCGTCGGTTTCAGACTCAGGGGTTTCAAAGTTCAGCGTTATTTCTGCTGGTGCTTTCTACCCCTAGCGGTCAAGGAGGGGTTACTTTCCCCTTGGTACATTACTGTCCCCTGCAGTCTGCACTTTATTCCTGTTGGCACTGGCACCCTCCACAACTGCCACCAAGAGTTTTCTCTCACCTGGGATGGTGACAGATTAAACCCAGTGCCCCCAGCTTCTGATTGTTTCCTGTTTTGAAGGCCCCAGGCTCGTTAAGTTTTAAATAGATTCCCTCAGGATTAGGCACCCAGCCGCGTCCCTGTCAGTCACACAGACTAACAAAGTGGGATTCCTCTAAGGGACTGACCTGTCCTTTTTTTTTTTTTTTTTTTTTTTTTTTTTTTTTTTTTTTTTTTTTTTTTACAGGGTTTCTCTATGATTTTAGAGCCTGTTCTGGAACTAGCTCTTGTAGACCAGGCTGGTCTCGAACTCACAGAGATCCGCCTGCCTCTGCCTCCCGAGTGCTGGGATTAAAGGCGTGCGCCACCACCGCCCGGCTCCTGACCTGTCCTTTGGAGGAACCACTCTCACTAAAATCTGAAACTGCTTTGGAGGCTTGTGTGAGCTGTGTGCTTGTCTTGAGAACTGCCAGTCTTTCCCCACTTGGCCACCTGTCTTACCTTTTGGAGGAATTTTCTGCAGCCCTTTCCCATTGGGAAATGCTTGACTGCAGTTGCACTAAACTGGGCTTCTTTTCTGTATATTATTAGTCTTGTTTTCTTTACACCTTTCTCGTACCCTGCCACCACCTCCATGATTTTTTTTTCTTCGAGACAGGGTTTCTCTGTGGTTTTGGAGCCTGTCCTGGAACTAGCTCTTGTAGACCAGGCTGGCCTCGAACTCACAGAGATCCGCCTGCCTCTGCCTCCCGAGTGCTGGGATTAAAGGCGTGCGCCACCACCGCCCGGCCACCTCCATGATTTTTGACACTCTTTTTCTTTTCAGAACATGCCCCTTCCATTCTGAATCCTCTTCCTTCATTGGGTGACAGCAGGTAACTTCCAGCTCACCATCTTACCTAGCAATCTCAAGCTAAAAGATTCTAAGTCAGCACATCACCAAGGTGCGTGAATGTGCATGTTTATTGCTACAGTGTTCACAATAGTTAAGATATGAGTCAGAGTAGAACTTCAGCAGTAAATGAATGGATGAAGAAAATGGGGCAAATACCCAATCATTTTTTTTTTCCCAGCTATAAAGAAGTATGGAATTACAGCTTCTCAGGAAAGGGGATGAAAGTGGCCGTCATTGTGTTGTTTAGCAAGACTGGAAAAGAGAAATGGTGCATTTTTCCTCATGTAGAGCCTGGATTTGGTGTGTGTGTGTGTGTGTGTGTGTGTTGAAAGCAGCAACTGGTACATGAGATGAGAGGAAGAGATCTTAAGTGAGGAGGGAGTAAAGGAGAGAGGTTAATAGAGTATGTGTGCCATGAAAATAGGGGGAGGGATTGGCCAGTAAGATGGATAGATGGAAGTGCAATGAGTATGGGGGATGAATTAGGATGAAATATAATGATATGTATGAAAGTATCACAGCGAAATATTATTTTGTTCTGTAAGTTAGAAAATTAGTAACCAAAAATAATTAAAAAATAATGTCTCAATCATTTTGTATGCCTACATTATGTTCATTGCTGAAACCATTAGGATCTGGTTCTTTCTTTTTTGCACCCTGAAGCACGCTAATGACGATCCATGCTGAATTTAACTGCTCTTTGATGTGCTGAGAACGCAGACTGAGAGGATTAAATAAACAAGACATTAAGGCCCAAACTAGGAGCTGTGTTGTAGCTTATTGATTAACTCTAGGCATCAAGACATATTCTAAAAGTTGGGAAACCCTTCCCTTTTAATATTGATAAAGGATGGGAAACACTGGGTGATGTGGGTACTGCTGTCGTGGGATCCAGGGAACTGAGGAAGAAGTGTGGGATCAAGTGAGACCAAAGAAACTGCAGATGCAGAGATGAAGCTGATCATCATACTAGTCCTCTGCCAGCAGGACCACAGAGAGGCAAGGAAGACAGGGGCTTGGGGTTTAGAGTGGCTTTTGAAAAGAACACCTTCTAGTTCCATCCATTTGTCTGCAAATTTCACGATGCCATTTTTAACAGCCGAGTAATACTCCAATGTGTAAATGTACCACATTTCCTTTATCCATTCTCCTATTGAGGGATATGAAGGTTGTTTCAAGGTTTTGGATGTTATGAATAGAGCAACAATGAAATGAACAAGTGTTCTTGTGGTAGAATGGATTGTTCTTTGGGTATATGCCCATGAGCGCTATAACTGGGTCTTGAGGTAGAATGATTCTCAACTTTCTGAGGAACTTCTATGTTGATGTCCATAGTTATATATCTAGTTTACACTCAGATCACAATGGAAGAATGTTCCACTTGCTCCACAGCCTCATCAACATGAACTGTTACTTGTTTTTATTGATTTTTAATCATTCTGACATTTTGTGTAAGATGAAATCTCAAAATAGTTATGATTTCCATTTCACTGATGGCTAAGAAAGTTGAATATTTCTGTATGTGTTTCTCAGCTATTTGAGATTCCTCAGTTCCTTGGGCTCCTCTATTAAACATATGGTTAGATATGTTCTCCATTTTTAATTGGATTATTTGGCTTTTTGGTATCTAGTTTCTTGAGTTCTTTATATAATTTGGATATTAGTCCTGTATCGAAGTGGAATTGGTAAAAATCTTTTCCAGTTGTGTAAGCTGCTACCTTGTGTGATTGACAGTGTCTTTTGCCTTGCAGTAGCATTTCAGTCTCATGAGATCCCATGTATTAATTGTTGATCTTAGTTCCTGAACAATTGATTTTTTGTTGAGAAAAGCATCTCCTGTGCCAATGAATTTAAGGATATCTCCCACTTCCTTTTCTATCAGATTCAATGTATCTGTTTTTATTTTTTTTTCTTTTTTTTCTTTCTTTCTTTCTTTCTTTCTTTATTAAATATTTCAGTCTCTTCCCCACCTCC
>NW_026067954.1:1306342-1321506 GCF_014885135.2 Alexandromys fortis | reverse complement strand
TATTTACTTAATTCTTCGAACTTTTTGTTATTCTTCTCATCCATTTCTATAAGGGTGTTTATTACATATTTTTTAAGGGATTCTATTGCTTTCATAAAGTCAATTTTTTCCACTTCTTCTGTGTTAGGGTGTTCAAATCTTTCTGTTGTAAGATCTTTGGGATCTGGTGTTTTCATGTTGTTTTTCTGATTAATGGGTGATGTTCTGCCTTGGCGCCTGCCCATCTCCTCCTTTCAATGCTATCTAATTGGTCTTTTAAAATCAGATCAGGTTTCTCTGCTGGCCAGAGGCTTCTCTTACTAATTGCCCTCGCTCTGTTTCCTGGCTCCTGCTGGGGGCCAAGAACCCTCTCACCCCTAAGAAGGGTTTTCCGGAACCGGTCCCGGCTCCCCGTTTGCCAGGGCCCTCGCCAACCAAAGGCCTACCTCTTTGATTTAATTGTAGTGGGGCGATCTGCTCTCGGTGTTGCGCGCTGGTCCCTGCCGCCTGCGACCTCTGCCGCTGCGCTGGTCCCCTCCAGTCTCGACGGCAGGCGCGTGCGCCTCCCAGCTCCGTCTGCCGGCGCGTGCGCCTCCCAGCTCCGTCTGCCGGCGCGTGCGCCTCCCCAATGTATCTGTTTTTATGTTAAAGTCTTGGACCTGAATTCTGTACAGGGTGAGAAATATGGCTCTATTTGCGTTATTCTACATGCCACCATCCAGTTTGACCAGTTTCATCTGTATAAGATGCAGTCTTTTATTCCAGTGTGTTCTTCTGGATTCTTTATCAAAAATCAGGTGTCCATATGTATTTGGATTTATGTCTGTATCTTCAATTTAATTCCAATGATCCATTTGTTTGATTTTATGCCAATAATATGTGGATTTTATTGCCATAGCTGTGTAGTACAATGTGAAATCATGAATGGTGACTGATATATCTTTTATTGTTCAGTATTGTTTTAGCTATCCTGGAGTATTTGTTTTTTTTCACATGAAGTAGAGAGTTGTCCTTTCAATGTCTGTTTACAGACATTGTGTTGGAATTTAGATGGGGCTTGAATTGAATATGTAGTTTGGTTTTGATATGATAGCCATTTTTAATATTCTATCCTACTGATTTATGAGCATGAGATCTTTCCATCTTCTGATATCTTCAATTTATTTTTTTAAAGACTTGACGTTTTGTCATATAAGTCTTTCACTTGCTTGCATAGCATTACCCCAAGATATTTTATACTATTCAAGTATATTGTGAAATGTGTTGTTTCCCTGATTTCTTTCTCAGACAATTTGTCGTTTGCATCAGGAGGGGCTACTGGTATTTTTGAGTTGATCTTATATCCAGCCACTTGTTGAAATGTTTCTCAGCTGTAGGAATTCTCTGTTGGAACTTTTAGGCTCACTTATGTATACTATTATATCATCTGCAAATAATAGTGCTTTGATTTCACCTTTTTTTGTATCCCCCTTGATCTCATTCAGTTGTCTTACTGCTCTAACTTAAACTTCAAATTCTATAATGATTGATATGGGAAGAGTGGAAACCTTATCTTGTACTTGATTTCAGTGGAATTGCTTTGAGCTTTCTCTATTCAGCTTGATGTTGGCTATTAGCTTGCTGTAAACTGCCTTTATTATGTTTAGGTATACCCCTTGATTCCTTAATCTCTTCGGGACTTTTTATCATGAAGGGGTATGGATTTTGTCAAAGGCTACTTCAGCATCCAATGAGATGCTCATGCCATTTTTCTTTCAGTTTATTTTTATGGTGGATTACATTTGCTGATGTTCATATATTGAATCATTCCTGCATCTCTGGGATGAAGTCCACTTGATCCTGAGGGGGGTAACCCAGACCCAGAAAGAAAAATATGGTTTGTATTCACTTATAAGTAGATAGTAGCCATTAAGTAAATGATAAACAAGGTATAATCCATAGACCCAGAGATGTTAGGTAAAGAGGAGAGGTAGGGGGTACATGGATTGCCCTGTGGAAGGAGAAATAGAATGGATTTTATGGGTGGACTAGGGGTGGATGGGAATGCAAGCAGGAGAAATTGGGGGTGGGATAGAGGGTGAGAATGCAGGAAGGGGGCTGGAATGGGGGGCTTTGGTGGTAGTGTGGAAACCTAGTGCAGTAGAACTTACTGGAATCTCTAAAGGTGATCCTAAGGTGAACGTCTTGAAATGCGGGATAGAGTCTCAACCGGCCATCTCTCATAGTCAGGCAAGGTTTCTAGTAGTGGGACTGGGTTGCATCGATTGAGTTGTGGACAAAGGGGGTACCATGGAAGTACCTCAATCAACCCGTGCTGATGCTAAGACAAAAACAAAGGGTTGCTCTCTGCAAACTGACAGTGGAA
Organism: Alexandromys fortis; assembly: GCF_014885135.2. Taxonomy (NCBI): domain Eukaryota; kingdom Metazoa; phylum Chordata; class Mammalia; order Rodentia; family Cricetidae; genus Alexandromys; species Alexandromys fortis. The sequence continues at coordinate 1,319,162 of NW_026067954.1, read as the reverse complement.
ACCCATTGCTGAGAACAACACCCATACAACAAATTGACCATGGAAATGTTGAGCTGGTGCCTACTTGGAGCCTTCAACCCTATGTTATAGTTTCTTTGGTGACCAAAACAGAAATGTGGATATCAACCCAACCACAAAACCTTGACCTATGATATCTTCTGCTCGAATGATATTCTAGGGCAATGGGAACACAGAACTTGTGGGGGTAGCTAACCAATGTCTGATTTGACTTAAGTAAGACCCAAATCCATGAGAAGGAACCCATGCCTGCCACTGCTTGGATAACCAAGAACCAGAGATTATGTAGCCCAGAGACTTCGGGTAAAACCAAGTGCTACCAGTCTGAAAAAAAAATAGTATCAGTAAAATGACTTCTAATGATATTCTGCTATACACATAGATCAGTGTCTTATCCAGTCATCACCAGAAAGGCTTCCTCTGACAGGAAGAGGCTGAGACCAACAGCTAGACGGGGAGAGAGTATCTAAATAGGAAGTCTACAACAACTCCCTCCCTTCATAGCGTAGGGAACCTCACAGGAGAGAAGGTAGAAAGTATGTAAGAACCAGAGGAGATGAAGAACAGCAGGAGAACAAAGTCCTCTGATTCAACTAAGCAAGGTGCATATGAGCTCACAGAGACTGAAGCAGCTAACACAGGGCCTACACAGGTGTAAACTGGGTCCTCTGCACATATTTAATAACTATTAGCTTAATATTTTTTATGGGACTTCTGCCTGTGAGAAGGAGTTGGTCTCTGACTCTTGTGTCTGCTCTTGGGACTCTTTTCCTACTGTTGTGTTGTCATGTCCAAGTTTAATATGATAGTTTTTGCTTCATCTTATTGTATTTTATTTTGTCGTGATTAGTTGTTTCTTAGAAGCCTGTTCTTTTCTAATGACAGACAGAAAAGGAATGGATTCAGAGAGGAGGGGAAGTGGAAAGAAACTGGGAGAAATAAAAGGAGGGGAAACTATAATCATGATATATATGAGAAAAGAATCTATTTTCAATAAAAAGATTTTTTTTAAAAAAAAGGATAAGAACTTGTGCTATCAGTCACTCCCTTCGAAGAATTCCAGTGGAAGAGCATCTGTGGCCTTAGTTACCACCTTTGGTGCAGCCATTGTGGCTAGTTTTCCTGCCTTAGGCCAAAAGAGCTCCAAGTCATTAAAGGCCAGCCAACCTCAAATTTTATACCTACTTTATTTTTGAAGTCACACTCAAGTCAAAAGCACATAAAGAATTGTGACATTCCCAAGGCAGAGAATATCAGTCCTTACTCAAAGGAAATCACACTGAATCTTTGAGTCTTCAGTTTCATCAGAGGGGAGGTCCCATCATTTGAACCTGTGATGCTGAAAACTGAGTTGAAATTGAGCCTCTTTGCAGCTCTGCCATGGATTACTGACACTATCCAGGTCAGCGTGAAGGTAGCAGAGAGACTCAGTGCTGGCCTCTGATATGTGCAACTATAACCCGAGAGAATATTTTTCCAAATAGCCTGTGCAGGGTGGGGAACAGGGTCCTCCTGGGATTTGAGTCATATCTTCTCCACTCTCGAAAATGGTTTCTCTCTCTCTCTCTCTCTCTCTCTCTCTCTCTCTCTCTCTCTCTCTCTCTCTCTCTCTCTGTTGTATTTTTGCTCTTTCAGTGACAAATATGGCTGCTTCAGAGGCTCTATAAGGAGTTCACAGATTCATTTTCACCCACTGTAGCCAATGAACATTGGGAGTTTAGTCTTCCTTACTAACATCTCCATGTGGCATTTATACACTTGTAGAGGTTCATGGGAAAATATTGATAACTAATTGTCTCCAACCCATAACCCTAACTCTAATTCTACCACAGGATGAAGTAAGGCTTACTGTTATTTGTTAGCAATCTATCTTTAACACGTCTGTAAACTATAGACTAAAGGAAAAGATCCATGCCAAATTGTTGCAGGGAGTGGGTCCCTTGTTTGTCCCGGCCGCCCGGCTAGCTTACACCTGAAATAACCACACAGAAACTGTATTCATTAAAACAATACTTGGCCCATTAGCTCTAGTTTCTTATTGGTTAATTCTTACATCTTAATTTAACCCATTTCTATTAATCTGTGTATTACCATGTGACTGTGGCTTACTGGCAAGATTCTAACCAATGTCCATCTCAGGCAGATCCATGGCGTCCCTCACACTCTGACCTTCTTCGCAGCATTCAGTTCTGTTTTCTCCACCTACCTATGTTCCGCCCTATCAACTAGGCCAAGGCAGTTTCTTTATTCATTAGCAATGAAAGCAACACATAAACAGAAGGAACTCCTACACCACACGTGAAATAAATAAATAAATAGTGAATTAGTTTGGAGCATCTTTCAAAGTATAGCTGGCATCATAGCATCTAATCGCAAATTAGATGTCTGGGTTCAGCTGGTCCACTTGGCTTCACGGTAGTTCAGATGTCATAACTGAACTAAAAATATAAATCTTAATTGGTAAACTTTTACGATTTGTCTGTTTTTCATTCTGGTGTTCCAACTAAGATTTCATTTGTAAGTGTAACATGAAGAATGGTCATAGCAGGAGAAGTGAGGGGGGAAGCTGAACACTGAATTCATTTGCTCAGGTAAACCGTTCCTTATTTTTTTTTTGTGTGTGTGTGTTTAGGGGTTATGATAGTGGTCTGCCATGGTGCCACCCTTAACATATTAAACCACATTTAGTTGCTATCACCGTACTGGAAGCCAGCGGTTAAAGCTCAGTGGAAGAGACTTGCCAGCGATTTCATTTTTGCAAAATGAACCAACATTCACTTGTATACTCAGGCTAAGAAGTGTAGTGGCATTCCTGAATTGTGTCTTTATCAAACCTCCCTGTGCATCCAATCATCAGATCAGTGTGAATCTCCCTCTGCAGTACTCCTAGCCCCAAGCCTCACTCTGATTCACCATGACTCCCACTCCAGGTCCGGCCATCATCTCTACACTTCTCCTTAGCTGTAGCTCCTTCCACATAGAGTAGCAAGAGCATTGTTTAGTAACGACACATAGGAGGTCAGAGCATGGGATCTTGTTAGCTCGTCTATGTCTTTACATGACTGATTAAAATGAGCACTATCCCTAGTGTGGAAACCTTATGTCTGATCTGCCACCAGACGTGTCTCAGCATCCTTGGGTCACTTCTTTCCTCATCCCACTCATCCAGGCATCTGTCCTCTCTACTCACTGACATTTCCTTCTTGGTATCCGTGCACATGTTGTCTCCCTTCATCTCTGCTATGGGTACTTCAGTGAGCTGTGTGTGCACGCTCATGCTTGTGAGCTCATGCCTGCACTCATGTGTGTATGAGCTTGAGTGTCCTTCCTCTGACACCATTTTTTTTTTTTTTTGAATTAGGGTCTCTTACTGGCTTGGAACTAAGCAAGTATAGCCTGCTAATCCCAGTGTCCAGGGATCTGCTGTCTCCACCTCTGCAGTGCTGTGATCATAATACACATCCCCATGCCTTTTTAATATAAGTTTTGGGGATTGAACTTAGATCTTTGTGCTTGCAAAGTGAGGACTTTGCTGGCTCTCTCCCCAATCCTCCCTGGTTTATTCATAATCTCCTTTATCTTTTTACACTCTGTGGTCTGTGTCTACATCTCAGTTGAATCTCAGAGCTGGCAAGAACTGTTTAGATGAATTGGAATGGATATGTGCGTGAACTGTCGGTTCTGCCCATCTTTCTGGTTCTGATTCTTCCCTGATGGATGATGTCTTTTTGTCCAGTTTCCTTTAGTCTATTCCCCTACATCTTCCTCTGAAAAGGGTGGAAATTTCAGCTCTTGGGATTTGTTTTGTTTTTAAAGGCAGACCTCTTGCTTCCTTTCTTCTCGTGCTGTTTGGTAGCTCCTTGTTTTGTTTCTGCATCAAGCCAGCCTGTTGCCAGGCAGGATGGGAAGCTGTGCTCTGCAGGTGCTGACGACTGCAGCACCTTATCCTTACAAAGATGAACCAGCTCAGACAGCCCGGGGCAAACAAACATGCAGGCAGCCAAGCTCTCTTCTGGGTCTGCATCTTTTCCACACACTTCCTCCCACCTCTGTTCACCTTCTTCCTACCAGGAGCCTACGGGGATCCTGATGCTGAGCACACGCTTTCTCTAAGAGAATGGATGGTCCTGATATTGTGCACACTCCGAGAGAATGGATTACTCATTCGTAAGTGCTTGTTTCTCCTTCAAGCATCTTTGTATGGATTTGCAAGAAAAGCGGTGTAAACGTTAAAATACCTACAAGTCTGCCCCGTGCTGGCTCTTGTAAGGATATGTGAATATGGAGTGGCATCTCTGACTTTCTGAGTCTCTTTTCTTTCATGTGAAACACCTGAACACTAAGACTCACCTTGTCGTAATGACTGTTAGATGAAGTGAGACATACTTACCACAATGCAGAGTGTAGCAGCCTAGTTTTTTTTAATGATTACACATGTACTTACCACAATGCAGAGTGTAGCAGCCCAGTTTTTTTTTTTTTTTAATGACTGTACATGGGGTTGGGTATGTAGCTCAGCAGGCTTGGGTTTGATCTCTAGAAGAGAAAAAGCAAAAAACAGACAAACGAAACCTCCCAAACCAATCAATCAATCAATCAATCAAACAAACAAACAGAAAAATCCACACCCAAACCAAACCAAAGAACAGCAGCAAACCAAACCAGAAAGAAGGAGGTAGATGCTCAATGTTTTTCTGATGTGCTTTGCCTTTTAAGCATCCTTTAAGTTCATCCAGTAAGCCATTTCTGTTTACATGAGTAACCGTTTTTGTTATAGGCATGGGATTGGGAACTGCTCAATATGAGACTAAGCCAAGTAGAAAGCACTATTCTAAAACATCAATACATTCATCTACCTGGATTCATTTCAACAGAGCCTGAAGCTTGAGCCCTCTCGGCAGCCTGATCCTTTCTGGCAGGCTAGAGAAGCTGTGCAGCCCCTGACTGGGGCTTTCTTCTCTGACTGTCAATGGGCTTCTGGACAGGGTGGGGCGAGCTGCGCTGCAGGAGCACGCCTGAACTGCCTGTTCCTAGGCTTGAATCCCAGCCCCTCATCATGGCTCCCTCTCCTCCGTCCTGGCAGTGGGGTGAGGATGAGGCAAGGCTGCCAGCCCACTCCTCTTGGATGACACTGTCTGTCAGGCAAGTGAGACACGGGGCAGAATGAGTTCCTGTTGGCTCTTCTTAATTGCGCTTGGTTCTTCACCTTTCACGGTGTGGGAATCCAGGGGAGGGGTGGAAGAGAGTTCTGCCTAGAGACAGGTAGAGTCTTGTCAGTATCTTTAGTGATGATGGAGTTTGTTAGCACAGGAAGACGAGCTGAAAGCCCAGGAATCAGCAGCTTCCTGGCTGTGGGCAGATAAAGCTGTTTCGTTTCCCAGGGAGAACTCCTTTTAGAGAGCATGCAACCCGGCTTAGGGGCTTAGGGGCAGGCTGCTCTGAGCTGCCTAGTTCAGACTGTGGGCTAGGAAGTCCCCGAGTGCACTGCAGGCTGGGAGGTTGGCTTCTTGGCCAGGATGAGGAGTGTAGCTATCAGCCAAATGGAAGAGGCAAAAGTTGTGGGTTTTTTTTTTTTTTTTTTTTTTTTTTGGTCATGACTACCCTGGAACTCACTCTGTAAACCAGGCTGGCCTCAGACTCAGAGATCAGCCTGCCTCTATTTCCTGAATGGTGGATATAGCAGTGTACACCCTACTCTTGGCTTAAATGAGCCCCCTTTACCTCATAACCTGCACATATGCTGTCCTAGGAACATTTTAGCTCCCATGCCTGCATGGAGGCCTCATCTCTTCCTTCCAGTCTTGTCCTCAGGGTACCTTCCCAGTGAGGCCTGAGTAGACTTCTCCTTTCTGTTAAGCAGCCCCTCCCACTTCCTATAGTCTGCAGTGTCTCCAAATGTCCCCTTAGTTTGTCCCACATGCCTACGAGGTCTTAAGTCAGTATTTGACAAATAAAAGAATAATCTCCCAAGAAATGTCACCACCAATCCAGGCACCCACTTTGTCCTCAGTTTCTGGAATATAAAATTAGCTGTTTGAATTCACTATATTCCCAAGTCACTGGCGACTAAGATGGACCTGATTGGTGAGTCCATCTCCTGCTGCAAGAGGATGCTGTTCATCTGCAGGCGTTTCAGGGGCACATCTGCCTAGATAAGGGTGAGCTGTTTGCAAGAGTCACACTGGTCACTTTATTTGAGCCCTTTGCAGGAAAAGTCACCAAGTGCATAATTGGGGGGGGGTGTCAATGTTCACTTACTTCACTTATTTTTGCAAGAAGCATAGCAAGCTCTGGCAGAGTGGAAGCTTTCTGATTTAACCATTGATGGATTTAAGAGGCAAATGTAGGAATATTAACTACCAAGTCTGAATGTTGTACTGCCGCGCACCGCGCCCCTCCCCCCCCCCCCCCCCCCCCCCCCCCCCCCCCCGTGTCTGCGCTCGGTGCGCTATTACCCAGTTTGCGAGGTTTGGGCAAGGGGCTGGAGGTTAAAATACACAGACACACACAGACAGAGAGACAGCGACACAGGCCATCCTTGCATTCCCCAAGAATGCCCCCTTATTGTGTTCAGGGGCAGATTATATAGAGATAGCCACACCCCAGCCAAACCCACCAGAAACCACTCTCCTGCCATCAGGAACTCCTGAAGGTCTCGTGCTCAGAGCAGCTGTAGGCACTCAGATCAGGGGATTACAAGAACTTCAGGATCTGGGGTCTCGCTGCTCCCAACATCGTACCAGTCTGAGGGAATTTCCAGGGGGAATGGTTTCCGGGGGATGGAATTTCCGGGAGATGGTTCCAGTTTGGTGAAGAAGAGCTATGAACTATGCACCGTCAGCTCCATCTTGGGAGGATTAGCAACCTGTGATTGGCTCAACCCGCAGCTGGCCTGGCATCTGGCAGTCTCAACTGTAGACTCACAGAATATGTATGGATCGCTAGCATGCCAGACATTCTCCAGGGACTGTGGCATTGCACGGATGAGCATCCCTGTCCTTACTGAACAGATGTTGCAGTTGAGGGAGAAACAGGATCAAAACAAGCAGAAGGAACAGCCTACGGAGGTACCAGGGACCTTTGACAAAAATCTAAGGAGACTAATGTGTCTGGGCTTCCAGCGTGTGGAAGCCAGGAAAGCAGGAACTGAGCCAGAAAGGGTAGGATGCAGACAATGAGCCCACGTCTGAGAAAGGACTAATGTGTTTTAACGCTGTGTAAAATATGAAGCCAATTCCAGGTTTCACTGAGGAGTGACATCTCACCCAGTTTTAAAGGACTCGTGGATTGACTTGCCAGGTGCCTTTGCTATGTTACCCAGAACACCTGATGGAAAGGGCAGAATGAAAGCACTCTCATCCCTAAGTGTGGCTGGACTCAAACCTACATGCTCCTGGTACCCACTGTTCATGCGGACAAAACCCAAGCAAGGAATTTTAAGTGACTGTGACTATTCACCTCACCTTTTCTTATTTCTCCCGTTGAAGGAAACAAGAAAAGTCAGGGAAGTGGCTCAGAGAAGCCAGCTTGTAACATGCATGCCAATCCTTCTCTGGTGTGTTCCTGGTCATAGTCAAACTCACCGGAGAGAATCTTATGCTTGGATTGCCTGAATCCTTGTTCTCAGCTAAGCTTTTGATGCTGAGGTAATTATTCATTTCATGGCCTGTGGGTAAGGATTTCTACGAAACCCAAGGTGGTTTGTTTGACAAAGGATTCCTGTTATGATTTAATTTTTTTAAAACAGTCCCAGAGATTTGGATTCAAAATACTGACTTTCAGGGTTTGGGTTTGTGATGGAGACAAGAGTCATATCCTGGACCAGATCTTCTCAACACAGAGGATGGGGGAGGATAGCTCGTCTTAGTGTGCTTGGGGAGGCAAAGGGATTACAGTGAGGCTATAGAAGAAATGTCTAATGGAACTAGCTCGTACTCCTCACAGGAGCCTAGCACCCAGCCTCAGTCTGCGCCCCCATCAGATCAACATGACCCCAAGGTTCTCTGGGCAGATGTTGTTCAAGCTTTGCCTAGAGGAGAAGTAGATGCACAACCTAGGAAAGGCTCTCCTGCTCATAGGAATAACTTCTACCTCTAGTAAATACAACACCACAACAGCAAGTCCCATTGCCTACCACTTCCCCAGGTGTGGGCCAGTTCCCAGACAGAGACCCTCTGGAATGAAGAGAAGGAGGAGTTCCTAGGAAGTCCTGTTGCACACCCAGAACTGTGTACTGTCCATTTCCTCATGACCATGTCTACAGGGACTGTGGCTGTTTATAGGATGGCCACATATGAAGGAAGTAGGTGTGCCGAGGCTCTTAGGAATGCCACCGTCATCCACTGAATTCATGAGGATTTGAATCATGGTGGGATGCAGTGGTCAGGAAACCTGTCTTGTAGTTATTTCTCCAGTTCCAGAAACTGAAGTTAGAAAAGGACTAACTTTAATTAATGTGGACCTTCCATCAAACTCTGTTAGCCTAGCTTCTCTCAGGTTGCAAGATGTCCAGTTTGCCTGTGGGTCAGGACGCTTCCTTCATTCTGACAGATTCTCAGATTCCTCTGTCTTGGGCTGTGTGAGGACAGTCACCCACCCTGGTTATCAGGCTATCTACCTATAAGGCATGTGGTTAAATAGTATGTCTAGCAGCAGGCAGCAGTGGGGAAGGGAAAATAGATACCCATTCTGTCAATTGCCACAACGTATCGCTGGGCAAGCCACTTTCTATCTGAGCCTCAAGTTTCTCACCTTTAAGAGGCAAGTGAGGCAAGCAATGGACCATAATGGAATCTCTCAAAGGTCTTAAAAATATGGATGGACCGTCCTTGTGTTGTAGATTTTGACTTAACTGGTCTGGAGCTGGGACGTGTTCCTGTGTATTTAATGTCTTCTCTGATGGTTCAAATGTGCCTTGGGGGATATGCCATTCTGGCTGAAATCATCCCCAAGGTCCATTTCAGCTTCAGTAGGTAGAGTCTCTGTGATATTTCCCCCCTGAGCGAGAGAAATAGAGCTGGGTGCATTTGATGTCAAAGTTCTCAAGGATTTTCTGAGGAGAAAAATGGAAAGATTCTATTTCCCAAGTTAAAATCTGTAGTATGTGTCATTTATGAAAGAAATTTGACTAGTGAAACCACAGAGAAGTTGTGTCAGTGAACGTCAGTGTCCCCCAAATCCCTATGCTTACATCTAATGTGATGGTGTTAGGAGCTGTATTTTGGGGGGATGTGATTAAGTCATGAGGCTCCACTTTCGTGAATGGGACTTTCTGTCTTTTCAGAATCTTGAGTTAGCCCCATTGCTCTTTGCTATGCTAACCTGGGCAGACTATGGTAAATTCGAAAGTTGTTTCTAGCATTATGAAGAGCTCTGAGAACTGGTTATGGTGTGTGCTTACATACTAGATACTGCCCTTCAGTTCAACCCACACCCTACCTTACCCTGTCAGATGCAGTTTAACCCTCCCCAGTGTCAGTTACCCAACTTCAATGATAGTCTAAAGCTATTAAATGGAAAGTTCCAGCAATGAGGTAAATTAAGTTATAAACACGCTATACTTAGTAATGAAATGAAATCTTACACCATTATTGCCATCCTAGAAGTACCGAGAGCCATTCCCTTGTCAGGAATATTCATGCCAAAAGCGCTTCTGCCCCCATCGGTTACTTCTTAGCTGCCTTGGTTATCAGATGGGGTATTGGGACTCAAAAATATCAACACCACCATCATTGTGCAGTCGAATGTGATCATTGTTGAATGTCATAATGATTTTTTTGTCACTCGCTTGTTATCGCATGCACATCTCCTACTTTAAAAAGTTAAACTTGACTGTAGGTAAATGCGGAAAGACATAGTATACAAAAAGTCCAGTCCTAGCCACAGTCTCGAGCGTCCACTAAGAGTCTTGGGACAGAGCACTCAGGGATGAGGAGATGAATGATTCTAGATTCAGAAACAGTCTCAGTCATTCTGTTTCCTGGTGGATGTTCTCTCATCCGGGTTTCCTTCCTGCTTTCTTCCTTAGCCATCTTTTCTGCCTTCATCCCTGTGGTTTGTGGCTGTTCTTCTTACAGGCATGGGGAAACTCATTCTGGTTTCTGAGCCTTAAATAACCACAAACTAACTTGTGACCTTTTTTTTCCGGGCATGTTTGTCTCATCTTCTCTTTTAAATATGTGACTCCAGGGTATTTTCCAGATGAAACGTTACTGTGATTTTTAAAAACTGGTAGCTAATGCAACCAGAGAGTCCCTGATAAGAGAGACCTTGTGCTGTGATAAACCTGCTCAGACACTGTTATAATGGTGGCTGTTTCATATGTATTTATTGTTTATTTATTTTTCACCTGACGGTCCGTCATGAGCCCAATTTGAAGCACTTTGAACAAGGGCTGCTAGGTGGCGCTGTTTCCCCAGATTTCCTGGGAATCAGTTTCAGCAGATGGCTGCTGGAGAATTAACAATTAATGTCGGCTGTATCCACCAAAGCCTGCAGAAAATATGTTATCCTCCAGAAACTACAGAGGGCCGAGATTGCTCAGTGATGTCTGCCTGCCAGTTGAGTCCTCTGCTGGCCAAAAATGTAATCATACATGGCCCAGCCTGTCCCCCAAACTGGTTTCCCAAACAGGGACATTAATAACCAGGGTAAATAAGGAAGATTATAATAAGTGAGTTTTATGCTTGTTTTCATAGCCTTATTAAATTTTCCCCTGAAAAGTTTTCTGCACATAAAAGTGAGAAACTAGCCATTACCAGATGAGAGGGTGACTATGAGGTGAACCCAGTTCTGGTGTGAGATCACTGGCTACAAGTTAAGGCGAGAAGCCACAGCTGAGGCAGGGATTGCTGCTCTGCATTCACGCGGTTGCTTGCGAGGCAGGGCGCGCGCAGGTGCAAGGGTCAGGGCAGTAACGATTTCTTGACATTTCCTAACCTTTTACTTTCTGATTAGGCTATGAATCAGAAACTTGAACACCACAAATGCCACTCTCTCATCAGAAGACAAAGATGCCCTTTGTCACCCAGAAGGAGAGTGAGGAAGGTCAGGAATAGACCAGGCAAAGAGGTTGCTATGATTTAAATATGAAAATGAAATATCTGAAAAAAGGCCATGTGTTGTCTTTTGGGACATTCTGGAAGCTTAGAAATTGGAGTCTAGCAGAAGCAAGTCCTAAGGTATGTAACTTTGAAGGCTATTCCTAGTGCCCAGTTCCCTGACCCCCTCTGTTTCTTGTCTCCCAAGGAGTGAAGCAACTGATTCACTGCAGGGTTCCACCACCCCGATAGTAAAGCTCAAACCCATAAGGCTAATTAGCTATGGATGGAGCCTCTGAACCTACGAGTAAAATGACTTCTTCCTTCTTTAAGTTACTTTTTATCAGGGATTTGGTCTCAGGGACACAGGAGTTATACGAGGCCCACTTTCTTTAATGTTTGCCAGTTTTATCATCAATTTCTTATATCCAGAAGGTGTACTGGGCGAGTTAAAAGCTACCTAATGATGCCAGGGTCTGGCGGGAACCAGAGCGCCATCAGGTTATAAGATTCTGTTTCCTCTGTACCCTTCTGACTTATTTTAACTAGAGGTATGTTTATGTTGGGGGCAGTGAGTGGTGTTTTGGCTGGGTTGATTAGCAAAGCCACAGGGTTCCCTTGTAGACCTTAGCCATGTTCCCAAATAGGAAACCTGCTCCTTCCAGGCTTCCTCAGGCTCCTGACTGTTTGGCTCCCCCACTTCTTTCTTGCCTGGAATCAGACGCCTGTTACAATTCAATCATTAACTGCTCCCCTTCCCTCTGTTGTGCCACCAGTAGGTCATTTTTGCAGGCAGGGGAGACTGATGCAATGAGACCCATACGTATCCCCCATCTTCTTCTGCATAAAGTGTACCTCCTGAGAATTCATGGTGTGCTTTGTTTAGATTTAGAAAAAGTGTCCCAGTGCTCACAGATGCCAGTGAAGCAGGGTGTATGGGGGCTGACTGCCCTGTTTGAGAACAGAACATCTCCTCTTCTGGCACAGAGGGGCAAGTCCCCTTAATGGAAGCCACCAATTATTATTTTTGTTGTCTCCTCCAGTCCCAGAAGCAGCTGGAAAGGACACCGCACACCATGACTTCCCAGAGTGTCCGGCTGGCTCCCTAAGGCTTCCAGGCATTTGCCCATCTGGAGAGTCCTCTAGAGCAGGGGGCCTAATTAGGCGTCATCTGGCCACCTGAGAAGGCTCTGTGGGCCTCCCCCACCCCCATCTTCCAGGCAGGACTCTGCTCTGCCAGCTGTGGATCTCTGGAGTTGGTTTGGTTTAGCAGCTGCCCCGGTTAATTATAGGACTGCAAGGTCCCCAGGTGGCGGCCTCAGACTGGAGGGGAGGTGGGAAGAGAGGAGGATTGCTGAGGGACATAAAGGAACGGGGGCAGGGTATGACATGGGAGGTAGTAGAAGCCGAGGCCCAGGGAAATCTGCAGGAACTGTGTGCAATTCCAATCTCAAGAGTGCGAGAATGAGAAAAGGGTCTCCTGAACTATAGCAGGAACACAGATTTCCTGAAGAATTACCCATACGCTACACCATCCTGCCACCGCCTTCCCTTCACCAAATCGCATTCTAAAGTCTTGTCTCTTTTCCCCCTTTAGCACCATTACTCAATCTTACTCCAGTCCAGGAACTGACCAACTATTTTTTGTTGAAAGAAGCTGTGTGTGTGTGTGTGTGTGTGTGTGTGTGTGTGTGTACATGTGCACTGGGAGAGCACAAGGAATTTGGGGGAAAGATGGTTATTTGATGTGTCTGGAATTATAG
>NW_026067954.1:1274634-1300611 GCF_014885135.2 Alexandromys fortis | reverse complement strand
AGATCAGGTTTCCCTGCTGGCCAGAGGCTCCTCTTGCAAAATTCCCTCGTTCTGTTTCCTGGCTCCTGCCAGGGGCCAAGATCCCTCTCACCCCTCAGACGGGTCTTCAGGAAAAGAACCAGGTTCCCCGTTTGCCAGGGACCTCGCCAACCAAAGGCCTACCTCTTTGATTTAATTGTCCTGGGGCGATCTGCTCTTGGTGTTGCACTGGTCCCTGTCGCCTGTGTTGTCTGCCACTGTGTCAGTACCCGCCGGTCCCTGCCGCTGCTCCAGCTACGTCGCCCGCCGTGCGCGTCCGGTTCCGGCCGCCGCTGCCGCCGTGCGCGTCCGGTTCCGGCCGCCGCTGCCGCCGTGCGCGTCCGGTTCCGGCCGCCGCTGGAATTATAGGTTTTAAGAATGCATGTGTTGTACTATGTCCATGCCTCTTGGTTTTCCTGTAGTAGGGCCGGTGACCATAGAGTTGTGTACTTGCCCATAAGCAAACCTGATAGGCTTACAACTCCCAGGGTGTTTTCTGTTTTTTTTTTTTTTTTTCTTTTCTGTTTGTCTTCTTGGCAATTACTCCACAGACTAAGACAAATTAAGGGAAACTAGATAGGAAAGTAAAACCATCTCCAAGAAGCTATGTTAGCAAAAGAAACATCCTCCATCTTGCTGAAACCCCGAGTCTGTATGAACCTCTCTTGCCAAAGGACTGAAACCTGTGAGTCCATAGTCTCCTCTTAAGTAATATGGGCTATCATTTGATGCTATGAGACAAGGAGGGTGAGAGGACCAGGTCAAAATGAACTCAGTATAGTTTCTACCTTGTTTAATCCATGTGTGTTACCTTGGATAAGCCTTTGTGTTTCCTCTGTGTTTCAAGGTTCCCACATTGACATGAAAAATATAAAATTAAGTCCCGTTTAGTGGGCCACAATTAGCATTCTCTGATTAATATTCAAGGTTGAAGTATTTTGTTTTTACAAATTGTGAAACTCTGCCCAACACAGGATTTGTTTTCCTCATTCCATAACTGTTATAACGTAACTGTTATAGCATAATTGAGGGTTGTTTCTTATGAGAGAGGAAACGGGTTGGAGAACAGCTGCTTTGATATATCGTGCATGCCCTGAACAGCAGAAGGGCGGGCACCGTGCAGATGTGCATGAGTTGTTAGTTATGGCAATAATTGGAAGGGTGGTGGGATTTCTGGGGTGGCAGGAAGACAGTCTCATCAAGACTTTCAAGCCTCCTCTGGTTCCCTCATAACTGCTCATCCCTTGTTCCTCCGTGGCTGAGATGGGAAGTTTCAGCCCGGCTGGAAGGGTTCAGAGGTCTGGAGCTGTCAAGTGAGACTCAAGGGGGGAAGAGCGACTCACCTCAAACACGAGGTCCTTACATTCTGTTAGATTAAGATTTAGTCTTTGCTGTTGTTGTTGCCTCCCAAGTTCCTCTGCGTATAATTCCAGGTGTATGGAAAGATCTGGTAGAAGCAGTGGGGGGACCATTGAGAACACTTTCTTCTAAGGGGAGTCAGTGTCCAGCTGGATGCCAAAAGGCAGTAAGGTGAATGGGTCCAATGTTTTAAATTACTCTAGGTCCAAGACAGGTTTTATAAGGATAACTGTTATGTTCTCTGAAGGTCAATGAGCATCACATCACGTCTTTGCCTTCCAGATTCAAATGAAAATGGCCAAACTTATAACTGAAGTCCATAGACTTTTCAGGGGGCCTTGGTTTCTGAGAATTGATTTGGCCTGATTATCAGTCTGCTGTCACAATACTGTAGCCCAGCATCTCTGAGGGATGGAAACCCATCTTCTGCCTAACTACCCTTAAGCAAAAGGAGGACAGCCTAATGCCTTATAGGCAATTCAAGTCTTATTACGCCATTCCTTATTTTGAGTTGAAACCTCCTTCCTTGAAACACATGTTCACTAGGATGTGCAGGATAAATATAATCTCTTTTCAGACAAAAGGCCTTCAGGTCGGTGAAGCTGATCACCACCCAATCTTTTTGTGAGTTGTAAACAAAGATGTCATGGTATTGAATTCTTCAGGGTACACTCTGGCTGTTTAGCTTTTGGACCTTTAAGGGAAGATGGAAGCAGTCTCAATATTCCAATAGGGGGAAATTAATATGAAGATTTTAAAATATAGATTATAGATTCAACAGCGGTGTGTGGAAGAGCTAAACACTAGGTAACTAGGGACTGGTAACTTCCAGAAAAAGCTGTCGTCTATGGACATGGAGAATGAATAGGAGAACATGTGCCAGAGCCCAGAACAACAAGTTGGGTGGTCACCCATGGCAGAGCAGATGCTATGTCAGAGGCACCTTGAGCAAGGCAACAGTAGGCCTATCAAGAGACACGCTGCAGGTGCTGGGATATCTGAAAAGTCACTGCCTGATTGACACTGGAGCTACCCAGGCTGCTCATGCACACACAAGCTGAATCTTAGCAAGTGAGCTCAAGAATTGTCTAAATAAAGATGTTAACACCCTAAACACACTGGATAAGAGAGGCGCCTGAGACTGGAGAGAAGTTGAGAGAATGGAATCAGCCAGAAAGTTGCTTCTCCATTCCTAACCCTGTCACAGTCCAAGGCTGTCCCTTGGCAGGTCTTACTGGAAGCCATCTGGCAAGAGATCCGGGCAATGTGGGGTTTCAGGGTCCCAGTTTTCTTATAGAACAGATGATGGAAAAGAGAGAATGGAGCTTGGGGAAAATACTCTCACACGTTTCTAAAATGTGAAACTAAGAATTGAAGGCAAAAAATTGAGATAGGATGAGAGTTAAGCACAGCAATTTCTTCCCAGGCTTTGACAATAGAGTGTTATGAATAGTCAATGTATATAACCTTGTTGAATTTGCAGCCAACTTTATTAATGTGAAGGAGATGAGGCAAAATTAAATATATATATATATATATATATATATATATATATAATCGCTTTCCTAGGAATTCTTATCATTTATTCTGATGTTGATACACCTAGGTTTTTCTGGAGAAACTGCCTTTTTCTTTCATGTACCCATGTGACTGTTACCCAGTTGTGGGACCCCAGCTACCCTGATCACAAGGAGGGTACATGAGACAATAGACAATAGAACAGAAACACTTAGGGACAGAGGGCTGGGGGACTGCAGCCATCACAGCTATTCTGTGCAGAGGCAGGCTGTAAGCTCTCTAGATACATCCTAGGAGAATGGAAGAAATCCTTCTTGTGTAATCATCTTTTCTGTAACCACATGCTCTGCTCCATTTTCTTCTAATGAAGTCCTCTCCTGCTTGTGTTAGCCGGAGTCTATTTTTGTTGCTTATAAGTGAAGAATCTGGACTGACGAGCAGTTTTCACGTGTGTTTTCTGCATTCATGAGACACCACCTGCTTGGTGGATATCTATCTAATACAAACCTGAAAGCCAGAAGCACATTCTCCATCTTTCCGTTCTCACAAACAGAAAGCAAAATGAATTATTGTCAAGCTAGGAAGTAAACTTATGGTCATGAGCTGACCTGTACTGCTTTGGAGTTGCAGACTGATGAATACATGGAAATCACATTGGGAGAAGAGACTTTGATGCAGTTATAATAATGTGGGTTCTTTGTTTTGCTCTTAACAAAAATAACTTAATTCCCCCCCCCCAAACAATTCGGTACCTAAATTTTCATTTCCTGGTAACATGAACAGTGAATATCTTAGTCTTTCCCCATCACTGGGTTTCAACTTACTGCACTTCTGAAATTCACTCAGGAATAGGATTATGATCGGAAATGTAGTTTATGTGTAGTTATGCCAATTGCTGTTTTAAAGATTTATTTAAAATTAATTTTTTTCAAGGCTTCCAAATTGTCTTCAAAAGAGTTGCATCAAGGATGTCACATGCCTGGTTTCTACACAGTTATATAAGCCAGGAAAGCATACTCCAGAGCAGGATCCTGGGACTACAGAGCTGCAACATTGTCTGCACATTAAATGGCATTTATGTAATGTGTCTCTGGCCATTGAAGTATTTAGCAAACCTCTTCAGTGCAAAAGACATCCAATCCGTGTGTATCTAGATTGTACCTCGAGAGAGTTTGACAATGGACTCTTGCAATCTGGGCCCAAGAGACAATGTTGACTTCCCATTACACCTTCTCAATGAGAAACCAGGCTGGTTCAGGAAAGCTCATTTAATAAGAACCATGTTAGCAAGAATAATTACATTTAATAATAGTCTTTTAATTACTGTGTCATATTTATGTTTTAAATTTCTCCAGGCATTGATATTGTGTAATGTTTGAAATAGGCTCATTTAGGGTATGGATGTCAAGATACATTTTTATGCATGTATGATAACTTCATAACAGAACCCACTTTTTTTATATAGGTAATGAATCCAAAATGCCTACCTATTCCATGTTTCTTAAACTCCAAAGATTTTTCTGCCTCTCTTGACCTCTCAGACACTTCACAATCATTTAGTTCTTTGTGTGGCTGCTCCACATTCCCACTTTCCTTTGAGATGTCTGATCTGGGTCTGTGTGGTTGTGGTCTTGAACTCATTTAGAAGCCTGGTGGCTTCTCATTGTCCTCTTCCCTATGTCGAGTTTCAGTTTCCTACTAACCATATTTGTTCTATACTCTCTAGCCCGAGGACCCCTTTCTAGGATAGAGAAAACAATACAGAGGTTGAAGTGTCCTGTTTTTCTCTGTTAGTTTTTAATATGGCACTGTTCGGCCCCCAGCAGTGGACCTTCTGTTCCTCATTCTTCTCCCTGCTCTGAGCTCAGTGTGAAGATCCCTCCCACTATCACTTTAAGCCTCAGTGGGGTTTGGGTTCCGTTGTTTCTAGTACTCTTATAGCTGCTTTGTATTGCATGGTTATATGTGACTCCTTCAATTACCTCAGTCATTTCTTCTAAAAGCCTTAGATTACAAAACTCCTCATAGATTTTTAAGGTGGTTCCCTTTTTTTCTTCTTCTCCAATGTTGTTATTGAGACATAACTCTTTTCTATGAAACTTCTTCTTTTAGCCATTTTTATCTCTTATAAGTCTAATCTTGAATCACAACTACTTTTCCCTAGACTTTTAGACACCACATTTTCCTAAGCCCAAGAGGTTATCTAACTCTGACCAATGCTCCATTCCTTGACTGTTCGGAACTCCAGAACAAGGACACCCTCTGTGTTCTCCAGCATGACCAAGTAGATTGTGTCAGGAACAAGGCCAAGTCACAGAGAAAGGGAAGTGGCCTCAGGTTGAGCAGTTCTGGGTGGAGATCTCTATCTGCTTTCTGATGATTTCAGTGTTCAAGACTTGGGGAATTTTCAGCAAACAGGGTCAACTGTACTACTTCTAAAGGATAAAACTATGAGGAATGCAAAATGCCTTGAACTTGATGCATGGTAGTTTCTGCTGTGACTGCATAAACAATGTTTTTGATCTTTTGAGAAGTGTTCTCACTCTTACTTCCATTCTTTAAGAGACAACTTAAGTTTGTATTACAGTGTGAATCAGTTAAAGTTTTAGTCAGCCATGTTTATACTCAGTATGAACCTATTAGTGGAAAAGAGCATACTGATTGGACACACATGTTATGGAGTTAAACTGTATGAATCAGAGTCCCGTGGTATACATATTTGATTTGTAATGTGTGGTAAATAACTGGAGTTATTTGTGTTTCCACTTCTGTCACATAAGCCAGTGCTAACTCATGAGGTTGTTATGATAATTTAAGCTCACATCAATGGCACTCGGTAATGGACTAGCCCTTCTAGCTTCCGTGCTGAGGACGGCTCCATGTTGCCACAGTCAGCATGACTCCAGGGATGGACCTGAAGGCGACACCGAGGGAATGAAGAAACGACAACTAGACAGACACAGAAAAGTTGGGATCAGGAAGAGTATAAACTCAAAGAAATCTCGATACCCCAGGACTTCCTCTGCTTCTCCAGCTGTATGAACTTAGAGCTGAGGTTTCAGAAGTGCCCTCGTTGCCGAGCATCTGAAAGAGCACCAAGAGACCATTAGGGATAAACAAGGCTATAGAAAAGGAACACAGAACGCCTCCGAAAAATGCTGACAGGAAATCTTAGAGTAACGTAGCTCCACTGGGAGACATTAACTCTGTTGTAGGAGGGGTTTAAAGAGAGAGCACTGTGAGATCGTCTGTTACAGGGGAGGCTGCATGCTTGCCAACAATTTGGGATGCTTCTTGCTGAATCATTATTGTCTGAGATACCCATTCAGATCCATGTTTTCAAACAGAACGTGTCATAGGCATCATTCCCAAGCTGGGGTGCCAGTGCTTATATGAGAAGGCATTTATGCGGCATCTGTGTATGCCCTTGTCCTCCTGTTTGCAGTTAATCAGTCCAGCTTTTTAAGTACCAGTCCTCAAAGATCGCATTATAAGATCAAACCCGGGCGGAGTTAGAAAGAGGAGAAGCCCTTACAATAGTGCCAGTGCCCTTTAGGATTACTTCCTGGACACTAGAGGGATAGAATGGCTTGGGGATTAGAATAAACACATTTTCAAATGTAAGAACATCTACATGAATGGGATCCCTTTACACCAGAGGGAAACACAGATGCATGGTCTCTGCTCTTTCAGGGTCCTAGCCATTCAGGTAGTTTGTTAAAATATGATGCCCTTGATTGTATGGGAAGTGGAGAGGGACCAGTAAGAGAGGGGGGAAAGGGGACAAAAGGGGGTAACATGGGTGAATGTGATCAACTGTATGAAAATGATTAAGGGGCATCATAATATATATAAAATGTTATACTGAATCACCACACACACACACACACACACACACACACACACACACACACACACGTTTGTCCCTGTGTTAAAGATCCCTGCAAGGCTGTTTGACTGATTATAAATTCTGTGATCATAGCAATCTATATAGAGACAAATTATTCTGTCCATCTTTATCCCTTTTAATATTAATTTACTATTTCCCTCAATGTTGGATCTGATATTCTTATGACTCTCAGATGAAATATTTTTTGGAATTTGTCAATAAACCCCTAGAGTCTACCAACCACAGGCTAAGACTGTCACCAGATAACATCTGATGGCTAGAGCAGGGACTTCCCTACGTTATTGTAACTCACTTGTGTTTCTGCCAGTGGAGGGGCCTTGATTTGTGACTTTCTTTGTTCTTTAAAAACTTCATTAAGTGTTTACCACATTAGAACATGGTATTTGTGGCAATATAAACCTATGTTTCTAGGTCATGGTCACTCATATAGTTAGCTTCAGAATAAGCAATCTCAAAAGATTCATTTTGAGGTATAAGGGCCATGTTTTGTGGCAACACAATGCAACCCATTGTTGTATCCAGTTATCATATACAAATACATTTACAAAATCAATTCCCTTGGGGTGGGAGATACACTTACCTAATATTCATGGGAACCTAGATTTAATTCTCAACATTGCATATCTCTCTCTCTCTCTCTCTCTCTCTTTATCTCTTTATCTCTCTCTCTCTCTCTTTATCTCTCTCTCTCTCTCACACACACACTCTCTTTCTCTCTCTTGTACCTTCAAAGTACAATCATTTATAATCCCAGTGAATACAAGTTCTCTGTCGTATAGGATCTCATAGCTTCCCTTTGGTCCTGTCAGTGTAGATCATTCAGAGTTCCCAGTCCCACCTCTGTCATGTCAGTTTGTTGTTATAACTTGTAGTTAGAAGGAGCACTTGAGTACTTATTGTATCTTGATGAACTTTATATAATTTTGTAAAACTGGGATGGCAATAATGATATCTGTCATAGAATGTTTTGTAAGGATTCAATGAATCAATATAATACCTGGAGTAGGTGCTCAAAAAGCTAGCTATTATTTGTCCTTTTTTACAGATGGAGAATTGACCATTATCAACTTAGACATTTGACTTTCAACTGGCAAACCTCATGCTTAGGATATTTGCAGTGCATGACGGTTATCTTACCTCTTCAACTGTCCTCAAGTTGGTTTAGTTTGTTTCTGAGCACAAGTTGGAGAAAGTGTGCTAGGCCCCTTGAGTAGTCCTTACTCAGTAGTAGCTGGCAACATTGATCTACCAAGACTTCGCCATGTTGAAAGTTGCCTGCTAAGGTCCACAGTTAAGAGTTTGGCTTTATATAGGGAACTCAGAGAGTTTTTGCGGGTACCTAAATTGCCTTTCTTGAGAGAAAGCCTTGTTATTCTCACTCTGAAGATATTGTGATCGTGTTGGACCCCGAGCCTACTGTAAGGCAAGATTTCTCTTCCTCCTTACTGGGAAACATGGTCCAAACTGACTTCCTGGACAAGGGGGACAAATGAGTTCTTTGCTCTCCACTCACATCTTATTTAACTGCATTTTATTAGTTGCTTGTTTGATAGGAGCTGCTCATACCCAAAATAATTTATGTTCCTTGTTTCCTCAACTGTTTTCTTGACAGAGAAATATACAATATCACCCAAGCTCTACTACGACCACCAACGCTTGACTATTTAGGAGGATATTTTCCACCTCTAGTAGGCTTCTGCATTGTTCCAGCCAAGTGTTTGCTGATGATGCATCTCTTTCTCTGAGTGGGCATGTTCCATCACAATCTTTAGCCCTGATTATCTCTGGATTTCAAAATGTTATATGAAACATTTTGGGAAGAGGGGGAGGGAAGTGGGGTACTTGCATGGCCAAGTGTCTCTCCTTAATGGTCCCTGTTCCTTGGATTCTCTTTACTTTTCATATTTATAAAGAATGCTTTCCTTGACAAGTTTATCTTTGTTTGTGTCTTTTACTGCTAGCTGCCCTGCTGGGAAAGATGGCAACCAACTCTTGATATGGGCAAGTGCCTTTTGCATTTACTCCCACTACTCCAACTGCTCTGTGCTCTTTCCTTGTTGCTTGCTCAGAATGATGAACACTGCAATGCTGGGCTCTGGAGTGGAGGAGGCAAATATGGCAGCATGCAATGCTAACAGTGGCAGATGGCAGGAAAGTTTCCTTTAGATTCAGATGAGCAGTGATTTCGTCTGGTGTGTTTTTATTATTGAGTTTATTCTCATTGTTTGGCTAGAAAAGTCTGTCCTTGTGTTAACTTATCATGTGCTAGAATCATCTTGCTTCTAACAGTTGAAACAAAGAGATGTTCATTATAACAATTTAAAGTATGCTCCATATGGCCCCACGTGTGACTGTCAACTCTGATACAAAGAGGTGGCCTCTGCGCTATAGAAGCAAATGCTCATCTTATACAAAACAACAACCACACCACCACCACCACCACAACAATAATCACTACCACCACCACCACAACAATCACCACCACCACAACAACAAAAGTTGATTAGAATTTAAAACCTCCAAACTTTAATTAAAGAAGTTATTACTTTTTTGAAATTTGGGGGGAGACGAATACGTCAAATAAATTTCAAATAAATTATTCTTATGTTAGACCTGAAAAATCTTTAAACTAATCCTTATTTTCCAATCCTTGTTTTCAGACATGGTCTGTCTACCTTCAAGTCTACCCTTACTCATTTTTAAGTTTTCATTTTCAATTTCCAATGAAAAGTATAGCTCATCAAGCTGTCTGGAAATTGAATTTAAGTGGCTCTTGGAGTGGTTTAAAAACATGTCCATGCCAGCTAGAGTAGAATTCTTCAGTTACTGCTGTCAGCCGCAGTACTTCTCCCATTATAGCTGCATCTTCCTTTACTATGGTTCTGGCCATCATTGTTGATCAAGTTCGTATGTATTGGAAATGGTGGTGTATTATATGTATTTGACACGTTCCTGGTCAGGAATGCTAACTGCTAGCGTCACAGGATTGTAAGAGGGCAAAGGGTCCCTAGAGGGTCTTCTTACTTAGTTCTCTGCTTTCTGGGGGGAAAGTGCAAACAGAAGAAGCTATTTCCAAGCAAATCTCCTTGTGATGAGGTGGATGGTGAAAAGATAATGGGCACCAACAGGATGTTAAAATGAAATGCCTCCTCTCTAGTCACAGCGTCTCTACTGAGTAGTAAAGGACCATTCATGCTTCAGGAAAAGGCCATCACAGGTAATTTCATGAACCCCGCCATAATCTTTCTATTGTTGAGAGATGTGCAGTCAACCTGATTATTTCTCAAAGAACTGTCATTTTCCCAAGAGCTGGCATTTTCAGCCTCTTAGAGAACACCAACCACTGTTATCACAGCTCTAACTTTGGCAATCAATCAGGGGGTTGAAATATTAGAGCTGGAATATATAATTTCATAGGGGATAATTTAGCAAAATTCACCTTGAACTGTAACACCTTCTGCCAGCTCTGCTTAAATAGGGCGGTCACTGTCAAATTCTAGTTGTTCTCCATCCCCCACACCACCCTCTTTTCTAGCTAGAGAAAATTAGAATAGGAATATGAGGTATGGAAATGCTGGGTCCACTGGAAGGAGGGTCCATACCTAGGTCTGTGCCCACTGAAAGGATCCATATAGAAAATAGATCCATATAGACAGTCCCAAATGTGCATCCATATAGAAAATAGATCCATATAGACAGTCCCAAATGTGCATCTATACAGAAAATAGATCCATATAGACAGCCCCAAATGTGAAGTCTAATTCTGCTTTTCTGCACTTACTCACAGCTGAAATTTTTTTCCACAGATAAAATATTCATATCCTTTTGGAAGGTAAAAATGTTAAAAGAAAGATGTATTTGTCATATATATGTATACATACATGTATGTACACGCACATACATGACTATACACACAGATATATGTCTTTTGTCTGCATGTGTATAGATGAACTGTGTGTTTTCCTGATGTGTGTGGAAGCTAGAAGAGGATTTCCTAGCCTATGGAACTGATATAGATGGCTGCAAGCCCCATGTGGGTGCTGGGAACAAAACCCAGGTCCTCTGTGAGATTACTAAGTGCTTTGAACTGCTGGGTCACATCTTCAGCTCTAGAAGGTAGATTTATAAACACTCAGTGATTTCAGAATTTCCCTTTTGGCTACAGCCAATCTTTGTCATTTTCCTCTTTATTCCCCTACTTCCCACTTATGTTCTATGCTCTGGAAGATAAACCTACTTTTGAGTGAGGGGCTCTTGGAGAAGATGGTCCGCCTCCTTTCACTATGCTCCAGTTCCAGTCTGAAACAAACAAAAGAAACTGCTTACGCGGTGGTGTCTTAGTGAGGGGTTTTATTGCTGTGAAGAGATCCCATGACAATGGCATCTATTATAAAGGAAATCATTTAATTGAGGCTGGCTTATCGCTCAGAGGTCTTGTCCATTATCATCATGGCAGGTGGCATGCAAGCAGACGTGGTGCTGGAGAAGGAGTTGAGAGTTCTCCATCTTGATCCACAGGCAACAGGAAGTAGATTGTGTCACTGGGCACAGCATGAGCACAGGAGACCTCAAAGCCCCCACTGACACACTTCTTCTAACAAGGCCATACCTACTCCAACAAGGCCTCACCTCCTAATAGTGCCACTCCCCATGACCCTGTGGGGGCCAATCACATTCAAACTACCACACCTGGTGACTGTTACTGTTCCTGGTGGTGATGAAAATAATGTTGAGGGTAAAGGGGGTGTAGTAACAAAAGTCCTATAGTTGGAGGCAGAGTTCTGTTTGAGTTCATGAGGACCATCTGATTCTTTCATCACTGTGCACAGGGAATATGAATCAGAGTCTAGTTAAAAAGATCAGGCTTGTTAGGTAATTATATTAGATAATTACAGGAACCCAAAAGTGGAAGTCATTTCAAGCAACTTGAGAGAAAGGAAGGGTGAGGAAAGAAAAATATTTACACAGTATTTATCATCTGCTACTGTTTGTGTTCTTCCCCAACTAATCATAATAACAAGTTGGAGATTGGTGTGAAGCCTATTTTATGCACAGGAAGTGTGGGCAAAGACAGCTGTAATTTAAACTTGACATTTGATAGTTTCCAGGCACAGGAGATGGACTGAACACAAATATCAAGGTTGGGCATTGAGAGATCCCCATCAAACAGAACCAACTTATGTCTTTCATCCCTTGATTGATTTGGGTGAGCCAGGCCCAAGCCACTCATGACACTCCCACTGGCCTCCGGCAGTGTGACTTATAACTCATCACAAGGGCCACATAAAGAGCAATAACACAAGGAGGAGTCTGGTAAGGGAGTGTTAGAAAAATGCTTCCTTGTTTTTGTACATGATGCTCAGAATGGGCATACCATGTAGATATGTATCCTGGAACCATGGTTACATGAGGAAAGCCAACTTCTCCAAACTCACACTACAGAAAGTAAAGAAAAGAATTTCACAGTCACTGTCTTTGATGATATGGTTGGGTTCTCGATTAAATCCTTTAAAACTGACTGTGTTTCTGGATTTATACAACATGAATCAAATTTCCACTATCTAGCTTCACCCAAAGATCATAAAAATTTTAAATGATTAAAAACTGTGATTACAGGCTTTAACTTTGACTTCAGTACCCAATGCTCTCCTATGGGCATCATTGTTGTAAGTGGTTAAAACACTTAAGGATTGTGCATGATGCGTTAGAAAGCGACCTTCAGTTTTTAGCTGAAATCTAAAACCTTAGTTTGGTAAAAAAAAGATGGTCCTGACTGCTGTTCAAAATTAAAGTTGAAAAGGACACGAAAGAAGTGCGGAAATCATCTTAGAATTATCATTGCAATATTTTAGGAGTTTGGCACAACCATTGGCGCATGTCTTTGGCAAACGTTTGCTTAAGCACCGACTCTGTACTGAGTATTAAGGAATGTAGTGTGGCCGAAAGCCTCTCTGCTTGCCGTTACAGAGTTCAGTCGGCAGGGAGCAGGGGCTGATAAATGGCCCACGAGGCACATTCTGCCTTTGCATTTTTAAATGAAGTATTACTGCAGCATAACCATGTCTGTTCTTGTGTAAATTACATATGACTCCTTTTGTACTACAAAGTTAGACTTGACTATTTACCACAAAGAATGCATTGCCTACAAAGCCTCAAGTATTTACTATTGGGTCTTTCGCAGGAAAAAAAAATTGGCTCACTGAGCAATTTCAATAAGATCACAGTTTCTGAAGCTTGTGTGACGGATGTAGTCTGTATGATAATGATTATGGTTGCTACAGATGTGATATCATTGTGTTAACTGACAGTCACAAGGGAAGCTGAATCAGAGAAACTAGTGGAATTGGATGTTGGAGGAAGTGACATATGAACCATGATATTTGATGGACAGGAAGAAGCAGCATAAAATGCTCCAGGAAAACCACTGGGCTTATGAGGCCTTGGGAGGGAAAAGAACATTGGAAAATGCTAAGGAATGGAGAGAAGGAGGGTGTGACTACAAGGAAGATTTGTTTTACAGACACCTTATAATACCTTGCAGAATTATTCCCAAGCATCAGTGTCCTATAAACTGAGCCTTGATTCACTTCAGTACAGTGATTGCCGAGACCATGACAAAGCTCCCATTGAGAACTGGAGCAGATGTTGGGGACTTCCTTGCCATCACGACATTATGTTGTATTCAGAGACACACCAGTTTGCTTTCAGGAGTAACTCCATTTCAGGAATTTTATCACACGTAGATGATTTCTTTCTAATTATCATTGCTGTTGTGACTAATTTTCCAGAGTAGGAATAATAGAAGCAGAATATGTTGTCTGGAATTTATCTCTGATTCTTTCAAAATAAATGGAACATCTTCTGCTCTGGAGGCCTGGCAAAGCAGTCTGAATTTAAACGTGTTAGCTAGTGTTTTCATGGATAATCACATAGTCCTTCATTTCTTTTTAGCTAGCCAAGGGGAAACTTATACTATGGCAAATTATTTTAGTTGCGCCGAGGTAGAATAGTCTATAATTAGGCTGAAAAAAGCACTCGGAATGTTAGAAGAGAGAATTTGGGGTTTGGGACATGTTTCATTGCCTCAGCTTGGTGATCTAAGTTTCTGACTGAAGTGTCTCTTACGGGAGCTAGCAACCATTTCTGTTTCTGCTCTTGGTAATTGCGTGTCCTGCAGCTGGCTGATGTATCTTGTTTAGAACCATAATGGTTGTTGTGCAGGCACAGTATTGACACATGATGAGAAAGTTCTCCTTTACAAGGGAAACAGGAACAGGGAAACTGTGTTCTCATCAAAGAACACGTAGTCGGCACAACCTCTGGATCCATAGGCTCATCAATGACGGAGTGCCAATCTTTTACACAAAGACCCCACAACTCTACTTTCTCCTCTGCTAGTCCAAAGGGATGACTGAGAAAAAGGAAAGCAGCCATGACAGCCAGTGACACACCTAGCCCTAGCCTTATTGGGCACGTGCGGCACTGCCTGTTACTCTTTGTTATGGCTAATTTGTGGTGGATGGCTGAACATCAACAATTCCCAAGAGTTCTGATATTCTGCTAGATCACTCAGACAAGTTGCAAGTACAATCTCTTCATAGCTTCATGATTATGTTTGTCTGTTTGGTGCTGTTTGAATAAGATAGAGTTGTAAATATGTCCAATATATAATGAGGAAATAGCACCGTATCTTGATACTAATCAAAGCACTAGCCTTATCCCATTAGCACACACTTGATAAAATTATAAAGACATTGAACTGCAGAACAACCCCTTGCTGTCCAACAGCATCTAAACACCACAAGCATTTTCAGTGTCCCCAAATAATCTAACAGAAAGCCTAATTCTATACTATGATCCTAAAATATTCTCACTGAGACTCTGTATCACTTTTTTTTTGTGGCCATTCATCCCTGTTGCAATGAGGCAAGATACCCAACTTTGTTCAACCACAGCCATGTTCCCACTACTCTTTGACCAAAGGACACTGACCTCCTTTTTCCTCAGTTCACATATCAGTAATTGCTATTATCTTGTTCATCCTATTAAACATGCAGGAATCAAGGAATCGCTCCTGATGTACTCGGTGACTTCATTTCAAGGCCATGCTCCATGACTGAACTGCAGTAGCTCTCATGAACATTTCCTTCTCCACCTCTGCAGAGCAACTTTGGTGCTCTTAAGCTGTGAGCAGCTCCTACATCCTCTACTGAGGCTGCCTCTAAATGGGCCAACTTGGAGCTACCTTGGCTTTCCCCAAACTGTTTTCCACACTGTGACCATGGCTCTCCCTTCTCATTAGAGAACTTTAAAATGTCATTTTGCTGTTGAAAGCTCTTTAATGAGTCTTAATTCTCTTAAGATAAACACACAAGTACTTAACCACCACGGCTCGCAAGACTATAAGAAGTCTGGCTAATCTTTATTTTTTTATTTTTTAAAATACAGGGTCTCATGTAACTTAGGCTGGCTGTGAAGTCAGTATAGAGCTGAGGATACCCTTGAGCTTCTCTTCTGCATTCTAAGCACAGTGACTACAGGTGTGAACCATCAGTGCTGATTTATGTGGTGCTGGAGATTGAACCAGGGCCTCATCCTTGCTCGCTAAGCACACTATCAACAGAGCTCTCTGCCCAGTCTGTTATTTACCTCATCTCATACTGCTCTTTACCTCTTTTTAATCCCGCTACACTGAACTTCTTTTTCTTGATTACCAACCACATGTTCCTACTATGACAGGTCTTTACACCTTCCTTCTCTCTAGATGTTCACTCTCCTTCAGTTCCACTAAATAAATTATCCTCATTCCAAATCAGTTCCATTGCAGGGTGGGGTATCCTCCTTAGACCGACCAGGATAAGTCAGTTTTGCTCACTTATATCTCATAGTACTATACAGTTCTCTCTAGGAATGCTTTCCAAATTTGTAGTAATATCATTCTTTAATTTCTTTTCTTTTGAAGTTAAAAATGTAATAGTGTGCTTTTGTATTAATACTCATTTTGTCCTTGGGCTTGCTATCTGCTTGATAAATATTTGTGGAATGAGGTGCTACCTCTGTTCTGCTACTGCTGAGTTGCCTCATTTAGCATATGCTATTCAGCTTGCCTGACTGTATGTGCATCTGTTCCAGTTGCCATAGCAAAACAGCACAGGTTGGGTGAAGTTTATTTTCTCACTGTTCTGGAGTCAAGAAAACCAAGGTCAACTGTCGGGACTGAATCCAGATGAAAACTCTTTTCTTAGCTTATAGACAGTGGCTTTGCTATGCCACATCACAGCCCTTTTTCTCTGCATGCTGCCCTGGAGAGAAAGAGGGAGACTAGGTATGAACGGAAGTGTGAAGGCATCTCTGTCTGTCTGTTTTATTTTTTTATTTAAGTATTTAGTTTTGGAACTAGGGATCTTCCTTTTGTTGTAAAACTACTAGTATTCTTAGACTTGGACCTACCATTATTGCACCATTTAACCATAATCACCAGTCAGAATGAACCAATGTGACATTGATGGTTACGGCTTTGCCATATGAATTTGTGAGGGATACAATTCAATTGATAGCATTAACCTTGGGATTCCTTATCTGTAACAGGGACAATCATGTAAGTCTGCTTCTTGGGAGATGTTATATGCTGAGGGAAACCTTAAAATACAAAGTTTTTCCCCCTTATTTTCCCCATCCCCCCTCCCATATGGATCTACTACCCTTCTGTTTCTCATTAGAAACCAAACAGGCTTCTGAGGGATAATAATAAAAATAAGATAAAACAAAACTAACACCTTGGAATAGGACAAAACACACAAACGAGAGAGAGAGAGAGAGAGAGAGAGAGAGAGAGAGAGAGAGAGAGAGAGAAGAGCCTCCCCCCAAAGGTACAAGAAACAGATAAACATGTAAAGACCTACTTGTTTGCATACTCAAGAATCCCACAAAAATGCTAAACTAGAAACCATGATATATGTGCAAAGGATATGTATGGTGGTGGGGGGGAGAAAGAATATATATAAATGAAATTTAAAACAACATAAAAAAGCCCTGATGTGACATTATGAAACAAGGAACTGCCAAAGATGTCATTGAGTTCATTTTCTGTTGGTCATCCACTACTGGGCATGCAGCCTACTTTTAAGAGTAGATTCTTTCCCTAGTGAGACTCCTTTGGAGAAAACTAAATTTTAATTTGCAATTGGTTATCAATTGGAGATTGATAGCCTTCTAGATTAGGGATGGAGGCGTGTGTCCTCTTCTTTCAGTTCTAGGGCCCCATTTGGGGCAGACTCCTGGAGGCCCTGTGCGTGCCGCCTCAGTCTCTTGAGTTCATTCGTCCATCCTGTTGATTTAGAAGGCCTTGTTTCCTTGATGTTCTCTGTTCCTTCTGGCTCTTACATCCTTTCAACTACTTTTTTTTCTCAGGTTTCCCCAGGCTCTGAGGAGAGGAATTTGATGGAGACTTCTCATTTCCAGCTGAGTGTCTCCATATCTCTCACTCTCTGCATATTGTCTGGCTGGGAGTCTCTGTATTTGTTCCCATCTGCTAGAGGAGGAATCTTCTCTGATGATGGCTGAGCAAGGCACTGATCTACAGATAAAGCAGAATGCCATTAAGAATCATTTTATTGTTATTTTCTTTTAGAAGAACATTAGTATTTGACTATAGGCTACCTAGTCTCAGATTTTTGTTCACTCAGGCAGTGTCAGGTGTGGGTTCCATCTTGTGGAGTGGGCCTTAGATCAAATCAGACATTGGCTGGTGACTCCCACAAGCTTTGAGTCACCATTGCAGTAGCATAGCTTGCAGGCAGGGTACCACTGTAGAATAAAGCGGGCTTGTGTTTATTTTTCTCCTTTAGTAGAATACAGAGGAGCTTCTGTTATCAACGAGAATAGCCCCTAAGGAGAAGGCCCTATGTAGGCAACAGATCAACTTCTTTCTGTTCCCTGAGTTGTGTTGGTGTTGTCTTCAGCAATAGGGCTTTGCTGTTAGTTTGTGTAGAGAAGCATATGGCTTTAGCAACAGTCTGGGTTGCTTGGGGGGTTAACATTGTACCCCTCTGGGTGAAAACTCATTTAGATGTAACCCAAAATGCAGTGATTTTACCTTTGGAAGAGGACAAGAGTCTATTTTCACCGGGGAGAATTGAGGTCAGTATCTTCTCTGTTGGGTAAGGATGGTGTTAGTTGATAATTAGAAACACTTTCTGCTCATGAGATGGACTTAGAATCATTAGTCACTATTGATTCTTCTTCTTCTTCTTCTTAAGGGAAGTCTGTGGAATCAGACTCTGAGCCTGGTGTCTTCCACTTTCCTCCAACTTTAAGGTTTATTCTCTGTGCTGCTACTGAGTGCTTTTGCTCCATTGACAATAGACCTGAGCTAATGTCCTCTGACTGTGAATGTTAGAGGCTAGTAAATGACTAAAAGAGCTAAATAGTAAATAAATATTTTTTGGCTTTGCAAGCCATGTGGCTTTTTTTTTTTTTTTTTTTTTTTTTTTTTTTTTTTTTTTTTTTTTTTTTTTTTTTTTTGTAGCTACTGGACCCTGATATCACAGCACGGAAGCATCTGAGCCAAATGGAATGTGTACAGCTGAGTTCCAATAAAACTGTGTTAATGACTTTAATGTGCAAATTCCATGGCTTTCACATGACATAAAAGAATATTCTTCTAGATTAAAAAAGAAGAATTTAAATATATTAAAAAAACAGCTACTCTTCTCTGGTGAACATACAAAAATAAGCAGTTGACTAGGATTGGCATTGCCCATCTCCGATATATACCATTCATTTGGAACCAGAAATACACTAATTTCCAGGGTATCCTTGACCAATGGACTACACAGATTGTTTTTCAAGTATGGTTAGAAAATCTTCTCTTTTCTAATTTGACTTATTGGTTAGGCAGGACATTCACTTTATTGTTTCCATAAGTTTCATTTTACTGCTGGCTCTGAAAAAAAATCATGTATCCATTTGCCAGGTTATAGCAGCTGATGCTAAGGCTCTCGAGCCAGATATAGCCTGTTCTACACCCTCTCTGCTTCTGGCCAGCATTAATTTTGCCATACTCTCTAAGCCCCTTAGGTGCTGCCAGTGCCAAGCCCCAACCTGTAAACCAGCCTGTTTCAGTAAACATTTCCAATCTCCAGATCTTAAAAACACCCCAGTGTCATGTTTATATTCAATTGTAAAGCACACACTTGTATGTCAAGAAGGTGGCAAATGTGACTGACGTTGTGCTGGAAGCTTGTAGGCCACTTGGCAAGAATGGTTCGATCTTATTCCGAGACTGTAGTTAATGACAATGTCACAGTTCCCTGGCGATCCTCAAATTGCAGCAAGTAAAGGTTTCATTAAATACTAGCACATATACTAGTATGCTTAAACCATGGGTGTTTTTAATGCGGGCAAATTGTTTGGTAATTAGGTCAATAGGTGTGTGACCCGTCCAAGAGATGGTTGCACTCGTAAGAGCACTTGCTGCTCTTGCAGAGGACCTGGATTTAGTTCCTACAGCCTGCACTGTGAGGCTCACAACTGCCTGTAATTCCTCTTCTGGCATCCACGTACTTTCTTTCATGCACATATGTGGTGGCCATGCATACACACAGGCACACACAACTACTGAAAAAACAGAAAATTCTCTGAAAAAAATAAGACATGGAAACATAATCTCCGAGTTTTCCTTTGGCTCCAGAATTATTCACCCTGTCCTCAAGCCCTTTTCTCTTTAATATGACGCTGGCTAGGAAGTGTGTCACAGGTATCGAGAAGTGACTACCCTACGAGCACTGATTTCCATGTCGACAGCATCTAGACTCACCTAAGGGATACGCCTCTAGGCATGCTGACGAGGGATTTTTTTTTTTTACATTTGGTTGGCATCTGGGCAAGCCTGCGAGGAATCATCCTGATTGTGTTAACTGAGGTGGAAAACTAGTAAGAGTGGGCAGCACCGAGAGCCACAGGACCTGTCCCTGGGCCTGCGCCCTGGGCTGGAGAGAAAGGAGAAAGCTGGCTGAGAATAATCATTCACAGTTTAGGCTTCCTGGTGGTGGGTGGGACATGAGCAGCATGCCTTAAGCTTTGGCTGCCTTGATTTCCCCAATGTGAAGGATTGCATCCTTGATGTGAGACCTGAATGAAGCCCTTTCTCCCTCAAGTGGCTTTTGTCAGAGCTTCTTATCAGAGCAATAGGACCATTGTGATACCACCTGTGCACTTTATTATGTACAAGATAGCTTCTGTCTGGCCAAGGACAGATGCTTACAGCACTTATGCTTTCTAGGTCTCATCCTGTGGTCATCATGACAAAACTCTACATTTCACTTATTGATCAATATTTCCTGATTATTTCCCACATACAGTGTCCTTACATAAGTACTAATCAGACAGCTGCATATCTATAGCCTGATTTTTAGAAATGTCAATTGGTGTTAAAATTTGGTATCCATCCAAGCAATTTCATGTATTCCTTCCATTTAACATCAATCTTAGTTATATGATGACTATTTGATTACCTACCAAGTAGAAGGAAGTAAGAGATTTGATATGAAGGAAAAGGAGGTTGACAAAAGTCCACTTAAAAATATCATGCAGATTTATTTCTGGAGGAGGTCGACATTTCAAAATATGTCATCTTAGTGTAAAAAAAAATAACATAGCAGAGGGATGACCCGCGGTATTAAGACTAGTAAGGCCAGTGATTGATGTTTTGAATCAGGTAGGATCTGGGAAACTCTAGAGGTGGCATGTGTACGGGGCTGCAAGGGATGAGTGTGTTGTCCAGGAAACAATGGGAAGGAACATTCTAGGCCAAGTAGAAAGCAAATGCACCCTGACATCTCCAGAGCATATTTTTTCTACAGTAAAGCTCATCACATCCTCACGTCCCTCATAACTCTCTCACCTCATCCTTCACCTCTTCTTCCTCTTTATGCCTCTCCTGGCTAGGCTGGCATGCCATGGACTGGATGAATAACTAATAGGAGATGTATGATATGTGAAAGGAAGAGGAACTGGTTACAGCTTGAGGTATGTAGGCTTTTAAACAGAAGCAAGTCATTGTAAGAAATTTGGGAGCGGTTATGGCCTTGTTCAGTAACTTATGTGGCATAGAAGAAGCTAGGTTTTGGCATGTCTCTGAGGATGCTATGTTGGTGATTCAGTCTGTGTCCCACAGCACAATAGGCTCCGTGTGTTCCCTGGTAAAAGATGCATACCTGCCCCTCTCCCCCATCTCTGATAATGCCCCAGAACTAGACAGAGCATCTTGTATCTTCCTCAGCCCTCCTGGGAAGTGTCTGGAATCACTTAGCATCAGGGAAATTTGGCCAACATGGCAGATGGGTAGGAACAACACTTCTGCTTGGCCCGAGGTTGAAAATGAGGTAGGTTGCCATCACGCTGAGCAGGGATGGGGAAAACAGAAGCCAACAGGAAGGATGCTGTATAACTTGCCAAGACTTGGATCAGGTGGGGCCAGGAGAGTACGGGAGGCCTGAGCCAGGAGCAGGAAGTGCTAAGTAGATACAAGGTTTCCTGCAGACCCCTGGCGGTTGGCAGGAAGACTGTCACCCAAAAGTGAGTGCCCTTTGCTCACAATACAGGGCAGTTTTTTTTTTTTTTTTTTAAACCTGGTCCAGCTCTTTCCAAAGCTTCTTTGCCTGAAGCTATAATTGAAATTAAGACATCAAGGGAATTAGGTAATATTCTCTTGACCAAATAAATATCACAATGCTGTTTCCAGATTCCTCGAAGACAGCATGGAGAATTGGGACTCCAATAGACCTGGGTCCAATCTAGCTATCCATCCTCCTTACACCTTCGCTTTTAGACTGTCCATAGACCTGGCTGGACCTCAATCTTCTAATGTATAAAAGAGGGAGAAGAAGAGGCCAACTAAATCACCCTTAAAATTGAATTTATACCATGATAAAAAACATTATGATTATGTATATATGCTCTAAGGAAATGACCACATTTAAAATGATAGGAATATTCAGATTACTGCTAGTTGGATCAACAATTAGCATAACTTATTTGAAAAGCAGTTTGGCACTCTATGTCAAGAGCTTTAAAGTTGTTCTCACCCACCTAAAGATTCAGTAGTTTTCTCTGAGAAAACAAACCTGAGAGTGTTCTGAAATCCAGAAAGGAAAAAAAAAGACATTTCTTCCACTATTACTTTTAAAAGTGAAAAAAAATGTTCAGCAATGGGTGTTGTTTAATTTACCATCCATAAAATAGATTAGTTTTTAGTCATTAAAGTGAGTATCAAAGCATATAAATGATGATTTTTAAGTCAGTTTAACAGTAAATAGAGAAATTATTGAAGTAAATAGAGAAATATTTGCTATAATATTTAGTTCAGAAAAACAAGATTCCAAGTTATATAAAGAATACGATTTCAATTATGTAAAAAGACATAAGCAAGCTGGAGAAATATTAATTTTAAATGTTTTGGGACTATTGATTTAATTTCTTTCCTCTTTGTTCTCTTCTAATATTCTATAATAAGCTTTCATTATAATAAAAATTGAAATAACTCAAGTTTATGGTTATTAGTCAGCCATATATATTAAGAAACTGTCAGAAAAATGGAAATAACCACAATTATAGAACATCATTTGTTTCATAAAGTGAAATCATGTCTCACACAGTTCAGCGGTTGATTCATTGCCAGAAAGATCACTGTATCCACTGTCAAAAGCTCTGGATTCAAGTGCAAAGTCCTCATGTGTCCTCGCTGTGTGGTTTCGAACCTGACTCTCAGGAATGTCCTCTCTAGAATAGAAATTCAGTCAACATTTACCAGATACCTGAGTGCTGAGTATCTGTGATGTATGCAGTAGTAGTACTGTCTGAAACATAGTACGGTTCACAGTGATAAAACTTGTACACATCAGTGGGCATCATTGGTTTTCTGACACTGACCCATGTGTGACAGTCAGTAAGATGTGGTCCCTAGAGGGACACGGAATGGGTAACCCACTACTGGGTGGGTTAGCGGAAGTGTTTTATGCCGGTTAGTGATTTGGTGACGTAGCGTAACAAAAAGGCACAGTCACATGAGTTAGTTGGTCTTTTGCTCACTGTGTGGTCATAGAGAAGTTGTTTTTCCCACGAGCACCGCCAGAGTTGATATTCCATTACCTATGCTTTTCTTCTATAGCCCAGACTGTACTCAAACTTGCTACACAGCCGACGATGAACTTGAACTTCAGCTCTTCCTGCCTCTACTTCTAGAAGTGCTGGCTGGGACTACAGGTGTGGTGCCATAGGCATGGCCTAGCTTTCTTATCTTCTTTCCCAGAGGCTGCAGTTGGAGACAAGTTTTGTAGAGCAAATTACAAAGCACTAAGAATAAACCTCAGGCCCTACAGACCCCTACCCTTGATCTTTCATCTAGAATATAGGATCCTATTATTGGAAAGAAGAGCTCCATTTTCTGTGTGTCATTTCACCCCATCAGCTTTCATTATTGCTGTTTTCAGCCCATGGGCATATTGGATCCAGAGAGAGGGGATAAGGGATCATAGCTGATAAAAAAATGGTCCTTTTATATACTTCATTATGCATCTTTTTTCTTTTCTGTCCCATCATCTCCCTCCAACAGAAGATGTTCTTACGAGCTGGGGTAGGGAAGGTGGGATGCTACAGAGGCCTCTGGCAAACAGGATGCTCTAAAACCCTTACTGGCCAGGGGCTTCTGTCACCCAGTCCAAAGGGAGGGGGTGAAGGGAAAGAGCCAAATAATAAACTGCTTTCAGGGAGTGCCTGCTAGATGCAGGAATAATTATGTTTCAGCGGCCCCCAGGAGGAGGTGAAGGGAGAGGAGGAGGAGGCTGGTGAAATAGGGAGTTTGCTTAATTATGGAACAGATGCCCTGTAGCACCTTGGGGTGAATGCATTAGGGGTGGGAAGCTGTCATCTCCCCTCCCCTCATATTTATTCACAGGCTTCTGTGACACCCAGCTGGGACTGGTTTCCTGTGGGTTTGGCCTCAGTTGGAGAGATCTGCTAGTTCAAAGCCTTCTCCTTATTTCCAAATAGGATCTCCCTCCCGCCCTGCCACCCTGCTTTCCCACTCTGCCTCCCATTGTGATCCTGGCACATCCCACAGGGCTCCCTCCGATTTCAAACAGCTTGCATTGTTTGGCCTGAGCAGTCTGAGAAAGGACCTTCCAGACCTCCATGAATAGGAAGATGGGCTTCGGGTCTCTTAGGTATTCTGCCAGTCTCCACTCTGTTCTGCGACCCGCCCAGGGCCAAGGGCCAAGAACAGCCTGTGCTTCAGAGGCTTTAAGTCTCTGCCCTGCAGCCCAGACATATGCAAATCAGGTAGCAGACACAAAGAGCAGAGGCCCCAGCTCTGACTGCCCTGCTCTGCCACCGGCTTACCAGGCATTGTGTGTGTATTTGTGCCCTGGCCGCAGGGGTTTGGGATCTGAATGAAGCAAAGGTAAAAGCCAGACTGGGATTTGATACTCTCTTCGGAGAGCTCTTCTCTCCTCTGCCGTGCCCTCCCTGCATTCCCCCTGGCCATCCAAGGATGGGGCGTGGAAACCCAAGGAGGACAAAGACTTGGATTCCAGCCTCTCTTCACATCTTTTTTCACATAGGAATCATGGCTCCAGAGGCCCAAATCAAGCCATCTTTGCTGTAAAAGAAACACCTCCCCCACTCTACAGCACTCCCATCAGCCGCTGATCCATACTTCCATCAGCATTTAGCTTTCCGCTGATGTTTTCCTGGGGAGGTCCTTTGTCTTTCTGGGTAGCCTTTCAATTTCTAAAGAAGCCATGAGCCTTCCAGGGTCATCCTGACACGCAATAGTGAATTAGGTGCTTACTTGGCACGGGTCCCCAGTAAGTGACTCGGGTAGAGGGTTAGTAAAGCCAGACACCCTCGTTCATTAAACATGTCTGAGATCTCCAGCACAAACTCCCGGAGCAGTGGGTGGAGAAACGACAGGTACATCCCCATATTCCTAATTCAGGGGCAGTTTTTCCTATAGAAAGGAGATGATCGAATATTGCGAGGGATTTCAGCCAGAGAACACAAGTGAAGCCATTGGAAATGAAGCACTTAACACATTGTTGACTTTATCATTATAACGCTGTCATTATTATTCTCCTAATTTCAAGATGTGGGCTGTCAGTTAGATTCATAAGCCACTGCTGAGGCCACCTAGTCCAGGGTCCTGCTACAAAGACAACAAAAGTTGAGGTAAAAATGCTGAATCCAGTCATACTACAAGAAACACAGAAGGATTGTGAACCCGGTATGAGGGATACGATGCTGTGGAGACAGTGTGGGGTCCAGTGATGATGGGGTCCCAGCGATGCTGTGGAGACAGTGTGGGGTCCAGTGATGATGGGGTCCAGCGATGCTGTGGAGACAGTGTGGGGATCAGCGATGATGTGGAGACAGTGTGGGGTCCAGTGATGATGGGGTCCAGCGATGCTGTGGAGACAGTGTGGGGATCAGCGATGATGTGGAGACAGTGTGGGGTCCCAAATAATGGGACTGCATTCTGTCACCTTCAGCCTTTTCAAGATCATTTCCAGCAGAAGCAGCAAGTCGGCTCCTCGAGGGCTGTCTTCCATCTGTCAGGTTTAGGTTGCCTAACATATAATTTATTTCTTCAATATTTATTTTTTAAAGATTTAATCTTAGTTTCATGTTTATGAATGCACAGCCTGTGGAGGGCAGTAGACAGCATCAGATCCTCTGAAACTGGAGTTCCAGGCAGCTGTAGGCCTCCTGGTGTGGAGGATTTGAACTCAGGTTCTTTGCAAGAACAGGGCAAGCTCTTAACCACTGAACCATCTCTCCAGTCCCTATAATTTAGTTTTGTAAAATGTGGTGCTTGAAAATCAGGAACATTTGCCACAAATAAATATTTTTGGCTTTTGCTTTTAAAATGTAGAAGGTTTAGAAACAATAGTACTGCTGCAGTACTTGGAAATAATTAGATGGAGGCCCTTCCTTTAGACTTGGGGTGATCTCTGCTTCATGGCAGCTCTCACCATGCCCTAATACCACCTTACTACCTCTGTCTCTATGCTGGGTGCAGGTGCCACTTTTGCTTCCTTCTCCCTCCCTTTCTTCCTCCCTCCCTCCCTCCCTCCCTCCCTCCCTCCCTCCCTCCCTCCCTCTCTCCCTCCTTCCCT
>NW_026067954.1:1161554-1274596 GCF_014885135.2 Alexandromys fortis | reverse complement strand
CCCTCCCTCCCTTCCTACCTGTGTTAATTAGGGCTACTATTTCTGTGAAGAGACACCATGACCATGGCACCTCTTATATAGGAAAACTTTGAATGGAGGCTGGCTTACAGTTTCTGAGGTTTAGTCCATTATCATCATGGCAAGAAGCAAGGCGCATGCAGGAAGACATGGTGCTAGAGAAGAAGCTGAGAGTTCTACACCTGGATCTGCAGGAAGCAGAAGGAGACTGTGTGCCACACTGGGATAGCATGGTCATATGATATACTGTGAAGCCTACTCTGACAATGACACACTTCTTCCAACAAGGCTTTACCTCCTAATAGTATCACTTCCTATGGGCCAAGTACTCAAATATAAAAATCTATGGGGGCCATTCCTATTCAAACCACCACATTCTACTCCCTGGCCCCCATAGACTTGTAGTCATAATATAATGCAGAAATGTATTCAGTCAAACTTCAAAAGTCCCCATAGTCTATCACAGTCTCAAAGTTGAAAGTCTCTTCTGAGATTCATACAATCTTTTAACTGTAATCCCCTGTAAAATCAAAATCAAAAAAGCAGATCACATACTTCCAACATACAGCAGCACAAGCTATATATACATTACCATTCCAAAAGGTAGTGAAGGGAGCATAGTGAGGAAATAATGGACGAAAGCAAGATCAAAAACCAGCCGGGCAAACTCTAAACTCTGCACCTCCATGTCTAAGTGTTCTTCAGATCTCCAACTCCTTTCACCTTTGTCGATACAACACATTTATTTCTCTTGGGTTGGTTCCACTTCCTGTTAGACGTGTTCCTCAGCAGGTATCCCACACCTCTGGCATCTCCAACATCTTGGGGTCTCTAAGGCAATTCAGGCTTCAACTTCACAGATTCAAACAATGGCCTCTCTAGGCCTCCTTTCGGGGATACCCCTGACACACACAGGCCTCCTTAGTCCTGGAGGTTTCCTAATCCCCTTCTTCCATCCTTAACTTTAAAGCCAGAACCATGTGGCTGAAGCTGCCAAGTTCTTTCTCCTGCTGGGGCTTGTTCACGTACGTCTTCACTAGCTTTATGTTTTCTGTGGTATCCTTCACCACCTAAGCTTGGCTGTCCTGAAACTTACTCTGTAGACCAGCCTGGCTTCAGACTCAGGAAATCTGCTTGCCTCTGTCTCCTGAGTGCTGGGATTAAAGATGTGTATTACCGTGCCTGAACCTAAACTGTTCTTTAATCCCTTTTCACAAGTTGGAAGTTTGGCTGGGTGGGGTTTTGCTCTGAGTTCACCACTCCCTTTGTTCCGTTTAACGTCAGGTTTTCCTTTAATCTGTTTATCTCCCTAAACAGAGGACTTCGCTCGATTCCATTTCTTGGTGCACCTTTTCTTTTCAATCTGTACATTTTGTATTTTTCCTTGCCCAGCTTGCCCCCCCTTTTTTCATTATAGATCTGCATAAAAGTGAACACTGAGAATCACAGGACAGAGTCAATACTAAGTTGTTTTGAGATTTCCTCTGCCAATGAAATTAATCCAAATCCCTTCACTTTAGGTAGACTTTTTAGACAAGGGCAAGAAGCAGCCACAGTCTTCCCCAGAATATCACAAGACCAGTCTCTAGGCCACATACTAATATTCTTCTCTTCTGAAACCGCTTGAGCCCGGACCCTACAGTTCAAATTGCCCTCAGTACCAGTCTTCCATGTTCCTACTAGCATGGCCCACTTAAAGCATCCCCCTGCTTTTCTAATCCACAGTCCCAAAGTCCATTTTTTTCTACAAACAAAGATATGATCAGACCTATCACAGCAACATCCCAGTCCCTGGTACTAACTTCTGTGTTTCTTTGAGCCTTTCCTATTCAAACCAACCACATTCTCTCCCTCCCTCTGTCACTCCTTCCCTCCCTCCCTTTTTTAAAATTCCTTTCTTTCTTCTTCCTTCCTGTCCTCCTCTCTCTCTTCTTTCCTTCCTCCACCCCTCCCTTTTTTCTTTTCTTCCTTCCTTCCCCTCCTTTCTTTCTCTTACTTTTTTTGTTCCCTTCATCTCTTATTCTCTACCCAG
The DNA here is from genome assembly GCF_014885135.2 of Alexandromys fortis. Taxonomy (NCBI): domain Eukaryota; kingdom Metazoa; phylum Chordata; class Mammalia; order Rodentia; family Cricetidae; genus Alexandromys; species Alexandromys fortis. The sequence goes on along the minus strand of NW_026067954.1, from coordinate 1,272,546 downwards.
CAAAAACGGGACTAATAAAGGTTGATATTTAGCCTTCAGAATGTCATTGCATGGGTCTTGTGCTTTCCTTCCATCATACTGTACCCCTGTCACCTCTTTCCTGCCATCTTCCCCTCTAGACTGTGCACTCCCAGCAGCTAGAAGCTGCCTGTGTCATAGCCCCAGTTAGCAGTGCCACATACAGCACGCACTTCAGGATTGATACTCAGTTTCTCTTACAGTTCTCATATGTACACAGAACTAAATGAGATGCCTCAGCAGCCAGAATGGAACCAAGCAAGGGAACAAGATAAGTGGCCTCTACATTTCAGGTCTATAAATGCAGTTCCATTAGGAGGCGGTGAAAGCAGTATGCTTTAGCCAATCTTTACTGCCATAAAGAGTTAAGTGGAGGGAGAATGGATGGTTACAAGTCAATCACTTGCTGACTCCCGCCCCACTAGGAGAATGGAAACTGACCTCACTCAGCACAGCCTGGGAACCAATGATCAGTCAGTGCTCAAGTCATCCTGCTTACGTGCACATCATGATGGGACATGATTTCTCAGCCTCTGGTCACCCGCAACAGTGGTTCACTGGAAGAGCTGGGTCTTGTGTGGCTGACTCAGGCATGATCAGCTAGTATTTTTTTACGCTCTAGGACAGCTTGTCATGTTTCCTTTACTTGTTTTGAAGTCTGGGAGTCAGAACTTTATCCTAAGCCAGAGTGTGCTGGCTCATAGCCGTGTCCTTGAAGCACTGGCTTCATGGTCCTACCTGATCACCATAAAGGATGCCATTCCCCACATTATTGTGTTTTTAGCCACAAGAATGGCTTTACCTTCTTTTTTTACGAGAAAGGTAAAGAAAGATTTACCTTTCTCGGGACTCTGAGAGCCCCTGAGCAGAGAGCTGAGTAAAGAAAAGAACAGTGAGTCTCCCTACTGCTGAGTGCCTGCTTGTCCTCATTCTTGTGGGCAAGTTCATCTATTCTGTCACCGAGGCTTTCCTGCACTGGTGTTAAGACCTACTCCTTCCGTTCCAGTGTAGACTGAAGACCAGCTGAGATGTCCAGTCGCATGCACTACAGAACTACCGAACTCTTGGTTTTTCCATCAGGAGATGGCTATTGCTTTACCAGCTGGACAATAACCTGACACAAGTATGATTTATATATGAGAGCAGGGCTACCTTTACCCTGAGGTATATAATATCATATATATATATATGTATATATATGTATATATATTACATGTGGTATACACACACACTCAATTCTGTTTCTCTAGTGAATTCTGATTAACACAGAGAAAGTGGCTGAAAAGTGGGCTTGTTTTGGAACCTGTATCCTGAAATGACTTCTAGTTTTGTGTTTGATTATTCTCCTTGGCTGTGCTAAATCCCTTAGAAAGGACCCAAGTGGGAGAACTTGAAAATCATTGCCTACCTATCATCAACACCTGGCTGCTGGCACTGGCTTGCTTGTCTACTCCACACCTGTGCCTACGTCCTCCATCTGATCACAAGAAGAATTCATGGCAGGATTCTTCAGTATTAATGACCAAAGGGAAGGGAAGTGACCCACTTCATTTTTGGCTCTCTCATTTTCCTTCCTTCCTTCCTTCCTTCCTTCCTTCCTTCCTTCCTTCCTTCCTTCCTTCCTACCTACCTTTTTTTTTGGTTTCACTGATTGCCTTGCCATATGTATTCTACCACTGAGATAAATCTTCAGACAATACTCATTTGCCTAGCTTTCGTCAGTTATGACTTTGTTGAGGGAGGTCCTTCCGCTCCAGAGGTGAATGTACTAGTATGTCACTAAGTGGACCATCCACTGCTTTCTAGATTTGTGTATGTCTTCCCAAAGCCTAGCACAGCTCTCAAACCTCATTAGAGACGTTTCTTTGTGAAGTAGATGGAGGTTAGCATAGAAGCTGACAATAAGCCAAGGTGTCAAGAATAAGTGACTGTGGAGTGCTAGCCACAGGTGGAACATTTATGTCACACTCTTCCCCCAAGGCTCAGAGACAATGTAGAAAAGCAGGTAAAAATGTATAAGAGCCATGAGCTGAGAAGGACCAGAACAAAACAGAATCTACTGTCTTGTCAAGTTGCATGAACTCATGCAGTTGTGGTTACCTGCACAATATTAAGCCAGTGAGGACTCTAGCATGGACTGAGAAGGTGATCATGAGGTCCCAAAAGGTAGTTATGGGCAGCTGATGGTTCTCCTGGAGGGATAATCCATTTTCCTTAAGGGTTTGACTCCTGATAGCCGAACACACTTTAGTGGGTAGCCTCACATCCATGTGTATATGGACAGCAGCAAGAGGAGTTCATGGATTATTAAATTAAAAAAAATATTGAGGACATGGAATTGAGAGATATAAGAAATGTGAGGGTAGATCTGGTAGAAATTATGGTAGAAATTATTGAAATATCAATGTGTGTGACTCTCAAATAATTACTAAGAATTTCTTTAAAACCTTCTTGCTTATTGTGTGGCGTTATGAAGCTTTCATTGGTGCACTAGGCTCAGAACTGTTGTAAAATCCTCCTGCAAAGGGCTGATCTGACTACCTGGGCCTGTTTCTGATGAGTTCATCCCTTTATGAATGCCCTGATTCTCTGAGGAGCTCCCCAACCCTCTCTACCCTTCTTCATCTGTTTAATTTGGTTTCTGTGCACTTTGAACCCTTGCCCTGGAAGACATGACATAACACCATCTATTTCTACTTAAACTGTTATTCAGGACATGTTTGAAATGTGCATTAGTCATGTATTATTCATGGGCATCATTGGAGATCAGTGCAAATCAGCTTTATTGGGCACCCCAGAGAGCGCAGTGGAGTCGCATTCACTTATAAATCGGATGGTTTCATTTCCTGAAAAGTGGTCTTGCTCTGCCTTCTGGGGGGAAAATGACAGTTTCATGGAACTGCCGAGAACAATCATGCTTTTGAAAGAGATCACAGGGCTGTTTCACTTGACACTGGATGCACGTAGCTCAGCAGAACACTTTGTCCAGGTTTGATTTACTTGGCTTTGAAATCTTTTTGGAACTAGACTTGGTTCAAAACCTTGTGGAAGTCATAGGAGACTTGTAGGTTTCAAAAAAATAAGATAAAATAAACTCCTTTAGGCTTCAGTCTGTCTTGCTTAGCGGGCCAACTCATAAGGCTTCTGCTATAAATACCAGAAGCAGATACTGTGAAGAACTTGAACTGGCACAGTGGTGAACTGAGGTAGCTGTGGTGCCCTGATAGAGTTGTCTGTCTTTTCCCTAAGGTCCCCATCTCCTTCACTGAAGAAGGTGATTCACACATGGGCCAATGGGAGTTGACCATGCCTCCTACTCTCTGGGACAATTGGCGTTTACAAGAACAGAGTGGTTCCATCACAAGAATACCTCTGTCTTGTGTGGTCAAGGCTTGTGGACCAAGGGTGAGAGACACAAGAGCTATCATACCCTCTCTAAATGATACCGTACACAAGGGTAGGCTCTTCTTTGGCTAGGGCAGACTCCATGCCAACCTTTGCAGACCTGAAGTTTTATGATTTTGTAGCAACTATTCCACGTACCTCAGAAGATCATGGTGGTAGAGTCAGTTTCTGGAAATCCTGGAACCAAAGCACCCAAAGGCTAGTTCTTTTTCTCTCTTTTTAAATTTCTTTCTTTATTTTTTCAAGACAGGGTATCTCTGTGTAACATCCCTAACCATACTGCAACTAGCTCTTGTAGATCAGGCTGGCCTCAAACTCACAGAGATCCATCTACCTCTGCATCCTGAGTACTGTGACTAAAAGTATGTATCACCACTGCCCAGCTAAATGCTAATTCTTTAAATAATTCAAAGTGAAATAAATGTTTTATTTGTTTAAAAAAGTTCTGAAGTCCAAAGAGATTCACTTCCATTGTGACTATGAGTTATTAAAACACAACATGTACATAACGGAAATATAATATAATTGAAGGGGTGTTAATGCTGCATCTGGCTTGTATTGGACATTGCTGTGTGTTATGCCCAAAGTATGGATCCCCGAAACATCACCACAAAACCATATCTGATACAAAAGCAGAGTCTTTATTGTGAGTTAACTCAGGTTCCTCTGTCTGTCTGAACAACAGCAGTAGCAAGGACAGCAGCAACAGCAATAGGAATAGGCCAGAAGATACACCATCACCGTCCCCCACAAGCAGCAAAAGTAGGGGGTTTATATAGGGGAATTCCAAGCCTCTGAGTGGGGTGAGGGGAACTGCAGATTTCCAGTGATTGGTCTGGTTTTGCTTTTGCTTTTTTTTTTTTTTTTTTTTTTTTTTTTTTTTTTTCAGGAATTTGACCGGTTTTGTGGTGTCAGGGCAGAGATAGCTCTGATTCTGGGGCCAAACAGTGTGTCTTTTTTGGTTCTTTTTTTCTTTTTGACTCTAGTTTTGGGACCAGGGTGAATATCTTTAATATGCTCTGAATCTAGGGACTTAGTGCATTGTTTTGGTCCTGGTTTCAGGGTCTGGGAACTTTTCTCTGGCTTTAGGTTTGGGGTCAAAGTGTCTTTTCCCCTGTCTCTGGCTCCATTTTTAGGGTGTGTCTCTTTCCTTGGCTCTGAATCTGGAGCCAGGCTGCTTGGGTGTTATGCGGGGGTTACGGACTCACTGAATCTGTGGGAGGCTGGGCCTCTCTGTGTTCATTCATGAATTCTTATAAAAATCCCACATTGAAGGCAACCCTGTCTCCATTTTATAGAGGAAAATGGAGGGAGCCAGATGAAAGTGACTTAGAGCATACAGTGCTGGTTAGAGGCTATGCAGGACCTGCTTTGAGTCTGTCTTACACAGACGATGGCTCCCCACCGACACACAGTCCTGGCTGTTCACGTGGAAGACTGCCAAGAGTACACTCCATAATGAGAGGGCTCCTGCCTGAGCAGCATTCAGCCCTCTCAGGCATGGCCTCTGTCTAGGGCTGGATTGGAGCCCCAAGGCTCCTGCCCCATTGGTGACCTCAGTTTTGTCACTGTAGTGAGGAAAATCTCCTCCTTTGCAAAGCCACCAAGGTAGAGCCCAAGATCTGAGTCACATCTTTCTCTACTGCAGTGGCAGCAGAAAAACAAACAGCCACTTCAGGGCGGTTCTGTCAGGAAGATAAATGCTGTCTCATTGATCCCCTCACCAAGGAGCTTGTCAGAACGGCAGCTGCTAGCCCGGAATGCTTTGAAGACTGAACCCCGGAGTCCAGTCCCAGCCCTTTCTGCTGTCTTGACTAGCAATTCAAACTAGTGTGACACGTCTGAATCCCTGTCACAGTCTAGGACAGAAAGTAGAACGAGTGAATGATTATTTTCCAGGGACGTCTGCCGCAGGCTGCCTATTCCAGGGTAGAGCACGGGAGACACTCCCTGCCGGAAGATTTTAGTGCCAGCCCGGGATTTACACAGGCCAAAATCCACCTCAAGAGCAAAGGGGAATCTTGAAGGTCAAAGACATCAGGAAAAGAAAGGGTGTAAATTCCACTTGTTGCAGGAAATAGAGCAAGGCAAACTGCTTTATGAATGTGTGAATGAGTGTGGACTGCCTTATGAATGTGTGAATGAGTGCCCACTGCCTTATGAATGAGTGTAGATACACGAGTCTACATCAAGCTTTTCTTTTCTGCTGTACCCTCTAACTTCATCCCATCTACTTTCTTACCAGTTATTCCTGTGTCCCTGCATTCTGTCACCTGGTACTTCTGAGTTCTCAGATGATTAGGCATGGGCAATTTTCTCAACTTCCCACGCACTAAGAAGTGGCACAGTGCCCACGCACTAAGAAGTAGCACAGTGTCAAGGATAATGTACGGTAAAGACAGAGGCAGATGTTACCCAGCCTTAGCATTCACCTTTCACTCTTTGGAGGAGGTTCATGCAGTGGTGAAACTGTCCACCAGGGGGCACTCATAGTTTAGCTTCATCTTCATTTCTCCTGTGGAAAAAAATTGCCCCAGGAAGGCTGTGGGAGGGCACATGACTTATGTTTGCCACAAAATGCTCTGGTTTCACATATTGTCAAACCTGAGGTTCCATTGCTTGCTTTTATAATTACAACTTACTTTTTCCTCTCTCTGGGACCTTGAAAAGTAATAGCACAAGAAGCTAGGTACACCTTGAACCTGGAAGATCAGCTCACATACTGATGGTTTCTTAAGGTGTAAACTTTGACTCAGAGTTGGGGGTGCATGTCTTTTATCTCACGGTAAGATCTGCCCTGTTTTATTGTGTTCACTTTTCCTTATGTCTTTCCTCTCTGTCCCTTCCCTGTTCCTCTTGATGGTTAGAAAAATGGGGCCAGCTGATGCTTATAGAACCCAGTATAGGATCTGCTTTCCAGGTTCATTCCCTAGTGGCTATGGCCTGGATTAGAACTTCGCCCCAAATGCTTTTCTAATCCTGAGCCCTAGAGGTCAAAGTCTAAAGGGAAGGAGCTGGTGAAGATTTGCCATTGAGAAGACTTTAGGATGTGTGTATCTGAGAAGTTGACCTGATAGTCTGTGGAGGTTTCCTCTGAGAACGCTGTGTGGATGGTTGAGCTGACAAAGGCTGTTGGAAGCCCCAAGTGATACTATCGGTTGTTATTATTATTCTAGTTTAGGACCAAGATATGAGATATTATTTCTGCTCTCCAAGAATCCAATCTACTCGCCAAGATAAGAAACTCATTCAAGTAACATACAAGCTAGTTATTGCTATGTAATTCATGTCAATAAATTTGCCTCAAGACTTCCTCAGAAGCTCTGTCTCTGTCTCGGGGTCCTGAAGGGTAGTGTGAGTTTTCGGGGGGGGGTCATCTTGGTCAAAGTTTAACTAGAAAAAGATAAGAGGCGGTCCTGGGCAGCCAGGAAGAATCATGCTGTGGAGATATGGGTATGGGCGCATACGACCACAAAGAGCTGGGGCTTAGCAAGCTGAACCCCTCAATATTAGATGGTTCCTTTAAAATTCTGTTTCACGAAAGGACCAAACCACAGTGAAATTCTAGTTCCTTACTTTATGGAGTGATGGTGTCCCAGAAGCTCAGGGAAATGATTAATCTTTAAAGTAGTATTTATTTCTGTTCTTATTAAGTACTGAGAGTGACCTCATTCATTCAACACGTATTTATGGAGTGTGTGCACTCTGCTAGATGTTTTGTGGGAAACTAGGATATATCAAGCAAAATTATTCTCTCTGGAGCCTTTATGCAAGGAGAGAAGACAAGAAATGTGAATATAACTACGCTGTCAGGGAGAAAGACAAAGGCTCTAAGGTAAGTACTGAAAAAATATTTCAGGAGTCCAGAGCAAGAGAAAAATTATTTCCAGCTGGGGTTCAGTGGTGAGATGTGTTTATGTAAAGGTAGGGGGGGGGAACGAAGGACATTTTTCAGGGAGTAAGTGGCAGGTGTGAACCGGGAAGGTGGGAAGAAAAGACCAGACTGGAGCAGAACCCAGGAAGCTGAATGCTGGAGGAGGAGTTGAAACTTTGATTCTGGTGGCTGACAAGCCTCCCAAAGAGGTTAAGGAGTTCCAGTTTCGCAGGATCTTACATATTTTGAGGAGCTGGACAAATCAATCTGGGGAAAGATGTATATATCTGAAGATGAGCACATAACCTCAGGATGTGAGATGGGCCTGCTGGGGGAGAGGAGGGACATGGAGGTGACTTACTGACTCTGAAGTGAATATGATTTTTTAAGTTGACTTTTTGCCATAATTACAAAAATTGCCACCACCATCAAACACACACAAATAAAATAAAAGTATCAGATCAATGGAAATTCCTTTTTTAGGTAAAACAGGTAAAATCATGAGATTCTCTCTCTTTCTTTCTCTGAGTATGTAAATATATGCATATACATATAATGTATACGTGTTTGATTATTTTTAATTATGTGTGTGTGTGTGTGTGTGTGTGTGTGTGTGTGCATCAGGGCATTGGATGTGAGCCTGAAGCAGTCGATGGCATTGGATCCCCCTGAGCTGTAGTTACAGACAGTTACAGCTGCTGGACTTGGATGCTGAAAAGTAGACTTGGGTCTTTGGATGAGCAGTAAGTGCTTTTAACTGCTGAGCTGAGCCATCTCTCCAGCAACTTAGTGGGAACCCAAAGCAGTGGAGAACAGAAGAAATGATGCATGAAGAAGTGACCAGCAGGAAGAGGGCAGCTATTTCAGGAATTTTCAGTTTTCCCGAGAGGTGGGGGATTGACCTAGAAGTGCAGAAACTACATCCAGTGACTACAACAGTAGGTTGTGGGAACTGGGTTGGCCCGAGTGGCTGGCATACATCATGGGATACATCACAGAGGTGCATCAGACAATGGCAGGTAGCGAGAACCAGCAGAGGCTTCGAGAGGAATTGCATTCCCGAACCACAGTTTCTGTTGTGAGGCATTGGTGTAGCTATCCGCTAGAGACAACCACTTAGAAAGAGGCTTCCTGTAAACAGCAGGGCCAGGCATCTAAAGGATGACCGAGTAAAAGCTGAGCATAAAATGAATCAGTACAATTTCCTTAAGAATAAAAGCAAAAGTGCATTAGACATTTTCCAACAACGGAATACCTTTCACTCCAGGAATACTGCAACAAAGCACAGTGTTGTGATCAAATATTTCACTGTCGGCTGGAAGAGAAACACACCAGTCATCTCTGTCAATAAAAAAAAAAAAACAGCAAAGGAAAATGTGAGAAGAACTCAAGGAAGAGATAGCAAGAAAATGTGGGAAGACAAGATAGGAACAGGCAGGTCGCAGAGGAGAAACCACTCAATCATCAAAGAAATGAAGAAAAATGTAGGAAGCACAATGAGGAAAACATACTGTACTTTGGGAAAATATAAATAAGAGAAACCATGAAATTTAATAAAATTTTACTTGAACAAAAATGACTTATAGAGCTGTGTGAAAAGTTTGCACTATGAATAACACTGACCTAGGTTGGTCAACATGGGGACTCCACTAAGTAAGTTTATAAAATATAAGGATTTTTCAGCCAGGTGGTGGTGGCTCATGCCTTTAATCCTGGCACTCGGGAGGCGGAGGCAGGTGGATCTCTGTGAGTTTGAGGCCAGCCTGGTCTATAAAACCTAGTTCCAGGATAGCTAAGACTGTTGTTATACAGAAAAACTCTTTCTCAAACTCAAATAAATAAATAAATAAATAAGGGTTTTTGACACTGGCATGCTAAGGTTGAAGCAAATCTCAATTCCTTTACAGCGTAGCTACATTTTATCCTATAACGACACAATACTCAACAGTCAAAGGAAAAAAGGCATATCAGTAATTTTATTTGCAGTCAGATACAATAAATGTGTAGTAATGAAAATGCACAAAATTCTTGAGGAAATAGCTTTTTGAAAACAAATTTATCAAAAAAGGAATCTTCTAGAGAATAAATTTGTTAGCCAAAAGATGAGTAGGATTATTTTAGGAAGCGTCATGGAATCACATGCCTCCCACCAGCAGAAACAAAACACAAATTGGCAGAGTGAAGCAAAGCACCGACATGCCCCCTCTGTGCTGACATATATTGCACATCTGGAACAAACATCTGGGGCGCACATCTGGACCGAACATCTGGAATACAGCTGGACACACAGCTGGATTGAACATCTGGATTACAGCTGGATCGCACATCTGGACTACAGCTGGACCGACCATCTGGACTGCAGCTGGACCGAACATCTGGAATACAGCTGGACACACAGCTGGATTGAACATCTGGATTACATCTGGAATATACATCTGGATTGACCGTCTGGATCGAACATTTGAGTCGCACATCTGAAAATTAAAAATAAATTTTCCTCATAGCCAGCTGGCTGGCTGTTCAGCTGCAGGTTTTCTTTCTTTGAGCTGGCTAGACAGTGGATAGTAACTAAAGGCAGCTGCCCAGAGCAGAGGAAATGTGTTAATTTTATATCTGCTTAGAATAAGGAATTCATATATTCTGGAAAAAACATAACTAACTTGCAAGAGTTAGGCACTTTATTCTTATGTCCTACTTCTTTTTGTATGTGGTTTTTTTAAATTTGGATTTTTATAATTGTGCCTAACCACATACAAAAAGAAGTAGGACATAAGAATAAAATGTGATCTAAGGCACACTTCTTGTATTAATTAAAGGAAATGAAGCTTGTTCACTTAGAAAACAGAAGAAATTCCTGAGTGGATTAAAAATTTATATGGTACGTGAACAAAGTAGTTCAATAAAACTAAAGTAATAGCCTGGCCATTCTTTACTAGAGAAGGCAAACCCCTTAAGCCCACCCGTCAATCAGTCAGTGCTCCCAAATAAGCCAAAATAGCACAATGTGCATGTGGATACCCATATTTTCATGAGTGTAAAAGCACATGTGTGTTCAACCTATGTTGACATCTGTGCATCCTGTGATTTTTTTTCTCATCTTCCATATTGAGGCAAGGTCGGTTGTTGAACCTGGAGCTTTTTGATGAAGCTGGTCTACTTAGTCAGCTTCTTTGGGGACTTTTTTTTTTCACAAGACAATAAAAAACCAGGTCAAATGGTAAAAGCTATCTTTTAACTGGCAAATTAAAAGGGAAAACTTTTTCTAGGGTATGAATAACAAGTCTAAAATTAAGCAATTTATTAAATACAGTTAAAATGTACTTAAGTTGACATGTAAAATATAACAACAAAAAGTGACCAAAGGAAAATTCTTCATTTTAGATACTTAGATGGAGGGTGGGGGGAAGAGATAGATAGATAGATAGGAGCAAATTAGATATCTAACTTAAAATAATAGCACAAAACACAATAATATGAAGAAAAGTGCAGAAAACAAATTACTATGAATTAAATCTGAAGTTAATGGTTTGATTAATTAAGCAAGAGTAAACTAAGGATGCATCTAAAAGGCACTATTTTATCACAAATATCATGAGCTAGGTGAGGTGGGGCATCTCTGTTGTCTGTAACCCAGAACTAGGGAAGCTGAGGCAGGAGGACCTTGACCATGACCCTGCCTCACCAAGGTAAAATCCCCTAAAGTAAAAATAAACAACAAACAGAGACGTAGGTTGACTTAAATGTAAATTAAGAGAACACCGAATTCAAGAGGAGAATCAGATAATCCAAATATATAAGAAAACAATAAAAGAAACCACTGCAGAACTACAGTGAGACTTTAAACATGGTTATGCTTTTGTCTAATATTAAGAGAATAACTCTGAAAATCTGGTTCAAGCCAATAGTTTTATAGGAAAATGTGATTTGCCAAGACTGAACACACAGGAAGAAAACATGCAACTAAGCTAATTTAAGCAGAAGAAATAGATAAACCCAACAGAATCAGTTTTCTTATATAAAGGATTCAACCAAGTCATTACAGAGTATTTCAAGGATTCAAGACCGGGAATAAAAATGAATACATCTCTGTTTTTCCTGAGTGAATAAACACTGGTAATGAAGTCTGATAAAGACTACATAGATTTATAGATGAATGAAAGTATGAAACACAAAGATTAATTCTAATATCCCAAGTAATCTATAAGAATAATAACACATTACAAGTCCAGTCAAATGAGCAAATGCATTTTATTCTCATAGAAACAGACTCTAAAAACATTTATAAGATTTAATGCCTATTACTATTCAAAACACCAAAATATATCAATCTTTGAGATGTAAAAATAATCTCTATTAGCCCAAAGTTCACGTACCTGATGAGGAAAACATCTTTTCAGTTGTTAGAAGCTAGACACAAACTTTTCCTTGATAACTCCCACATGACACATTGTTGGGGCTAGTCAATGATATTAGGTAAAATGAAGAAATTAGAAATCCAAAGGTACAAAATAAATCTACACAACTTCAGAGTTGATGTCGTGAATAAGTCAAGTTAGTAAATGGACAGAGGCCAAAATAGGAAAATTCACAATGAAAAGAAAGCGGAAAAGAGCGTCAGATACCCACTGCTTTCCACGCACACACTCACCATTTAGGAAAAGTAAAGGAAAAGATAACACAAGTATGAGAGCCATGAGAAAGGTTAACTATGAGTGAAAATAATAAATTTATATGACCCAAAGAAGAAGTATTAAAACAATACTAGAAGACATAAGAGAATAATTGGGCAATTGGAAAGAGATACATTAGTGCATCTATTATATTTGTGCTATCTGGCATTAAAATCGAGTCTGTGATATAATAAATAATAAATAGAAAGTCAGCTTAATTAACTTGCTGATTACATGACTTTTGGTTCACACCTCTTGCTGGAGGAGAGCTAACTGTATGGTTTAGGAATCCAAATTCCTTCTATCATTTCGAGTTCCGCACTGATTACATCATGCTTTTCTTATGATTGCACTTGCTTGGAATATTAACCAATACATGTACATACGATCAGTTGGTAACAAGTTCTAGTTGGCTAGAAGGATAGCTAAAGCTCAGTGGGCATCCCTTTCTAGAAGTAATCTCAGAATTATTTTAGTGTATGAACTGTCGATGGGATATAAAATGAAATTAAAAAGATAAATTAAGATAAAAAATAAAATCATAGTTTGTAAACAAAAATCTTAATATTTTAATTAGCAAATTGTGAGGTCATAAAATAGCTCATTCATTGCTATATATAAAAATTTAAAAAGGACTTTATTCATTTAAAATATGATGATAATATGGAATACCAATCACCATATCCAAGAATGAGCAGACAACTACAGTTAGTAAGAGACTATCTCTGATGAGCAATTCAACACTGATTATAAGATCAGAGAGGTGAAGACACTTTGTAGTTCAACATCAATATTAATGAACTTAAGTATAAAATATGCACTTGTATTACTGACATTCAAACAAACACCCCATATCCTATCTTGAATCTAAGATGATTATCCATCTAATAATTGATCATTGACAGCATTATTATGATTGCAAATGATTATTGTCATTTATATATAGCTTTCATTGAAAGGTTAATTGATTATATTAGAAATCATAGACAAGTATATCAATAATGATCTTATCTTTCTATTAAAGTTTTAGAATATTTGTCTCAGACATTTGCTAGATACTATTATCTGCATTTAGTAAAAAACAGATTCAATTTCAAGTGACTATCTACACATGCTCACATATTCCCACATTTGTGTACATGTGTAGTTGCTTTATCAAGTTCTGAAAAGAACTTAAAATGTCTATGGCAAGGAAAAATAAATAAGATCATATTAATGAACCAGACTTCTGTTTTTACTTCTATTGTGAAGATAATTGCTTGTTACTATAAATACCAGCATATGCCTTGGTTGCAATTTTCAGCATGGGGAAATATTAACTGTCTACATCTTTCCTGGGAAGTGCAAGCTCAATTAATTTGCTTCTGAATAAATCTAACAGAGTATCACTTAATATCAAACACTGATTACTTCAATGGATATGAAATCTTTGCTTCATCCAAATAAACAGCAAACATTAATCAAAGCAGTGCAATGGTCCAAGCCATTGTCTGTGTTCCAGAGCCACACTTTGCAGAACGACAGAAGACAAATTCGTCCTAAAATTTACTGGCACCATTTTCATTTTGTGACAGAGTACCACTGTTATGTAGCCCAGGGTGGCCTGGAGCTTAGAATCCTCCTGCCTCAGCCTCCTGTGTGCTGGGTTGCAGATGTGTACTCCCATGCTTGGTTCCAGATAGTTTCTTCTGCCTGCCTCAGCCTCCTGTGTGCTGGGTTGCAGATGTGTACTCCCATGCTTGGTTCCAGATAGTTTCTTCTGCCTTTCAGGGTAATATATTTGGTACACTTAAGTCAAATCTTTTGAAATTTATTTTGAAGTTGAGCAACTTGCTCAGAACAAAAGGCCAGTTCCTAACATCCACTTGGTTGGTTATTAAAAAAAATGTGAGCGAACATGAGCAAGGAACGCAGGACTGCGAGGGGTGCACCCACACTGAGACAATGGAGATGCTCTATCGGGAACTCACCAAGGCCAGCTGACCTGGGTCTGAATAAGCCTGGGTTAAAACCGGTCTCACTGAACATAGAGGACAATGAGGACTACTGAGACATCAAGAACAATGGCAATGGGTTTTTGATCCTATTGCATGTATTGGCTTTGTGGGAGCCTAGGCTGTTTGGATGCTCACCTTATGAGACCTGGACAGAGGAGGGTTTTCCTTGGACTTCCCACGGGACGGGAGGGAGGGAGGGTGACATGATTGGGGGAGGGGGAGGGAAAGGGGAGGCGGAGGTGGGGAAGAGACAGAAATATTTAATAAATAAATTAAAAAAAATGTGTTAATAATCTCCTTCTGCCACAGATTCCCAAAGCTATGTTAGTCCTTCCAAATGATCTGTGTGAAATACTGATTATAGCTGTGAAGGATAAGAACAAAGAGCCAATGGTCATAGTATCCAATCCTAATAATATAGATCTTCTAAAAGGGGCTTATATATAATGATCTTACAATGGAAACACCCAGAAAGAATATAAAAATCCTTCTAAACACAATATTCTGGAGAGTTCTCAGTGTTTTAAACAGGAGAATGCAAAGCCATTTATTCTGAGTATGACAGCTTCCCCATCACCCTTGCTTGGGCTGGTGGTTTCCTGGTCTCTTGACTTGGCCTTCTGCTAAAGAGTTAAACCCATTGGCATGTCTGTCACACTCCTGTCTAACGGTCCCCTAAGCAAGCCACCAATCTTCCTTGCTCTGGATGACAGTTAATGAACTGTAAAAGTCTTGAACCAATATTTCGGCTTCATCTGTGAGCTTGCAGAAGGCAAGTTTGTTATTCACCCTCGCAAAGGATCAGGTGTATTTCTTAGCCAGACAAGGACGATTTGTTTTCCTGAGCCCCCTTTCAGTTTTGAGGACATCGTCTGTGCTTGGGAATTTGACTGTGAGAAGCATAAGCTTCTAATCATCAGCATCAGGATGTTTTCATGCACCTGGTGTTTTATTAGCTGAACTATACTACCAATACTCCTAACGAATGCCGAATTTGAGCGTGTCACTTACCTCTTGGAGCTTTAAAAGGAAGATATCAATATTTGGTGCTACTTCCTAAAAAGAATCCCTTAGAAATTAAATGAGATAAAATGGTGTGCTTTCTTAAAAATCATTTAGCATCATCTGATGAAACATTATATGAATTATCAAAAGCTATACCTACATGTATGCATATATTTACATATATATACTCATATGCATATATTCTTTTACCTACTAAACAGGTTCTGCGAGGTATAATTGTATTTGAAGAATAGCAAAATGAAACATAATTGGAACAATAAAGCAGCTACTTGGAAGCAAGAGGAACAATCCATTTTAGGCAGTTATTGCGTATTAAGGAGTCATTGTTATAATGCATGCCTCTAGTCATAGGCTGCCTCAAATTTCATGTTTTTCTAAATTATGGTTTTTGTTTGGTTCTCTTTCATATTTACCAAAACGGGACCATTAGGAATGCTGTTTTTTTTTATTCCATATCTCATTTATCTTCTCTGATCCCACTCCTTTCTCTTTCTCTATTTTCCAGTTCGTGTTGGTTCTTGCCTCGTGCAGTTGGAGTTGGACAGTGCAGTATTTTTGATTCAAGGGTCCAAGGTGATTATCAATGTATGTTTTTAACTGCTGAGTTTATCAGGGATTTACTAACTTCTTTATGAAATTTATTAAGATATTCTTCAATCTCCTCCTGGATAACCTGTTCAACATAGATTGCCAGTTCAAATCATAGCTGTTAGCTGGAGTAGAACATGGCTCACCACCAGATAGGATGGCGCAAAAAAGCTGAAGAGCCTGAAAGAGTTTTCCTTTTGGCAGGGTGTTCGTCCTGGTTACTGGGCATGTCTGTAGAATGCAGTATCAATTAGGCTTTCTCCATGTTCCATGGTCTATGTTTTCTTTGAAACTTTATTCATCTATTAAAAACCACAACAATATAGCCTTTAATTTCCATGTGTTTGCTTAGGATTTGTGTGTGTGTGTGTGTGTGTGTGTGTGTGTGTGTGTGTGTGCCTATGCTTATAGAAGCTAAGCTAAAGTTTCATATAATTTCTTTGGCATAGTCAGTACGTACTGCACTTTTTTTTTTTTTTTTTTTTTTTTAGACAGAATCTCACTGGGTCTCAGGACTCATTGTTTAGACTTCAGGGATCTTCATCACCACAGCCCCCTCCCTCATTTTTTTTTTTTGTTTGTTTGTTTTGCATGGATACTGGATGGAACTCAAGTTTCTCATACTTGCACAGAAAGCCCTTTTCTGACTTAGCCTTTGCCCCCGATCACTTAGTTTTTACCTGCTGTTCTTCGTGTGCTTCAGAATCCCGTAGGGATGCCCCATTACATTTACTTAACCATGTCTTCTTAGGCTGCTCTGGATTCTGATGAGTCCTCAGGCTTTCTTTGCTCTGGATAGCTTTGGCGATTTGAGTGCTGGCTAGGCATTTTGAAGGTAATATCTCTCAATTTGCATTTGTTTTTCTCGTGATTAGATTATGGTTGTGAGTATTGGGAAAGAGCTCAGAGATAATAGAATCAGCTCAATCAATGTTCTCCTTCAGTATTGCCTCTTGTCATAGCAAGAGAACATGATATCATTCTGACTGAGCATTCTTGAGTCAACCTTCATCACCTGGCTTCTCTGCTGTAAGTTACTCTTCTTTCCCTCTATCATAATGTAGCCCTCGGAAGGATTCTTGCCACACCCAGCTTCTGTTAAGGTGGGGAAGAGGAGTGAAGTACTACCTACTCGAGGTGGAGGATTTACACACGTCCCTTAGACTTCTGCATGTCCTGTAGGAACAGAAATTAATCTTCATATTAACCTCATCAAAGCACAATCAAAAGGGTGACCGGGTTGACTAGGAAACATGAAAATGGTACTAAGTATCCATGTCCCAATGAATTTTGATTATTCTTCCTTAGATTACCCACATCACTGAACACCCAAAATCCTAGTCCTTGTGTGAATAACGTGCAAGACTTCCTAAGCCTTTGTCAGAAGGTGGAAGAGTCTTTTTGGTCATCTTCAATAGAAAGCACACTTTACAGGGCTGTGTTCCTCTACGGGAGCCCACTTTCTTTGCTTTGGTGTCCCCTCCATTTCCTTAAGGTCTGGGAGAACGGGTCTTTAGAATATGATTAAGGTGATATATTATTTACAGACCTCATGCACTGAAAGTGTACACAGTGGTTGTCTGCGTTGTTCTTCCATTTTTCTTTATCATGCATTCCAGCTCATAGCCATACAGCTTGCGCCCCTGTGGGAAGAGTTGACTTGCTCTGCTTGTTGTCCATATAACATGTTCTAGCCAAAAAACAGATATGAGGAGGGAGGCTATAAGCCTCCCATGAGCCAAAGTGTTATGAAGCATCATCTACTCTACTCATTAGTCTGATATCTCTTATTTTCTTCCCTTCTCTTCCCCTCCTTTTTAATTCTTGTTGCTAGAAAGAGAAGATGTGAGAAGAGCTGGGTATAATTCCAGCAGGTGATCTGTGGCTGACAGTGATTAAGATGTGTGATTGACATGTGCTTATTAGAAGCCATTAAGAAATGAAGGTTCTTGTGGTGGTAAAACCAACTAATAACCCCAGTACAATTGAAAACAATAGCAACACTGGCATAGATGACAACATCCCCCCCACACAAACACAGCGATTGTGCCAATGGTTTATTTGGAATTATTTAATATCAGTTTATTTCTAAAACACGTTCCTTCATTTGCCTCTGGTCTCTGAGTGATGTTCAGGATCCTTTGTGGGTGGCTTTAAAGAAATCATGTCAAAGTGAGAAAAAAGAATTCTTCCCAGGAAGTAAAGACACCCATGGCTTATATATTAGGCAGTGCTGTGTGATTTTTGACACATGGTAAAACATGACTGTTTAGATATTTCACTGCAGAAAAGCATCATCTTAGACCAAATAACTTCAGGTTTGATTCAGCTATAAGCTTTGGAAGGTCACAGGAATACGGAAAAATAACACTGTATGTTCCTAGTATGTTTGACGCATACTGCTAGAGAACCATACAATTCGCCGTTATACATGCTAGTGTTCACAATATGCACTATCATGATAAAAAAAAATCCCATAAAAGAGACCATACAACAAGATTTGTGACTTCCCTCAGAATTCTCCTTCCCTCCGTAACTATGGGCTTCCTCCTGCCACATCCCTGGCATCGGGGAGGGTGTCCTCTACCTGCAGTTAACATGTACCTATGCTGGGTTCAGCTTTTATTTTCAGAATTTTTTCTTTTTCTTACTTGTTACTCTTACCCTTGCTCAAGGACAGTGCAGTTTGTTGAGACGGCAGTAGGACTGTTACTTCTAGGGGTGCGTCCTTACTCAGGAACGTATGCACTGGGAAATAGGTTCTCCTGAAGAGGACCTTAGCAATCTGAGATTCAAAACCAGGCACATAGGAATCCACCTATACACTTCTGGGCATATATCCAGAGGAATCTAATCAGCACACAACAGAGATATCCATGTTTGATGGGATACTGTTCACAATAACCAAGATAGAGAGTTATCACATCCTACAGGGCTTGGTTCCAGAAACACTGGCCAGGGATAACAAGGGAATAAAGAAAGGGCCGAGACACACATACAATGAAGGGGGTTTCTCCAACTACCCCCTCAACTTAGAATCTCAGCATGTTTATTACATACAGCACAGAGGCAGGAGCTAGCTAGTATTAGTAGGAGGTCTCCATAGGTGAGCAGTCTCATGTTGTAAACACCTAGGAGGAGGAAGCTGCAGATGACAGTTTTTGCACACACAATCTCATGCTCAGATTTTTGAGGAAAGGTTTGCCATCCCAAGCAAAAATCTAGTTTCAGAAAGGGAGCAATTTTTTGGGCAGAAATTAGACCGTGGGGTGAGGAATAATAACAGGAGTGAATATGAACCGTGTGATGATATGTGTGTATGGAAATGTCAAAAGAAAGCCATTACTTTGTACAGTCAGTTTGAACACGCACATACACTAAGCAGGCTCACACACACTGGTGAGAATTCCTGAAATCTCTGCAGGACAATCCACTTCTGTATAATTGCATTTGCACTGCCCAATGAGATAGGATTGTGGTGTGTCCCCAATGAGACAGTACGTGTGGAAACCCCGTGTATGACAAGATGGGTGTGAAAACCATCTAAGACAGAGTTACGGCGATGACGGATGCATAGTATTTCCAGCTCTGAGCTTACTTCACTTACAGGAAAACCAAACCCAATCAGAGCCCTGAAGCAGATGTTTGGATGCTGCACTCGGGTTTCTGGATGTGCACTCCCTGTGTCACATGATCCTGTGGTAGCTCCCGAGTCAAGAGAACCAGAGCTCCAGCATCACAAAAATCCTGTCTTGTTCAGGCTTCAAAATCCACCCGAATCTCCTGCAGGTCCCTTGCAAAGAACATGCTGAATCTGTCCCTTTGGGTGCTTTCTTTCTTCTCAGGGAGGTGTGTGGGGATAATGTTTGGGGATGCTGTATATAGAGGGAAAGTCAGTCCTGCGAAAAATCACCCAGGGGCCCCTCATCCTCACCCAGCACTCTCCAGCGTGGCTGACAGTGAAATTAATGTAGTGTTTTCAAAAATGCATTCCTTAGATTTTTTTTTTTTAGTTAATTGGACATGCCACACATTAAAAATATCCTATTTTGACTAGTTTGGGAAATGCTCCTCATGCAGTCTCCCACTTGGGAGGTTTTAATGGCTTATTCTCATACTCAAGCAAAAGGCAACGTAGGCCAGAAAGGGTTTTTTTATTTGCTTCACAACTCCATGTACATTATATGGGGAAGCCAAGAAATGAACTTGCTGTGGGATAATGCTCTTGTACATTGTAAAGATTTGTTACTTGTCTTAGTTTAATAAAACACTGATTGGCCAGTAGCCAGGTAGAAAGCATAGGCAGGGAAACCTCACTAAAAGAATTCTAGGAAGAGGGAAGGCAGAGAGGCAGTCACTAGCCAGATACAGAGGAAGCAAGATGAGAATGCCTCACTGAGAAAAGATACCAAGACACATGGCTAAACATAGATAAAAATTTTGGATTAATTTAAGTTGTAAGAACTAGTTAATAATAAACCTGAGCTAACAGGCCAACAGTTTATAATTAAATATAAGCCTCTATGTGTTTCTTCAGGACTGAATATCTGCCCTACTGGGTGGGACACAAACTTCTGTCTACAGGAACACACACATCTAGTCATATCACTTTGATAGTCAAGGGCAAAAACAAATGAGTGTACCCAAGTCTGCTTGCTTGCTTTAAGTCAGTTGTATAGCTCAGGGTCTCCTGCCTAGGGAATGGAATCACTCATAGTGGACTGGGTCTTCTGCATCAATTAACAGTCAAGCCCTTGTCCCCATCCCCATCATGCCCACAGGCTAACCTGATCTAAATAATTCCTCACCAAGTTTCGTTTCTTGGGTGATTCTTATTTACGTGAAGCTAACAGTTAAAAACAAATTGCACAATTAATCAGGAAAAATGCAATTTGAACTTGGGTTATCTCACTCCCAAACACTTTTCATTTTCCTTTCTATGAGAGCTTTTTGCATACTATAGAGTCTACTGAAGTTCCCTTGTGCTGTCACTTTGATGTACCCACTGTTAGATAGAGCATACTGTGTCTGTCCCTTTTGGGTGTTTTTGTCCCTCCCTGCAAAGTGTATGTGGATATTCTTGGCTATACTCTTTCTCAAGGGAAAGTCGTTCTTGAGAGAATTACCCAGATGGACCACGCAGATCTCAGATACTCAGGAAACAACAGTTGCTCCTCCAACTCCCTGTCATCATCTCCATGACATAAACAGAGCTTTTAGCTTTCCCTTCAGCCCACGAAGGCAGCAGATATGGTGTACTGAGTTCACTCAGAAATTTGGACAGGAGAAAGAAGCCATTGACACCCAGCAATTACCTGAAACAAAACATTTGCAAAATCACTAGGGTCCAAGGCTGTGGAAGCGTTTGTTTGGGAAATGAACCTGAGTAGCTTGGCATGTTAGCACTGGATAGTTCAACTCCTCATTCGAGGGTTGTTAGGATTAGAGTTTCTAGAACACAGTGAGGTAGGAGGTTTCCAGAGACCTTATGGGTGCTTCAAAGGAACAACTTCTGGGCAATGGCACAGGTGTGCTAAACATAACCATCCATCAGACAAAGAGCAGGGAAGCCATAACCACGAGCACTGGGTTACCCAAATGACTTGTTGCAGACAGATCTCAGTGTTCCACCCTTGGCATTTCTCTCAGAAAGGTCTGCTTGAGGAGCAACGATTCTGCATTCCTAACCAGCTCCAGGTGATACCCAACTGCTCTGAGAATGAGCCAGCTGTAGGGTGATGGAGATGCCCTAGTGGGATGGTGAAGAATGACCTGCCTTTGGGAGAAAGATGGCAAAAACTCTTCTCAAAACCCAGCTGCTATCAGGCCTGTTCTGGGCTTAGAAGGGGGACTCCCTGTAGCTTTCCAGGCCTCCTGCTCCAGGCTGATAAGTTTCATAGCCTCAAGAATCCTTCAGCTAACTTAAACACCAGGAGACTTTATAACAGGAATCTCCCCTTTTCTGGTCGCTGTCTTTCCAACTTTGGGGAAGTATGGTGGACACCTACCAGCAGGCTTGGCATCAGCACCCTGTCTTCAGAGTCTTCTTGGCTCTTCCTTTCTAGGAGCCACTGACTGACATAAACTTAGGGACATTCCCTTGTCACTTGTCTCCTCCTTGGTTGGTTACTCTTTAGGACCGTTCACCATTTCACGAGGAGTTTAAACCAAATGGAGGGAATATGATTAAGTCCCTAAAGGCCCAGAAATTCACAAGGGTTATGCATATTAGATCCCAAGGTCTGCCTCCAGCAGTTTAAAGTTCCCACAGGCAAGAATGAAAAAAAAATGTTCCCCAAATGACTCCTTTCAAAGACTCTCTAGAGTCGGCTTCCTGTGTTGTGCTTTCTCAGCCTCCCCTTTAGACCTCAGCCTCTCCATCTGGAAAGTGGCACACCAGCCTGGATGCCTGGTTTCTACAAAGAGTTTCCTGCAATGATGGCATTTATGAAGGCACATGCCAGTTAAGAACCATATTACCTTATTGTTCCCTGCACTGTGCTATACACACAAAACATATGTCAGTGGGGTTTGAAAGCAGGCGGGAGGCCCAAGGAGGGAGGCCTGAATGGAACAGGCAGAAAGGGAATTAGCATCCTTACCAGTCATAGAATTCCTAATTTACAGCTTATTGTTCAGTATATTGTCTTTCAGACACAGTTTAGCACAGACAGCCTGAGATAAAATGGAGAAAGAAAACAACCGAGAGAGTATCTTTTCCTTTTCCCATGTGGAATTGATGACTTGCTCCAGTGCCTCAGAGACTTAGGAACAGGAGGGCAGGAGGTGGGTGTTGATGGGCTCATTTGCATATCTGCCGTCACATCTCTATTGTTAAAGTACTACCCACAGAGGAGCAGGTGCTGGCTGTCTTAGGAACTCCTGCTCCTGTGCACATACAGGGAAATGAACTGATACACATAAAAGACCCTACTATCCGACAATCGCCCTGTGAACGCTGTACATACAGATCCCATTCCGTCTCTAAATGCTGTCAGGGGAGGTATCACTAGCTCCATTTTCCAGCAGAAGCCACAGAAGTTTTTAGAGGTTGGGGAACTGTCACCTCTGGTGAGCTGCAGATGGGGACCTGGGTTCCTCTAGCCTCCAGGCTCTTTGTTGCGGCCCTTATGCTACAGTGAGTTCCTCTTCTGCTAGGCTCCTCGAGCTGTCTTGCCTCCCAAGTGGCTGCAGGTTCTTTCAGCTATGCTGACATCCTTTAGAACATTTCAGATTTCATTGTCATGCTCATCTCCCTTCCCTCTTCTCTGGAGACTCTTCTTATAAATTGCCAATTAATGTCGCTTGTGCTTGACCGACAAGGGTGTTTCATATTGTTGTTGACAAGCAGTGTGAACAATGAGTTGGAGGGTAAACCATTAGAGTGGGGAGGTGCAGGATATAAAACACAACAGCTCTGGACCTCTGCAGGCAGAGGAGAAGGAAGCTGGGGCTAAGCAGAGATATTTGTTGGAAAGTGTGAAGAAAGAAGTTGGGGAAGTTTGTAGCAGAAATAAAAACCCAGAGGCAGATATTGGGGTTCAAGCTAAAGATCGGAAAAGGAAAACAGCCCAACCAATAGAGAAGTCTTACCTCTACCAAGGCAGAGTGACTGTAGAATGAGCCCTGAGCCTCTGTCTTTCCCATTTTATATTCCCCTCTAGTGCTAGGATTAAAGAGCTGTGACTCCTTAGTACTGAGATTAAAGGTTTGAGTGACCACCGACTAGATCTGTTTCTGCACTGGTCTTGTGTAGCTCAGCGTGGCCTTGAACTCACAGAGATCTGCCTCTGTCTCCCAAATTCTGGAATGCTTAGCCTCTAGAAGCTTAATTTTACCATCTGATTTTCTGGCAAGTTTTATTATTAAAACATAAATGAAATATTACTCTATTCCCCTTTTGTCTAAAATAAAAAAGAAGGCTACAACTAATAAAAGAAAAAGTATATACAATAAGTACAAGGCTTTATACAATATATACAGACAATAAATATAACAATAGTGTCTAATGCATTTGCATTTGACACACTCATAGAAAATATTCCATATTATCTATCTCATCTCTAAGGTCTTGTACTTATTTTACTTTCTATCATAACTTGCTTTCTGTGCCAGATAAACAAGGAAAACTATAACTGTCTAGTCTTCAACTCCCTCAGAGACCCAAGAAGGAAATATTATTAACTGAGTAAGCAAGAAGTGTGAGCAAGCAACTTCAGGAAATTGTGAGAAATAATAGAAACAGATAGTTGCCTAGATAGTCACTCAGAGTTTCTCTGCAGTATTGGAGCATCCATCTTTGGTCTACATGCTTAGAGTATCTGACAGACTTTTCTATGAAGCAGGGTTTTTTTTGAAGGACTGTCCCTCTTATTTGGGCAAGGTTTGTCAGTTCTGCTTGTCCCATTAGGACAGCACATGGTTAGCAGTTGAGTCAAGGGCACTTTCTTGCCCATTGGATTACTTTTGTCACAATGAAGGCAAATTCCATGTTGAGTTTCTTTGATGCCCATTATCTTCTCTGATGTAAATTGGTGCTGCCAGAAGCAGACATGTCTCATTGTCATAAAAGGAAAATAATCTGTTATTTAAACACCTTAAATGCCATATTCTGTAGATCTGTGAAGTATTTGAAGATGACCTGCCTATTTAAAATATCTCTGTTTGACCTTGAAAGCATACCTAATGTAACTACAAGTTCAATTGTAATTGGTGACTAACTACTAACCTGAATTTTTTTATTATCCTAAACAGTTGGTAATAATAACTTTCAAGGACTAGAAATTTGAATTACATTATTAAATGAGCTGTATAGGTATAATACCTTGAGCAATATTAGAAATGTATGTACAGTCTGTTTTAAAAAATTAATCTCAAATTTGTATCAATATACAAAATTTGTATATATAATATACAAAAGTCCAATCCAATGTAAAACATTTAAAACTAGTGGTTGCTTTTTAAAAAGTAGATTTAATAATCTACTTTTCATTTTATCATATCTATATCCCTCTTTTTCTCTTTTCAGAAGAACCTCGAATCTAATTTCCTTTGTTTATCTCCTTTTTCCTGACCATTACCAATTACAACTGTAAATAAATCCTCCTAGACAATGACAAATATCTATAGCTCACTGAATGACCAAAAACCACTCACCCCACCTCTTGGGAATGTAGGCATTGTATTCTTAAATTTTCTTCCTGCTGTCTTGGGGCAATAGTATCTTTAGGGGATCCTGAAAAGAAAAATTTGGGTTAATTGTCAAGTCCTGGGAGAAGTAGCGGTACCATTTGTTGTTTATCTCTGCATAATAGGGAAGTACAGGGCTTGTTTAAAGTCCTGGCTAGAATAGTTATTTAGGCCGGATCATCTCAGCTAGCCACCTCAAAATTGTCCTGAGCACCTTGTAGTCCAAAAGTTGATCTTTAGGTGGTGTTTTTCAGCTTAGTGGTGTTATCATAGTCCTAGAAGAATTGTCATTGTGGGGCTCCATCCTCCTTATGGAGACTTTTAAGGTCACTGTTAGGCATGCTCATGATTCACTGAAGATAACTGATAGAGACTCAAACTCAAATCATATACAGGAAGGTAGATGGAACCTTTTACTCGAATTACTTGGTACTCTATTTGACCATTAATATCATGACAAAATGTTTAAAATATTTATATTAATCTTATAAATCTTATGCCTTAAGAAAAGCTGCCAAAGAGTCAATATAAAACCAAAGGCTTATGAGATTAGTGGTAGTAAAGTAGTCCTTAAATATTTGCTTTTCTTCTGCCCCATATCACGTGGCTCTTCTGACATGAGGCAGAGATTTTGGTTTTCAGTTTAATAAGCATACTTGGGTTTAGAGAAGGACAGAGTTACACTCCAACTCCAAAGCCAGTTTTAATCTTTAATTGGAACAGGACTACAAAAAGACTTAAAGTCTGTAGAGAACAGCAGAAACAAACATTTGGGAAGATTTATGAAATTTTTATTCTGTTGGAAATGTGATATACTAATAGGCCAATTTATTCTTTCTCTTGAAACATTTTTTTCTGGATGATTTGTCCTTTTTCTTCAGATGTCTCATTTGTCCGGTGGTCTTCAGATTCCTTAACTGGATACCTTTATTCTCCTAAAAAGACAGAAACAAAACCCTTCCTCAACCCTAATTTTGGGGAGATTTTCTTTTGGCAAGTTTTATCTGATCAAATGAAAAGAATTTCTTAGTTTTATAAATTAGTTTAGATTAAATGGCCATGCTGTTTGGTAAGCTATCACCTCTTCTAATTAAGAAGTATCTCTTGTTCAAGTCAAATCTTTAACAATTTTGATGGTATCCATAGCTTTTCTTCTCCTGTGGAAACAAAAGCAAAACCCCTTTCCCAATGTGACACACGTCCTGCTTTCATTCTGAGATCAGTACATCTTTTAACTATATCAACAGATTTAATTCTATAGATTTTTCTACTATCCACTGTCTCTCCACAGCTGTTGTTCCTTTCTCACTATTGTGAGAAAATTTAGAAAATTCAAATTTAATAAAGCATTATCCAATCTATTTTGGTGGTCTTTATCATCCCTTTCTGTTTTAATGGTTTTTCCATTTTTTAATGTGGAAAAAAACCTCTCTCTTTTAACTAATCCCTCCCTTTAAGAATTCTCATTTGTCTTATCAACTCTACTGATGATGCTGATGAAGATGTGAGGCTTGTTGCTGCTGTGTAGAACAAACAGTAAAAGCCCAACTAGATATCAAGCAACTACCCATCAGCCCAAGAAGGGAGTTTAGGGAGAGCCCACAACCCACAGTCAAGAGAGACAAAGAGAGAGAGAGAGAGAGAGAGAGAGAGAGAGAGAGAGAGAGAGAGAGAGAGATGTTTAAAAAATGCATAGGGGATTGGTTCAGAAAAAAGCATGTGTGTTGGCGGACTGCCTGAAGACTACAACAGAAAAATCCCAAACTCGCTCAGAGGCTTGGGGAACAAAAGAAAAATAAAGCCTAGCCACATGGGGTTGGAGCCCCATATATAGCTCTGGCCTGTGCTGGTGGCTTTATCATGAATTCATACTCCAGAAGTTTCTTGCTACTAGGCAAGAAAGTGCCCTTGCCTGAACTGCTGACAGTATGCTGTCCTAATGGGACAAGTAAAACACAAAAGAAAGTGACTGTCAAGTCTTGCCCAAACAAGAGGGACAGTCCTTCAAAAACCCTGCTTCATAGAAAAGTCTGTCAGATATTCTAGGCCTGTAGACCAAAGATGGATGCTCCAACACTGCAGAGGAACTCCAGGCAGTAAGCTCAGTTTTCACAATTTCCTGAAATTGCTTGCTCACACTTCCTGCTTACTCAGTTAATAATATTTCCTTCTTGGGTCTCTGAGGGAGTTGAAAACTAGATAGTTATAGCTATAGTTTTCCTTGTTTATGTGACACAGAAAACAAGTTATGACAGAAAGTAAATTACGTACAAGACTTTGGACAAACAAGATAGAATGGATATGGAGTATTTTCTCTGAGTGTGTCAAATGCAAATGCACTAGACACTTGATGTAGTTATTGCCTATATATTGTATAAAGCTGTTGTACTTATTTGATACACTTTTTTATATTAGTTGTAGCCTTCTTTTTTATTTGAGATAAAAGGGGAAATACAGTGATAAGTCATTTATGTTTTAATAATAAAGCTTACCTGAAGATCAGAGGGTAAAACAAAACCACTAGAGGCCAAGCAGTGGTGTCATACACCTTTCATCCCAGAATTTGGGAGATCAAGGCAGATCTCTGTGAGTTCAAGGCCACCTTGAGCTACACAAGATCAGTGCAGAAACAGATCCAGTTGGTGGTGACTCACACCTCTAATCTCAGTACTGGGGAGTCACAGGTCTTTAATCCCAGCATTAGAAGGAAATATAAGATGGGAAAGACAGAGGCTCAGGGCTCAGTCTACAGTCTCTCTGCCTTGGTAGAGGTAAGACTTCTTTATTGGTTGGGCTGTTTTCCTTTTCTGTTCTTCAGCTTGAACTCCAATTTCTTGGGTTTTTAATATTCATACTGCATAGTTCATGCCTCATGACTTTATTTTCTTGTGTAATCAGAGGAACTCTTTCATGTGGCCTCTCCCTATGGATTTCACTTCATTTGTATATCTCTCTGTAGCCTGAAGTAGCATTGTGGGCAAGACTAAAACCTTTTGAGAACTCCTTCACACTTCATGGAGGGTGGCCCTGGCTGAACCTGCTAAAACTCACAATTACTGGTGTCAGCAACAAACATCTCCAGAGGAGGAAGCTCTTTAAATTCCCTGAACAATCTACAGAGAGACAGAGAGAAGTTTTATTTCAAAAGATCACAGTGAACTCTGATCTTACCAGACACTACCAGAAAGAGCGATGGGACATCCAGAGGATTAATGACTTGCCTCTTAAGAAGCAACTTAAAAATATAATCAAGCTTTTAAAAAAATAATTAGAAGTCTTTCTAATGTGCACTGAATTCCCACTTTCTCTTGAAGAGACACTGAACATAAATGAGCCTTTTCTTTGGTCTAGCAGTAGGCTCACATATTCTTGTATTTATTAAAAATCACACAGATGATGATATTGGAGAGGCTTCTGGGTACTAAAGATTCAGAATTCCTGGGGGCTCTATTAATTGGCATAGGTAGGAAGCATCACTTTGGCCTTTGTGTTAGTTTTCTGTCTGCTATTAATCGTGCTTGGTATAGTATTTAGAGAAATCATTAGTGGCACTTGTTGTTTTGAAATTAATGGTAATGTATTACTGTAGTTAAGTGCCACCTTCCTCAAACGTGATGTGAGTTTTGCTACTATCCCTTTATTTAGGAATGTTTCCTGTGGGCTCAGTCTGAGAGATTGTTTATAGATCTGCTTGTTGACTGGGTAGCATTAATTGCTTTTTTAAAACCTTTTATTTGTACCAACAAGTAGAGACCACCATTTTCTTCAAGTACCATTCGGGCTCCGTGCCAGTGATCAATTTTGTCAACAGTCCTTCCTGTAGCACTTTAAATTAGTGTTTCACATATGGATTAAATTCAAATTTAAAAAGACAGTTAGGACACAGAAAATAAAACCACCACGATCCTGAAATCATATTTACTGAAGATTAACCACCACAGAGATACAAATATATTGTGTAGGACCCCTGATAAATATTCTTATAATGCTGACTCTTATGCAAACATTGTCCATCACTTCAATTAAATGCACATCAGCAGTTTCATTTGTTATTCTTTCTTGTAAATAAACAGAGCTGTTTACTGCAACTAATCCATTTTGGTTTTAGCAATCAGTTCTGTGAAATTTAGGGCAAAGAAAAACAATGGTCAATTTAAATGTAAAACAGACTTACTGGGTCAGCTGGGATAGTACCTAAGTATTTGCATTTCAGACATGTTTCTGGATGATGCTGTTTGTGTGGGGATCTTACTAAGGGAAACCTTGATATCAAGAATTACATTGTTGGGGAGTAAAGACAGGGTTTGTGGTCTTTACTAGCTAGTCATCGCTAAAATTTGCAGTACCAGGTTAGAGATGGCCACTGGTCTGGACTAATTCTGTAAGGCCTTGACAAGTAGGAGGAGGGGGAAGCAATACATTAGTAGGGTTGGTAGCTTGCAGTATTCTCTACTGGTCCCAGCTTTCATGTTGTGGATGAACCCAAACACAGAAGTCCACAAGGAAAAAAAAAAGCTAAAGTTTTTGAAGAAAGGACTTCTAAGGCAATAAATGATATGGAGCGATTTGGTAGCCAGTGGAGATTGCAGCCTGGAAGTTGAGCTTCTGCAGCCAGCAAAGCTGCAGAGGAGTCACCCTTGTTGAGTTCTGCAGATGGTTCACACTATTGCTGTGTTAAACCATCTTGAAATGATATTCTTGTCAGTCTTAAATGTCAACTTATTGTAGCCTAGGACCACATAGAGAGTCTCAAGTGCTGATTATCTAGATCAAATTTGCCTGAGAATTTTTCTGTGGCTGAGTGTTTTTATTACTAACTGACCCATCCCACTGTGGGTAGCACCATTCTTTAGACAGAGGCTTCTGGACTGTATAAGAATAAAGAAAGCTAAAGGAAAAGCACAAATGCTCAGCATGGATGCAGTCGTCTCTCTCTGCTCTTCGGGGTGCTGTGACTAGTGATTGAGTTTTTGCTTCAGCTTCTCTGAAGTGATGATGGACTATAACCTTGAATTATAAGCCAAATGAACACTTCCTCCATAATGCTGATTTTTGGTTATGGTATTTGTCACAGCAACAGAAATTAAAATAAAGTAAAGCAAATGACTTATTTTACAGAACAGATAATCATAACTTTTTATTTAAAAGCCGTCTAAGTCAGGTATAGACTTTGGATTACCCCTTTAAAAATATGTGTTGTAAAAACAACAACAACAAAAAAACACAAATGAGTTTTAAATGAGCAAAGATTTATTTCTAAATGTAATTTCTCTCTTTTTCTCATTCCAACAGGACTTTATGTGAACTTGATTTTATGTGAGGAAAATAAGTAGCTGCTGATATGGGCACATTTTTAAATTGGTGGGAAACTTTCATATCTCTTAGTTCATATTTTCATGAGATCAATGGTGCTTTCATTCTCATAATTACAACTTAATTATTTTGTATTGATTAATGAGACTTTGATGGTAAAAACAAAAACAGTGGATGATTTAACACCTTGTGATTAGTGGCCATTTATAGCTCAGTATCAGGACTCTGAGTGTGCACATCCAATTTCTTCCCAGTGTACAGACGTGTACCCTATCACTACAATCAGAACCCTTGCGTTTTCTCCCTCCGTTAAGAAGCAGAGCCATTGGGAAGAAACAATGATGCAGAAAACAGATTTATGCATAGAATCTAGGTCATTTTAAGGGATTTAAGTTACTCATCAATAAACATATACTCAGGCCCATGGTTGTCTTAATAATAGGTAGGATCTTCCCAGGTTAACTTAGTTGAACGCTAGTAGGTATGGGAGAGGCTGAAGTCATTTAAACTGGGTAGAAATTTATCTTTGACATTTTAAAAGATACATTTGAGAAAACTTTGGTGTTTAGGATCTTTTCCAAGTAAATGCATCATAGGGTGATTGTTTGAATGTTTATATTGTTCACAAATACAGACTTGAAAATGTGTTGTAACCCCATCACATTTTGGTTGAAATTCATTTATTTTTCCAAAATCTTGGGCTCATGCTTTTTATGTTCCTTTTATTGTTATACTGCTTTGCTAAAATCAGATGTTGTAAATGGAATCATGTAGAATGTATTCCACTGAGCCTGGCATATTTCAGTGATTTTGTTTACTTGAGAAAAATTTTTCTGTTTTTATTTATTTATTCTGCCGAGTAATATTCCATTGTATGGTCAAAGCATAGATTATTCATGAACTGTTATACACTTGGTTATTTAAAAATTTATAGACTATAGGTAAAGTCACTATAAATATTTATGCAAATTTTATACAAAATAAGATTTTAAAATTTTTAATCTCCTCTAAGGATGAAATTACTGGATTGTATAATAAATGCATTTTTAACCTTATAGGATATTTCTAGTTGTCCAGCATGGCTATAACTGACTCAATTTAGAATCAATGCTGTATAGTCCTGTCATTATTTGATATTATCTTTAGTTTTTCTTCTAAACTTCAATTTAAGGCATGTTAATGTCTTATTATGGTTTTCATTTTCTTTTCATTAGTTACCGATGATTTTGAATATCATTTAGTTTCTGTCATTTATGTATGTTTGGTGAAAGGTTTTCAAATCTTTTGCTCAACTTCTACTGGGATGTTTACTTTTTTTCTATTGAGTTTTTTAAGAATTTTTGATATCTCTTTTTAGAAATATGCCTTGAAATAATTGTAGGAGAAATCTGAATGGTAAACATGTGTAACTCCTACAGTAAACATTATACTAGGTGGATTGATTGATTATAATGATTGTGGGGAGATGGACTATTACAAGTCCAGAGCCAAATTATCTTTGGTTATCTTAGGTTTCTAAATAGTCTCTTATTACCCTCCTCTATGTGTGAATGAACATATTTATGACTATTTGTCATAAATCCTTCTGGGATGCATAAACAGACCCCCAGCCTCCATCAGTCTGAAAGCAGAGAATGTCAGGAGACAGGATATAACACCCAAAGAAGGTACTGCCTCCATTTGCTGGAGCCCTCCTACTTGATACTCCCACCACTGTGTTTGAAAAATGCCTTTATGATTTTCTTGGCTCTGTTACTATAAAAACTTCAGGAATCTGTTGCCAGGGTGAAATATGGCATATGATGTTACTCGAATCTGTGTTCCTGACTATGCATAGTCATTTTTGGCTATTTTTAAAGTCCCTTTGAAGAGAAAGCTGCTTTTTTTTTTTTTTTCCTTCTGTGTTTTAAGTATCACTGCCCAGTGAGTATTAGAACACAAACACCAATTTGGATATAAAGGTCTTCATTATATTTACTTAAAAAGTCCCCCTTCCAGTTTGCATGTGGGCTGCATTGCTGCATGAAAGGCCCATCTAGAAGACATCTTCTTGAGAGACCCATTCACTGAGAACTGGAGGGAGGGGGCAGAAGAAGAGAAGACAGAGAGGCGGTGATCTGAGTAAGAGCCCCATTTGAGAACTTTCCTATGAAGTAGGTTGTCTTAAAAATGAAAACGATACTTATCAGAGACTTAGAAGTTGAGAGGTTGATGCAGGAGAATTAAGAGTTCTGGGCCTGCTTGATTTGCAAACTGTGCGTGAGATCTGCCTGCACACTTGGACCTTTGCTCAGAGACAACAAAACAACAAACAAATATTTCGCACACTGCTGCTACTGTAAGAAAGGTCAATTTTATGTGGAATCCAGTGACTATGACTGTTTAACAGCTAAGAGGAAGCTGTGAGACAAAGTGCTAAGTTAAAAAAGACGGGTGGAGAAGAATCAGCCGACAAACGGTGAAAGTTATCATTTTATTCTAAGTAGACAATGATATGGGAAACGAACCCATTGTTATTCTGGTTTTTCTCTTTGACCTTCATCTGTTTGTACTGCCTCCACTCAGCAGACTGTTCTGTCGTGGTGGAGATGAGCCATCGGGATGCCACTAGCCACTACAGAACACTAAACAGGGGCTTGATGTGACTGAAGAATTAAATTGACAAATTTAACTAATTGAAACTTAAATAACCACAAGGGTCCATGAGGAAGAATCGACTATCTCTATTGGAGCTGACATTCCTAATATGAAAAGCTTATCTTTTAAGTGCTCCAAAATCTTAACTCTATTTGAGTAGTGACAGGACATATCAACGGGAAAATCTTGTATTGAATCCTGGTTTTTAATCTACATAAAATTGTTTAAAAAATTACCTAAAATTAAGGCTATGCATATAATGTATACATATAAACCAAATCAACAGTGTGCTTAGATTGAACCTTATTTTTAAAATAACTTACTAAACATATGAAAATATTCTCTAAGTAACAAATCAAAATCCAAAAACACATGAATGAGATTTCTAATTGTTTTACATTACTACCATATTTCAGAGAACATAGAATGTTCTGTCTTAAAATACACCCCCCCCCCATGTATGTGTGTCTCTGTGTGTGTACTCATCCCTGTTTTTGCAGCATTATATGCTGTAAAGGTTAGGACACAGCCTTTGCTGAGAAGGAAGTCCCAGTTCCAATTGATACCAAGCTGATATTTCAGGGCTTGGATCTGGTCTAATGACAAACTCTGACCAGAGAAAATTTTGGAAAGCTCATAGACAGACCAGCAAATTCCTCGGCCTGATATTTCTTCATTTTTTTTCCACTGGGTTCTCTATCCCTTTCCTTAAAGGAACTTGGGGAGTAAGAAGTGCTTTTCTCCATATTCCCTGGTGTTCTGGCACAGATTCAGGCTGTTGCAGCAGCATATGGACTGTGGGAGCTGTCTTTCAAGGAACCACAGATGGGCCAATGCTGAAGGAGGATGAATCTTAACGATACGATTCTTTACCTTGCCATGAAAATGCTCCCTGGTTTTTATTTTTTTTCTTTCTGTGATTTGCTTGTGGAAATTAATATCACTTCCAGCACTGGGCCAGGTGTTGAGCATCTACAGGTTGCATGAAGGAGCAAAACATAATTGCTTTCCTTTCAAATCCTCCTGGCTTTATTTATACTCCTTAAGAAAGTTAGAAGGATACTCAGGATGTCAGTTCCTTCATCTCACAAACACCTGTGCCTGAGACCTTGGAAAAGGAAGCAGCTGACTTGGGAGTTAGGGTTGCAAGTTTGCATCTTAGCTTGGAAGTTAGGACTGTATTTTTCTATCCTAAGCAGCCGGGATTTAGCTGATAAATTCTTGAGATGTATTTTTAAATATAATCTTGATTATGTTTCCTTAATCATTAAAATGTGTCATGTTATATTAATAGTTCATTAATAATATTTATCTTAATCTTAAGAAACTGGAAACTACTCTTGAGTGTTTTTATTCTTTTTACTGTTTTGGTGCAGGGTCATACTGACAGACTAGAAGCTAGACATGTTCTCTGTTAAGAAGATAAATTGGATGAGGGCCCGGGACTAGATAATAAAGATAACAAATGCCCACAATTGGCTGGTTTCTTCCTCTCAGCTTGGCTGACTTCTTCCTCAGTCTCCTGACCTGAGGCAAAATTGACAGCTTCAAACCAGGACCTGGTGGGCTTTTTCTCCATCCAGTAGGCTCCCCTACTGATGAACCAGCTTCGCAAGTTTAAGGTTTGTTCAGGACGTGATTATCCCAAAGTTGTGGGCTTATCAGTTATGCATTTTTTGTTCAAACTGACCAGCCCTAAATAAGAGAAGGAAGATCCCTCCCAGTCCCTTTAAAGCCCACTAGCCTTAAAGGAGGGGCTGGCTTTTCAGTCTCCCGAGGTCCCCCTCCACTGTCCAGAGTGTCTTTCTCTCTGTCTGCTGCACGTGTGCCTTTCCTCGTCCCTCATAAAAAACCTTTCTTTACCCATTGATTCTGTCTGCTGTTTTTGAGATTTTCTCTGCCACTACCTGGACATTTTCTTGCCTTTTAGGTCTTTAACTGGTAGAACAAATGAACTTGGTTAAGACCCCTAGATGGTAACAACACTGTGAAGCCTAGTCTGACCTTGAACTTTCCATTCTCCTTCCTCAGTATCCTAAGTACTGAGAACGCAGATATAAGCACCATAATTATATAAAGCCTTGTTTATTTTTTCCCTACCACCAATACTATAATGAGTCCCTGTGTGTACAAACAATTTGCTAGAATTGTAACTACTGCCTGCTACCATTACCCTGATTGACTTGAGTTTTTATCTTTTTTAATGTCTTTTTTTTTTCTTTTTGACTTTTTGAGACAGTGTTTCTCTGTAGCTTTGGAGCCTGTCCTAGAACTGGCTCTTCTAGACCAGGCTGGCCTCGAACTAACAAAGATCCACCTGACTCTGTCTCCTGCGTGCTAGGATTAAAGGCGTGTACCACCACCATCAGGTGAGTCTTAATCTTTTAATTCCAATGCCAGGACACTCACCCAGTGACAGGGAGTGAATGCAGATGCTATATCTTAAGTGAGCCACCCTGAAGATGGCCTGTTGCAATCACTGTTACTCGGCAGAGCATCTCCGAACTCCCTCCCTGAGTTCTTTGACACCACTAGCCTGTGTTCTGTTAGTGGGTTTTCTTCCCATGCCATTCCACTGGAGTTTCTGTTTCCTTCTGACTTCCTGCCATGTTCTTGGTCATATTGCTTGGTTCACACTCCAGGCTAGCCCTATGCTCCTGAGTATTTCTGTTTCCTTCTGACTTCCTGCCATGTTCTTGGTCATATCGCTTGGTTCACACTCCAGGCTAGCCCTATGCTCCTGAGTTTCTCTTATATACTGGCCCAGCTGGAGCATCTGCTGATTGAAGCCTTCCCCCTGCTCTCCTGGCACCTTTCCATAGCTTCCCTGGGCAGCTTGCTTTTGTCTCAGAAAAGGAAGATTCTAGTTATTCTTCAGTTCCAGTCCCCAAAAATGTTTTTCTAAGAATTTTTTGGATAAAGAAGAAAGATGACTGCCCTATAACCCGCCCTCTTTATTCTCACCACCCCAGCAGCTGGTCTGGAGAGGTTAATGGAGGAACACTTTGGCACAGGCTTCTAGAATTCTGTAATTATGACATAATAAATTCAAGTTGAATAGATGATAACGAGGAGGCTCATTTGCATACAGCCTTCTACATTCCCTCCAAACACTTTCCTAATCATCATTCTATTTGCTTCTACTAATCTGGAGTAAACAAATTACTAGATTAGAGAGTAAGGTAGGAGCTGGAAAAGCAACGGTCTTGTACTAGCTGAGTTCTGAGGCTTTCCCTGGGCTTCTGCATAAAGCGTTCCTCCCCTTGCTTTCCTCGTTGCAGGTAATATCATCATGAGGTCCCCGAAACACAGCTTAGAATTCTGACTCACCTACTCCCTCCGTCTCTGCCTGCTCACATCCATCAGGGGTTGTCGGGTGATTCCAGACAGGCAATCATCTAGTCACCTCACAACCGATGCTTTTCTCAAGCGTTGCTTGGCATTCTCCCCTGTTGGAGAAGGTTGCTGGCATCAGAGAACAGCACGCTCTCTGTATCACACATTAGTGGATGATCTCACTTTTCTAGCGTGGTGGTTCTCAGTGTTGCTTACATGTTTGAATGTGCTCAAGCATTCAAAGAACAAAAAAATAACTCCTACATTCCAAATAACCTAAAATTCATTAGGAGAGGGCCTTTGACATCATCATTTATATATGTCTATACACACATATGCATATGTATATAACTAAAGATTTATTTATTTTATGTATGTGGGTGTTTTGCCTTCATGTATGTGTGTATGTATTCATGCATGCTCGGCGCCTGAGGAAGCCAGAAAAGGGCATTGGGTTCCCTAAAACTGGAGAGGCAGATGGTTGTGAGCTGCCATGCTTGTTCTGAGACCCAAACCCCATCCTCTACATGGGTACCTAGTGCTCTTCACCCCTGAGCCATCGCTCTAACTCCCTGACACCGTCACTTTTCTGCATTGTGTGAAATGCCAAGAAGCAGCTACTGATCCAACATGATGGGGAAGGCCAGAGCATGAGCATCTACACGCTTTGCTTGGAGGGTGTGCTGGTTAGTTTTCAGTCAACCTGAAACAGATTGGAATCACCAAGGAAGGAGACCCGGAGCTGAGGAACTGCCTCCACCAGCTTGCCTTTGTACATGTCTGTGAGGCACTCTCCGCCTCACATCTTAAATAGTTTTCTTTCTTTCTTAGTTTCTTTTTGTTCCAAGCACGACACATTTATTAAATTATAAAACACATTCCATGCATATGCCCCCTAATCTCTTTCTTAACATCCTGTGGCAGGTTTAATATGGTAAAATCAGACACACTACCACAGTCCTTTAAAACGTCTTGGTTTCCATGCACTATGATGCTGCTGGCTTCTTTTTTCTTTTCTTCTTTTATTGAAATCGGATTTTTTTTATCTTTTTTTCTGAGAATAAGACAGAAAGTACCATTGCTCTGTATTCTCTCCTTCAATTTCTACCTCCATATTCTTGCCTTGAGCTCCTGACCTGGCTTATCACAGTGGATAATGCACTGTGACATGAAGGGGTGAGCCAAATAAGTGCTTTCCTGCCCTATGTTCCTTTCACTCCTTAGGATTATCATAGTTGCAGGTAGAAAACTAAACTGAGGGAGAAGCCACACTCTGTGTGATACTAAGCAAGTCAAATTCTCCCAGGCTATCATTGTACAGTTAGAATAAAATCTGGCTTCCCCGAATGCTGTAGAAATCACACAGACGTCTAAGGAGGAGTAATTTCTGAGTAGAAAAGTTTTGGACAACACAAGTGCCTTTGGCTGCAGCTATTTCCTTGTTTCGTCCAACAAAAAGCTGGCGGCCGAGCTGCATCTATCAGCAGCAGAGGGATTTTGCAACACTAGCCCAAAGTCTTCTGATCATACTGTGGGAGACGAATAACGCTAATAATTGTGAGCACACCTGGTGTGACTGTGGGCTCTAGCTTGAACGCACATCACCTTCCAGCACAGTTTCTGAAAGCCAGCTAAGATACAGCCTTAGTAACATCACCGGGGAGGAGGTGCCAAAGGTTAATTACAATTGGAGAACCCTATGGCATTTCTGATGCCCTGCTGTGGCATGTCACCCAGTGTCACCTTGCTCTTTCTTGTGGAGCAGGAAAGCCAATCACCCCGTGACCTTTGCTTTCCTCCCCTTTATTTTAGTAGTAATTTATTTTCCCTTGAATTAGGTAGCTGGAAAGTTGTGAAAAGGCGGTTCCTGTTCTGTTGTTTGTGGAAAGTGCTCGATGCTCGCATGCTGCAGAACAAAGAGGCAGGGCAGGGGCCTAAGTTACTAACGCTTTAAGAAGGCAGAAGAAAGCCCACAAGTCTATAACTTAGGAATGTTGTAGACAATGTTCGAGGACACACTGGTGTTTCCAAGATCACCAGATGTCCCGATATCAGAAAGTGGCTGTCACCTATCTCTGAAAAGCTATGGCAAGAGACAAATCTTAGATTTTTCTTTCTTCTTGCAAATTCTGACTTTTTCCTAGTTACTGAGTGATTATAATATAGAAAGTCATTGATGAAGTTAGCAATGCACCTAAAATAACCACAGTTACTCACAGATCATTCTATATTTTACAGTGTACTCTTTGACTATTTTCCTTTTCTGAGCAATGTTTCACCTAAGATATGCTTTTCTCACATTTTTTTTCTCTAAGTAATGAAACATTGTGAAAATGTTTAAAGTGTAAGGCCATGTATTCTGTATTTTTGTATTCTGCGATCACACATGCATACATAGGTATGTTAAACGTGTTACACACTGAATTCTAATGAGAACTACTTTGATGTAAGTGGGTTATTTGTAAGACTATCACAAAATTCTTGGACTGCCAGGTTTCATCTCTAAATGTTTCTGTGCCAGACAGTTTTCAAGTTTGCATCCACCACCATCCCACAGAACCCATACTGCAGAATCCATATCACACTCTGGCTCCCCTCTTAGGAAGCCAAGCAAGGTTAAAAATATTTCACTCCCGGCAATGTTAGCTGTAAAGTCACTCACTCTACAGGGAGTTCTGCCATCCCTACTAATCCTTGCCTGTTGTGAAAAGGACTAAGGATGAGGCGCTGGGAGTGGACGGTTGGAGGGTCAAGGCCACAGTCCCTGAAGTCTGCTCCTTTGCAGGTGGTCATCTGCAGGGTGGAGGAAGGTCAACTGCCCTTGCAGCTACTTTTAGCAGTCACAGCAAAGATGCTGGACAAACAGCCAAGGCTAGGCAGAAATAGATTTGTCATTCTTGGAAGAGTCAAGTTAGCTGATCAACTGGGTCAGCTTCTGCCTTTCCATATGGAAGCAGGGAAACACCAGACAGATTGACTAAGATATAGCAACCAGAAAATTTATTGTGTCTTTTCCAAAGTATTTACCAGGAAATAACCCACATTTTATAGGTGGAATCTACCCCTCACTGTCTGTACCTACCTTCTCTGAGCAGCCTTGGGAGGCATTTTGTCTTTCTACATGTCTACTCCCAGTCCACTTTCAGGATACACCCTATCATGATAACTCCCT
This sequence comes from Alexandromys fortis, assembly GCF_014885135.2. NCBI lineage: Eukaryota > Metazoa > Chordata > Mammalia > Rodentia > Cricetidae > Alexandromys > Alexandromys fortis. The sequence continues at coordinate 1,233,321 of NW_026067954.1, read as the reverse complement.
AAGAACCGATAGGTATCACTTAGGTAGGTTGAAAGTGTTTTCCTTTTGTGCACGTGTTGTCTACTTGTGGTTTCTTATGAGCTTGTAGTTGTGTAGGTTTTTATTCTTCATTTAGCCATCCACTGAAAGAGATTTACAGAACACTTTTTGGGACTTCAGGGAATGCAAAGAAGTATAAAACACGGTATTTACCATAAAGAAACGACCATTATGGAGGTATAAAAAAGACTGTGGTCAAAGATAAATTTACATAGTGTATATAATGACATGTCAGCACAAAGGACTCTGATAAACTGTGGGGAGTCTGAAGAACTCCCTCTAAGACCTGAGGACTTGGGAGATGGATGTATAGAGAAAAGGATTAGAACTAGGGTAAGAAGAATAGAAAACAGTAATATCCTTCAGTCAGAATTGAACAATGAACATTTTAGATTCACGAGACAATGAAGAAAGTGGACGCGTCTACAGCAGAAAGCTGTATTGGCTACTTTTTGTACACTGGCTGGATCCAATCTGAATTCTAAAGCAGGGCGAAGCTGCTCATACACAGAGCATTCTGATCATTTCACAAGTGACTGAGGCTTAACATCTCTAGCTGGCCTTGGGTTTCATGAAATTAACAAATGCTATTAAATAGTTCTCTTCTGCATGGATTCACCTCATTTCTCCTGATAAAACTTTCCTTTGTAGGCCAGCTGATCTGTTCAGTGGTGGCACTGGAGAGGAGAAATGAAGTCTCATACAACTGTTGGCATAGTTGGTAGTAGTCGTGTTGAGTGATAAAAACACCGACTTTATTTGATTTTCAATGCTGGTCAAAAATTGCATGGGATCAGTCCATTTTATCTCCCCATGTATTATAAAGATGACTGCCCATGGATTTGGACATAAAAATGTACTTTAAATCTTGTAGTCTTTCTGAACATCAACTGATAAAGAATATAAATTTTGGTGACATGTGGTGGGTCTTTTGGCTTTATTACTGGTAGTTGCAATGCAAGATTGAGTGTCTCTTGTTATTAGAATAGTATGGTACCCACTCTCAATCTTCAATGCTTGAAGCAGTCTAGAACACAGGGAAAATTTGATTAATTTTCCTCATATTACAGTCAAGAAAACTCAGGACATAATAGGGAAAGTGGTGATTTATATTTCATTAGGAAATGATGGTCCCAGCCCCAGCTCCCTGTTTCTACTTTACCAAGCTTGTTATTTATGCCTTCAGCTCACCACCTTTCCTATAATGGCTTATACTATAACCATGTAAAATACAGTGTTTCAATATAAAAAAATTACACAAGAAGCCTGGTCTGGTGGTGTAGGTCTTTAATCCTATCTACTCTGAAGTTAAGGTAGGGGAATCACAAGCCCACTGTCTGTCTGGGCTGTAGAGTATATTGTAGGTTAGCCGAGGCAACTTAATGAGGCTTTCACTCAAAATAAAAAAAAAAAAATGAAAGGGAACAGCTCAAGTATAGAAGACATTCTTGTCTGGCACTTGCAAGGTCCTGATTCAATCATTAGCCCCATAGAATAAATGAATAAAATTATAATAAAAATGAATCAAACACATTTTCCTATAAATATCACCAATATTCTGATATAAAGCTCCTCCAACTTTTTACTTATGATTTTGGTTATTATTGCATAATATTTTTATTCTAATAGAGTCATGTTTATATTTGTTTTGTAACCTATTTTTACCTGCATTTATTATGAGTCTATTTTTACATTACCAAGTAAATACTATGGCCCCTATAGTTATAAAGACTGCATTACATACTATCTTTTAGGGAAAATATACTATTTGAATATAATAACTTTCTGTTACATTTCAAAATTATTTCCAGTTTTGTCACATTTCCCTTGATTTCCTTAGGACGAATTCTAGTTGTTTGCTGCTACATCCTAAAACGTGTGTGCTTTTGAGACTTTGGATATAGGTTGCCAAAGCATCCTTAGGAATGCCGCAACAAGGCCCACTTTCACTAGGAGCACAGAATACTCTGTTCTTTCTCCGTACCTGGATGCAGCAGACTTCAACATGTCCAACTATCTCTTGCAGGCTGATAGAGAAACCATTTCATTTTTTTACTTTAATTTTCATTCATCTGTGACTGTAGGGGTTCAATGCTCCTTTCCCCCACAACTTCATTAGCTGGTATAAAATAGAAATGCTTTCACGACGTGAATAGGCTGAAGGTTTGCCTGACGCATTGACCCTCATGGATTAGATTAAAGGCCGTTGAAAAGGAGAAGGTGCTGGTTTTGTAAGGCCCTGCACAAGGGAGTTGGATATTGCAAAGCAGAAATAATGGGTCAGGAAGGAGTTTTTATATTCAAAACACTGTTAGGTACCAACTTACGGATACACTGCGGTAGATTCTCATTTTCTTAGCAGTTACCTACACATTAACAATTTGTCTTAAATTTTTATTGAAGACCCATGAAAACCTCCCTGACACTTTTTATTGTTTGTTTTTTTGAGAGTAATATCTGGTTGAGTTAATACCTTCTTTTTATATAGATTATATTCTATAATCTATAACCACTTGAATTCTACCCTTTGTCAACAGGCACTTATGGCAAATCAGCATTTCTTTATACATTTATACTATGTGTGTGTAAAATAATAGCTACCTCTGCTTATCCAAGTAGACTTTTCCAAGTAAGCCAGGATATATCATACATTTACCAAACAGTTTCTATGGAAATGTGTATGATAAATGTAAATATAGCCTAGATATTATATGTTTACCAAATAGTTTCTATGGAAATGTGCATGCTAAATGTAAATATATACTTATTAGTATCTATATGACACAAACAGACAGTGACACAGATGGAAGCTTTTAAAATTTGTTTTATAAAGGGAGTCCCTTCATGAACTTTCTCAGAAATGGTGGAGCTCCTAGCTCCCAGTAGAGGGCTCCCTTCCTCTGTTCCTTCAGTAGCGTTTTCTGATTTTCTTCTGATTTGTTTTATCGGGACCCATCTGCTTCATTAAACTATAGATATCTTGGGAACCAGATACCCAACGCTAGTATCTGGTTATTAGAATCATTGACCAGTTTTGTTCTGAATGGTGACTGGGAAAGGGACTGGAGTAAGGTCTTCAAGGGGCATCTTTGGGACGGACTGGGGCACTAAAAGGCCACTCAGGGGAGTCTGAAGAGATGGTATCTCTGATCAAGCTCTGTATGCTCTTTAGTTTTATCCTAAGTAACTTCCAAGCACTATTGGTTCCCCTACAGATGGCTTTTTCCATATTAGTAAAAATAAAAATGATGGTTCTTGATCAAGCAACAGAACAGATTACTCATTAATGTTCTGTTAATATAGCGAGCATTTATGAGGAATCTGAGAAAGTGTCTGACCCTCAAAGAAAGAGATATATACTACAAGGATAAAGATTGCTCTTAAAAAGGCAAATACTTCAAGATCATGATTAACTTTCCACATTACTTTTCAAAATTAAAATTTGTTAATTTATCTTATGTGCATGGGTGTTTTATCAGCATGTCTGTCTCTCTCTGTATTAGGTGAATGTTTACTATCCATGAAGGCCAGAAGCTGGTATCTGATACCCTAGTAATGACCTTACAGATGTTTGTGAGCTGTCTTGTAAGTCTAGAAATAGAAACGGAGTCCTCTGCAAGAGCAGCCAGTGCTCTTAACTGTTGACCCATCTTGTTAGCCCTACATTCCTTTCCATTCTTCTGTGTCCCTGTGTAGATGTCCTCACCTAGTAACACCAGCCTGGGAGTTAAAAAGTCTCTATGTGGGTTAATAAGTGGGTTAGTGATTATGTAGTCATTTGAGTGTGGAAGAATCTTCTAATAGACTGGCAATACACTTTCTTTTTCACCATGGGGATAAGTATAGAGTATTAGAGCCTTGAGATTACACTCTCAGCTACTTTTTAGATCAAGGGCAAGGCTTGGTGCCTGATTTTTGATGTTCTTAAAGGAGATTGTTTGGGTTCCCTGATGGTTGGAGACACCAGGGCAATGCCATCTAAGCTATACCCTGTCATTATAAATTTCATCTTGTTTGTGTAATGGCCTAGGAGTCTACTGGAGCCATGACACTAGTCATTCCTGAGTCAGGAGCACTCAGCAAACATGAAATAATTTGTGATATCCACAACCTTTCTAACCAGGAGAAGTAGCTTGGAGCATCTGAAGACATGGAGTTTGTGTCAGGTAGAGTCTGATGAACTAAAGATACTCATTTTAGCAGCATTCCATTCTCCCCAATGCCTTAGCTAGGAGATGAAATTGAGTTCCTCATCATGGAGGAACCCTGACAAGAGGTTAAAGATGTGGAAGGAAAAACACTCATGGGAGAGGCATAGAAAGGGCTCCATGGAGTATTAAAGTCTTTTACATTCTGTGTCTTAGCTGAATTTCCCCAGAGCCACACTCTGACTCTTGTATTCTTGTGTGCTTAGATTAATGGGAGGTACAAGGGCCACATGGAGCATGTTTAGAGACAAGGGTGGGGCTGAGCAGAAAAAACAGAATGTTCTATTAAGAAGTGTGTTCTATTAAGCCAGTTGCCACGCTTGTTCACTGGACTTTAATCCCATGGAGGAATGTTGAAAAAAAAAAAAGCCTCAGATTTACCCAGGTCAAAGAAAGAGACAATATAAGCCTAAATTTGTTCATCACTGATTAAAGATTGACAATGGGATGTTGATACCAGTTAATTCTGGCTTACACTGATGTCATGAAGGAGGTTTTTGTCAGTCTGAGATTTCTTTGACAACCACAGAGAAGCTGTTCATTGGAAGTTAGACAAACATGTTTAAACATGTTAGTATGTATACAAAACATGGATAGTTTTAGGCCAGCCTGATCTACAAGAGCTAGTGTTGCAGGCCAGGGTCCAAAGCTACAGAGAAACCCTGTCTTGAAAAACAAAAAAAGAAAGAAAAAAAAAAACACAGACAGACCTTCTTATATGTGTTTATACATACTCAAATTTTATTCTTAAATTAAAATGTTATTTTGAAAAGGCAACATGTTGATATGCAAATAAAATAATGAAATCAGACCTTTTCTGAACACTGTATAAGAAATTTCATCTAAAATCAATCAGAGGTCAAAGGTAAGGCTTAAATTATAAAACTCTCAGATTTTAACAGCATAAAAGTTTCAGAGCATTGGATTTGTCAATATTTTCTTAGATACCAGTCAAAAGACAACAACAAAGACTATAAAGTTTGGACATGCTTAAAAAAACCAGAATTTTTATGTAGCAAAACACACTAACATTAAAACTGTATTCCCACAGAATGGGAGAAAGTAATTTAAAATTATATTATCTATGAGATGTAAATGTTCAAAATATATAACAAACTCCTCAACATTAAGAATAATTATAATAGTAATAATAACAGCAAACAACATAATTAATAAATGGGAAAGAACTTGAAAGGCTATTTCTCCAAAGAAGATGCAAAAATGACCAACAAGCCTCTGAGGAGATGCTCAACATTACTCGAATTAAATGAATGTGAATCAACAACTATGAGATACCCTCAGTCACCCCATCACACCCAATGTATATAAACACCCTAGGGGACTTCAAGTGTTAATGAGACTGTAGAAAAGTTGGAACCCTGTGTACTATTGGTGGCAGTGTGGTGTGCAATGAAAAGCTGTATAGTGATTCTTAAAAAAAAAACTGCTGCATTGCGAACAATTGTACATCTTGTTATGAACTCAGAATAATTGAAAGTGGGTCTTTAAGGTATTTTTTTTCTCCTAAGTTTGAAGAAGTATTGTTTATCATAGCTGAGATGTAAAAGTAACCCATGTGCCCACCGTCAGTCGAAAGGAAAGACAAGGTGGTACATACATGTGATGAAATATCATCTAGTTTTAAAAAAAGGAAATTATGATATAGGTGACAACATAGATGAAGGCTGGGGACATGGGGACATTATATTAAGTGAAACAATTGAGTCTGAGTAAGACAATCCACTTATCAGAGATGTTTAGACAAAGTCATAAAGGTAGAATGTGGAATGGTTATTGCCAGGTACTGCGGGCAAGGAGGTATGAGGGGACTTATTATTAATGACTGAAATTTCAGTTTTATAAGGTGAAAGAGAGTAGACAAGGTGGCTCGGTAGAAAAAAAGCTCTTGCTATCAATCTTCATGAACTGAATTCAATTCCTGAGTCCTACATAGAGGGAGAGAACTGACCCCAGAAAGTTGTTTTCCAGCCTCACACGCTGAGACATAGTCATGCACATGTATACATATGCAGTTGTGTGCATACACAAATACATGTAATAGATTTTAAAATCATAGAAAGGGTTGTAGAACATAATTTTACATCACTGAATTATAAACTTAAGAATGGTGAAGACCCTGCATTTTATGTAATGTGTATTGTGCCAGGTTAAAATTTGGAAGATAAAAGAGATAATGTATTATAGAATGAGAGGGAAAAAGGCCAGCCCAAAGATCTTCTGTAGTAACGAGTCATGTTTGGAGGAAAGACTAAATGCTGAGATTAACAGGAAAGGCATGTAACAGAGCCCTTGCTTATTATATGCAATTACTTATTGTGTCCTAGGAATTATGTGTGTTCTGTGAAAGAAACAGTTCTTATAGTGTATACCACTGTAAATGTCATAACTGGGAGTTTTATCTGCCTGTTTTAGGTAATGCTAGGATCACTACTTTTCAGTTGGCTCTCCCTAAGTCATCAGTTCTAAAAAATAATGTTTACTGGAACAGAAACATCCAACATGAAATTTTTTTGTAGAAGATAACAAATAAAATTCAACGCAGTTCAACCATCTATATATCTTTCCTGTACTAGTGCGGCGAGAACTGCATGCAAGGCAGTCTCTTAGCCATGGGCATGAAGAGTAATAAAGATCTAGTTGGAACGCATCTGCTAATCCTCTGGACTGTGGTTATGGTCCAGTGAAGGGATAAGGAGAGTGAGAAACTCTGTGTGCTCATTGTGAACCCAACAGAGCAATTTCTGGGAATCAGGCTTGTCATGACAATTCTCCACTTTTTGCAGTATTCTGTTCTTCAAGCGATGCCCTCAGCTGAAAGGCAGAAGTACTTGCAGTGTATTCAGATGTTGTCCACTGCTCCAAAAGGATGGGGAGCTAGGAACTGGAGTTTTGCTGCACTGCACTCCTGCTTCTGTAGGGAGTTGATCTCTGTGCCACCCTTTCCTGCAGTTAAATGTTAGAGCCCTAAGTCCCAAAGTGCTGGTGTTGAGAGAAGAATGTTTCGGAGCTAATTAAGCATAGCTCAAATCATGTGATCATTGTTCTCCTTAGGATCCAAAGAGGCTAGAACACTTTTTGCTTTATTTTTGCTTTTGCTCCCACTCTATTGCCTCTCTCAGGCCTGTTGCCATGAGAGGACAAAGCAAGAAGGCTACTGCCTGCAGAATGTTTTGACCAGGACGCATGTATGTCATTACCTTGAGCTTGGACCTTCCAGCAACCAGAAATCAGTGCCTGTTGCTTAAATAACCTGTCTCTAGTACTTGGTTAAACACCATGCCTGTTGAGTAGATGCTTCATTTATTTTATGAATGAGAAAACTGAACCAAGAAAGTTAAAACACTTGATCAAATGGTGAGTTCCTGAGCATCTTATACCAACAGCTACCCAATCTTTTCACCATGGCATATCTGATTATATTCTTTCTTTTAAAATGGTATTTATTTATTCTTTAACCTACTGGGTCCAGTTAGTGCTGCTCAGATATGAATGGGTGTGGGGTCATCTACAAGAGCATGACGAACCTTCTAGTGGCCACACTTCTAAAGAAAAGTGAGTTTCCCTTCCCCAGCAGTTGTCAGCTTCCGTGACCCAAGTATAGCATGCCACACTTGTAGACAGGCACACAAGACATGTTAGTATTGATTATATTTTATTTTGATCTCTCCTGCGTGGGTTTTAGACGCTCTATCCTGTCACCACTGCCAGGCTGGGGAACACTTTTCCTTTCCTCTTCATCACCTTTAGTCATCTCTGCCCACCCATTTTCATGTATAGAGCAAAATATTTCTAGTACTTCTTTATCAAACAAATATCTTCTGTTAACAAATTTATTAATTAAAAACAGCATGTAAGGAGTTACAGTGAGCTCTGCGATCACAGCAGTGGAAGAGCCCAGGCATTTATGTAAAACTCACTGGGCATAGTTGTGTCTGGGACTGTAGTAGAAGTCAGTGTACAGCAAAAATAATCAAAAGAGATTACTATTTGGATCTTAAAGGGGTTGTAAGAGAAGATTTTCTAGGTGGGAGTAATATCTAAGAGGAGATACTGAGGTAATATGAATAGATTTTTAATATGTGGGAAGGATGGGTAAGAGGAGCAAAATACCCACTCAAGGGGACAGACAATAAGGAGCTTAGAGTGAAAATGGTCATGGTGAGCTCTAGGAACTGGAAAGCACAAGAAGACACGGGGAAAGCAGGCAGGTGATAGAAATTACCCAGGGTCTTAGAAGTCATGTTAATAACTTTGTACTCTGAGACAAGAGTCCCAGGTCCTGACATTAGTGAAGCATCATGAGCTATTCTCAGACAGCAACAGAGCAATGGTCTGAATAGATTCATTTGCTTCAGACAATCACCCGAGCTGCCCAGAAGAGCCTGGGTTGATGTGAGCCAAGAGCAGAGACTGAAGGCTGCTCAGCTTGCCTGTAAGCTTTTTGTATTCCAAGCAGATGACTACAGTCTGGCAGAGGGTAATAAGAGTGAGAATGGAAATCAATATTCAAACTGGTATATTTAGCAGAGAGCGCAATGCTTGTTAAATTTGAAGTAATGAATTGAAGCTTGTGAAGATTTTTAGTGCATCAAGATATTTCACGTTCTGTGTCTCAGGCAAGGTGACCATCGAGCTAATTTATTAATGTTATTTAAAATTATCAATTTATTTTAGGTGATACTTACTAAAAATGTTGTCAATTAAAAAATTTTAAATATAGATGAGAAACAGTATTTCTTGTTCAATGTATTTAATATTATCTTATCTGTGTGCACCCTACACACCCATAAACATATATACACAAACATAGACACATAAAAATGCTCATACATATACACACAAATACACACATTCATAGACACAAAATATACGCACACACACACATGCACCCCTGATTTCCAGACACATGGTTATACTTCCATAAGGGGTTTTAGAATGGAAGAGAAAGCAAACCTTTGAAGCTCTCAGTTTCCCCCATGTGAATTCAGCACCTCTTCTCATACAATTCCACCTGCATCTCTGAGATCAGCTGGTGGAGGTCAGAGTGAAGGTGGCTGTATTGTGTCAGGTCACCATGGCTACTTTCAACTCAGATGAAGTGAATATTGTTGTCACAAATAACCTCAACGTCCTCAACAACATGGTCATCATGCTCAATGTGATTGCAGCAGCACAAGTTTATGAGACAGGCAACACTGGGAGTGGAAGGTTAGTCACCAATGGGAAGGGCATTTTCCATCTTCCTTTAGTCAGTGATTCTGTTGATAAATATGTAATGGACTCCATTGCTGTTTTCTTCTGCCGTGGAGAAGGATGGGGCTCACTAAACATGCCTTTATTGTTTGATGGATTCATGCATTTGTATAATGAAATTTTAGTCATGCTCAAATTCTATTACTCTCATGTCCTCCCTCTTCTTCTGAAACCTGTCCCCCCAAGTCCTCGCTTGCCTTTATCTCTTCTTTCTCTGTGTGAAGCACTAAATTTCATCAGCGTTTCTTGGCTAAGCATGAGTGGCAAGTTATTTCCTAGGACAATGGGAATTTATCAGTGACTTTAGCACCGAAGACAATGATACACTCTTTTCTAGCAGACACTAACCGCCAATAGTTTCCCAGGGAAGTCTAGGGCCTCATGGTCCCCTCACCAGTCCAAGATGAAATGTTGATAGGACCAATTGTGTGTAGGTCTTGTATGGATAACAACAGCTACAGTGGAGTCATGGGTTCTATAGCCATGTCATATCCGGAAGATGTCATTTTACTACAGATCTCCCAATCTCCTGTCTCTTACATTCTTCCTAACTCCTCTCCTTTGATATTCCCCAGGTCTTAGAGGGGCAGTATTACTGTTCTATTAGAACAAGCACTTCCCCATCATTTATTCTCATCAGCATGGCCAGTTATAGATTCCTATATTAACCAACAGGGTTAGGGCTCACTTTAATAGTGGCACCAAGAAGGGCTATCATCTCTGTGTCTTTGGCTGGTATCCCCATGACTGTGAAGTAGGTGCAACTATGATGTGGGAAGAAATATTGATTATAAATGTTTATTTACATTTAAAGGGGGGATATGCTATAGATAAGAATGCTTTGGTATGGATTTTGGTCTATTGGTATGTTAAAGTTAAAATCTTTTTTTATCTAGAGAGTAAGGGGGAAATGATGTGGTAAATCCTTCTGTATATGTGTTGCTTTTATTGGTTAACAAATAAAGAATTTCCCTTGGCCTGTGATAGCGTAGAATAGAGCTAGACAGACCAGCCTGGTCTACAAGAGCTAGTTCCAGGACAGGCTCCAAAACCACAGAGAAACCCTGTCTCGAAAAACCAAAAAAAAAAAAAAGGAAAACTAAATTGAATGCTGGGAGTAAGTCTGTGGAATCAGCGAGACACTGGAACTTTGCCAGGTAAGCCCTGAGCTTGTGGTGATACACAGATTTATAGAAATGGGTTAATTTAAAATATAAGAGTTAGCTAGCAATATTCTCAAGTGTCTGGCCAGGCAGTGTTTTAATTAATATAGTTTCTGAATGATTATTTCGGGTCTGTTGCCTGAGAAACAAACAATCAGCCTCCACCTGCACAACCATGAGACACCTTCTTCAAGTTCAGCATCATAGCCTTCCACACTATCAGTTTTTTTTGTGATGCTTATCTGTGATAACTTTGGTCTTGTGGAAGGGCTCATGATCACAGGCTACTCCATCCTCACTTCAGAGAAGACCATGGATGGCTCCTCTGAAAAACTATGCTGGGATAGCTGTGGAGATTCAGGACATGACACCAGCATTTGATGGCACTTCCAAGTCTGTGGATGAGGTTGTCCTGGACCTGAATGAGGAGCTCACTGGCATGACATTTCTGTGTGTAATCTCTAGCGTGTGGGCCATTGATCTTACTATCTCCTGGAGAAAGTTAAGAAATATTAATATATTAGAGGTGGCAATGCTGGTATTAGAAATACCCTAAATGATATGCTGGCCTACATGAACAGGTATTTTGCAATCATGTATAAGTAATGTCCCTAATGGTGGGTGATACTTAAAATTACTGATATTCATTATTTTATGACTTCACTATAACTAATAGGACAACATTCTCTATTTCTCTTCCCTCCTGAAGTAAAATATATGAGATTATATGCATATATCTCATAGGAGAGTATAATAAAAATCCTGAGAAACATTCGATTAAACCTTCTGATGGCAAAGACACCCACTGTTGATGCATAGTGAGTAATAAAGAGGTCCCTTTATGATGTATAAGGTACTTAGTGTTTACTGTGTAAGACTAGGCAAATTTAAAAACTTCAACAATAACCCTGGTGGCTTTTCTTAAAAAACCTGAAATATACTTTCAGTAATTTTCATGAGACCTGACTCTCATAACTTTGCTTCAGGAGTTTTAGTATAAAGTTAAATAACACCTAATTCGGAAAGACTCTGCTGATAATTGCCTAGGATATCTGGTCATGGGACAAGAGATTTCTACCCAGCCAATTTCTGTGATTCACTCACAGAATCTAGTCATCTAGATAAAATTGAAAATTGTCTCCAATGTAGCATTTGGTGTTCTCCACTTCTTTAAGATTTTCATCTGGGAGCAACAGCTAACACTGTATCACAGAAGCATATTGCTAGCCGAAGGGTGATTTGGAAAAGCTGTTGCAGTGTTCCTTTATGTCGTATCTCCTCAGGGTTAGGTTTGCTTTTTGTTATTTAAGAAGTTAACGGCAGAGTATTTGGTGTTTTATTTCTATTCTCACTTTAGATCTCTGCCCTCTGATTTCCATCCCCCTGTCATGTCCATGCTCAGGGAATAAGAGCCTTGGCTCAGCTTTGATTCTTCTCTCAACCATTGCTCACTTTTAATCTATCACCAGGAATAGTATTGAGTTTGTCATCTACAGACTCAGGATCTTCCAGATGCAAGAGGAGATGTCCCCATGACATTTTCACAGCACAACACATTTAATTTTTGTCTACATGGTTGATTAAAATGATGTATTTAAGATCAGTCCATAAAAGGAAGCCTGTGGGGGTCAGGAGTAGGTTCTTCTATCAGAGAAGGACTTAGAGAAAAGAAGGTTTACCTTTATCTTCTGTGTAGGGAAGCTATATTAGTCAGGTTCTCTAGAATCACAAAACTTATAAATTTCCCTCTACCTATCTATGTATCTACTATCTGTCTGTCTGTCTGTCTGTCTATCTATCTATCTATCTATCTATCTATCTATCTATCTATCTGGTATGTATATACCATATACATACATACATACATACATACATACATACATTAATTATTGAAATGACTTGCAGACTGCAGTCCAACAATGGCTGGCTGTGAATGGAAAGTCCAAGAATCTAGTAGCTTCTCAGTTCCACAAGTCTCGGTGTCTCAGCTGACTTCTATATGCTGGAATCCTTAAAGAGTAAACTACAATGCCAGTGAAGGAATGGATGTACTGACAAAGAGAGGGTAAACAGGTAAAGGACAAACATATCCCCTTCTTTCTTCCAATGCCCTTACAGCAGAAACTGTGGCCCTGATTAAAGGTGTGTCTTCCAGCCTCAAGATCTGGGTCAAAGGCATGCTGTCTTCTTGCTTCAAGATTCAGATCACAAGTGTGCCCTTTATTTCTGAATTATAGTTCATTCCAGATATAGTCAACTATATAACCAAGAATAATCATCACAGAGGCCATGGGTGATGATCTGGTACGCAAAGTTGGATCAGGTACTCAATGACCACCTGCACAATCCTGTCAGGAAAGCAGATAAGAAAGATGGGAAGAACTTGGAATCATTGAGCTGTTTTTCAAAGTAAGGATTTCCTCAAGTTCAAGCTTTATATGTAACAGAAATAAATGGTCTCACTCTTAAAGCTACCAGTAATCAGGCATTCTGTGAGAAAAAGACAAAACATCAGCAGTAGAGATAAAGCTTCTTCTTTTTTTAAAGATTTTTTGTCAGTTTTTCCTGCCCTCATTTTATTTTCTTATTTCCATAATATTTCTACTATGTTGTTTTTTTATATCTTGCCAACTGTGTATGCATGGTGTGTGTGTATGTGTGTGTGCGTGTATGTGTTTGTATGGTGTTGCTGCTCTAATGATTCTGCAAGATATTTTTTTAAAGACCAGAAGCAGAATTTATTATTTTGAGTGTTTCATACACTCAAAGGCTTCTCAGAATGAGACAGTAAATTTTCTTTTGAATGCTTTCATGATGTTTACACTACAGTCCAAGTTCTGTGTACTAAAGTCTGATACGAGTCATGTCGGGATATTCAAACGAGTCCCGATTAACCAACTAACTTTTCTTGCTTTTTTTGATGCTCTGTGAGCTAACAGAAATGGACACTAAGATAAAGGGTAAAAGTCCTAGAAAAAAAATCATTCAAGGGAACTACCCTTCGGGTAAAAGTAGAGTTCACTTCCCGTGTTTATCCCCTTTAACCTTTTAGTTACATGTTTTGAATGACTTCTTTGCTCTGTTGATATTTACAATATTAACATAATTATCTATCTTAACATATTGTATTTACCACCTGCTGGGGATGACACACTGAAACCAGCACTAGTAGCTCATTAACAGTAACACCACTCCTTCATTAACAGTGTTGACCCAATTACATGTTGTATATGCCAGAGACAAAGAACTGTAATTGCAACTCAAAAGTGATTTCATAAACACGAAGATTCTCGTTTTTTGAAATGCAAATTGGAAAGCATTATTTGAATTTTCCACATAAATACAGGTTTAGATGAAACAAAATCATTCAAGCAAATAAAATAAAAATTCAATCTAAAGAGAGGCCATTTGGAATCAATTGATACAGAGCACATTCTGCTTTGAAGGATCAAAACACTTTCATTACTTGGTGCAGAAATTAAACAAGTTACTAACAATGAAAGCCAGACATCTGGTAAGTAACATCTACCCTGGCTATCAGCAGGTAGCGATTTTCTTTTGGAACTATTCAGCTTATTGTCTGTTGTCTGGACAATGAAAGTCTGATGAAGCATTGATATAATCTGCCTGGGGGTTTTCAAGCTCCATTGAAGAGATGGAAAGCAGGGGAGACAAGCAAAGAAAGAGAATCATTGTATAGACATGCTCATGGGGCCGTCAATAACTATGGCTTCACCTATCCTGTGGAAGAGACGAGAATAAATAGAAACAAATAGAGTGTGATATCCTTGCAGAGCTCAGGGATGTTCCTTTACCCAGACAATGATAAAAATTAGATAAAGATAGCCCAGAGAACTAGGAAGAGACAGCTCTGAGAAAGAAAATCTGTGGTAAAGTCAAGATGTTAAAAGAGGAGACATTTCTTCAATACCAGCAGACTGTTTCACAGACTGTCTCCCCACCTCTTCCCCATTGACTGAGAAACCAGAGGAACAGGCTCGAGGATATGAAAGAAAGAAAAACCCAAAGGGAGAATGAAACTTCAACTCTCTTACAAATAAATTGCACTTTCCGAGATTTTTTAGAAGTCTCAGCTCAACAAACATTCAAGGAAATCGTGATTCCTGTTGCTGGGCTCCTATTTAACAAGGTACTGAAGAGATAAGAAACTGTAATTACCATTTCAAAATGGCAAAATAGCCAAGCCCACACTGCATTCTAGAAATCTTGTAGACACTGCTGTAAACGCTGGAGGAGTCTCTAGCCCTGACCACAGCTGGAGAAGAAGGAAGGCATCCTCTTGCATTCATATAAAACAAGGTTTATAATGTACCATGGTAAGTCCTGTGAACGACCTGGAGCTCTTTGACATTCCTTATTGGATAAAAGAACATGAGAACAGTTTTAACTTTGACACAAGCTACAGTTCTCAGAGTCTCATTCTCCCTCTTTAAAGTCCTGTTTCTCAATCTGCAGGCATTTGTGGGGCTCAGTGATCGACAGATCACAACATGTGACCTTACACCAGTGAAAGTGTTAATGCCACAAACCATGTGTACAGAGTCAGCAAGTGGGGCAATTGATCCTAGCGGAGGACCCACCTGGGGAGTCCCATGAAATTCTACAGCAGGACCTGGGTGTCTGATGGCTCAGAATGTGCTGAAATGGGGAGTTAATCTAATCCCTTAGATCAATTGTAATTGACTTAAGTCAGGCAGATTTTGCCATTTCTGCAGGAGCCTTTGATGAAAAGTCATTGAGACATTACACAGAACCTAAACATGTACGATACTAGGAAAAATACTCCTTGGATCAATACTATCAGACTCTTGTGCTTGTTTTCTTAAACAAAGTCCCTTCAGCCCTTTTTCTGAATTGGCAAGGCAGTTTTGTAGAAAAGTATTTCATCTGTCTTGTGTCTTAGTCCTCAGCTATCTTAAAGATGTGATATTTATTAGCTTATTCCAGTTTTGCAGGAAACCCCAGCAACTGAATATAGAAGAGATAGGCAGAGTTGTGCACATTTTATCAAGGAATAAAAGCATACAGATATCTTAGGGGATTGCTTCCAGGGACACAGCATGAAGACAGACTGGCTTCCACTTTCTACTGATGCCATTTACAAAGTCCTTTCTTGTTCAAAGTCGGCACGTATCTGTACATCTACTGATCAGAATAAGCACAGACCCAGGTTAAAGCATCCTCTAAGAAACCTTTGGTCCCAGGGCACTGTGCCTCACTGCTCTTGCCTTTTCCCTGCACATGGGTTTATCATCACTGTTTCCCAGAGCTGAACATAACAATTGAAGACTCCCTATTCTTTCCACACAATTCCACACAATTCCAACAGGTGCATCGTCAGCATGGCAGTGGAAAGTGTTTAACCTTCTTACTTTTAGATCTGGCTTAAAATCTTGTTTAATTTCAATAACTTAAAATCTCTCTTATGTGCACATGCATGCACAAACTCCACTATTCCCATCTCCACCAACAGTGTGGACAACTCACTTGTTAGCTGAAGTGGTTCTATGTGGTCTTTCTTGACTATACTCTGACTGGACAGACCAAGGGTCTGTGTTCACTAGTCCAGATATGGAAATTTAAGGGATCTACAAAGACCTGCTGTGGGTTAAAAGGTGCTTCTTTAACAAAATTTAAATTAATCATTGACATCTCTTGAATTTACTCCTTGCAATGCACTCAATGCTCTCTGATAAGGGGCTCATTAATATAGGAAGATGCATTTTTACCATTTATGGACATGTAGTAGGAGGTCACTTGTTTGTTTCCTAGCTGCCCAGACTCCCAGAATAATCACACAGAAACTATTAATTAAATCACTGCTTGGCCTATTAGCTCTAACTTCTTATTGGCTAGCTTTTACATCTTAATTTAACCAGTTTCCATTATTTTATATTTTCCCATGAGGATTATGGCCTACCAGCAAGGCTCTGACTGTATCTGTCTCTGGTGGTGGTTCCATGGCTTCTCTTCTGGCTCCACCTTCTTTCTCCCAGCATTTAGTTTAGTTTCTCCTGCCTAGTTCTGTTCTACCCTATCAGGCCAAACAAGTTTCTTTATTAACCAGTGATATTCATAGCATACAGAGGGGAATCCACATCATGAATATATTACAAATACAATTAAAATGAAAACTTGGGAAGCAGAGTAGTATTGCTATACCCTCAAATCAATCTCAAGACTGATACAGAAAATATTGTTTGATATGCCCAAAGAAGTTGATTTAACTGATTGGAATATTTTTAAAAAATTCTTCAAGATAAACTCAAACGAACACATTTTTATTTAGCAAATGAGGTTTTCTTGTTAGAGTTTTGATTATCTGAAGTGGGAAGAGAAGCTGAATGTAGTATATCTCTACACATCAAGAGGTGTTGAATCCAAGCATGTTGTAAGGAGTCTGCTTGTTTGTTTTCTGGCTGCTCAGCAGCTCAGACTTGAAATAACCACACATAAACTTTATTAATTAAATAACTGCTTAGCCCATTAGCTCCAGCTTCTTATTGGCTAATTATTACATCTTAATTTAACCCAATTCTATTAATCTGTGTATCATCATGACGTCATGGCCTACCAGCAAAGTTTTAACGTGTCTGTCTCCAAAGGAAGCTCCATGACTTCTCCTTTGACTCTGCCTGCTTTCTCCCAGCATTCAGTTTAGTTTTCCCTGTCTAGCTCTACTCTACCCTATGAGGCCAAGCCAGTTTCTTTATTAACCAATGGTATTCACTTCATCGAGAGGGGAATCCCACATCACCTCCCCTTTTCTGTTTAAATAAAAAAGGAAGGTTTTAACTTTAACATAGTAAAATTATATAAAACAGTTATCAAGCAAGAGTTACAGTTACAATATTTATATCTATTTTATCTTTTTTCATAACTAAGGAGAGCTATATTATTACTATCTACTACTCTTCAACTTCACGGAAGACTCCAGAAGAATATAATATTACCTAAGGAAACAGGAAATGCATTATACGCAACTTCCAAAACTCTAGAAATTACAGAGATATCTTGCTTCCTGGACAAGTCACCCAAAGTTCTTCTGTATCATTGGGGCAGCCTACAGGCCCATAGTATCCAGCAGACTTTTTCATAAAGCAGGAAATTTCAAAGATAGTTCTGCCTATATTGGCAGTTTGTCAGTCATTTTCTTCTGTGTCCTGCAGAATGTCTGGCAGACTCTTTCATGAAGCAGAAACACTGAAAGACTTTCTCACCTTTAGGCAAGTTTGGCAGTCATTTCTCTGTGAGTCCTGCATGTTCAGTTCATCAAGAAATCCAGGCAAGAACAGTTTCTTGCCCAAATGGCTAATAAACTCAATGAGGAGCCTCTTTAATGCCCATCTTCCTCTTGAAGTACTGGTAGTGCCAGGAGCAGATGTGTCTCACAGCCATGAAAAGTCTTAAGTTCTTAAAACATTTTAAATGCTGTATTCTGAAAGATTTGTAGAACACCTATCTAACTGAAATATATCTCTATATAGCTAGAAGACCTAACAAACATGACTAAAGCTTGACTATTATAGATGACTATCTATTAACCTATATTTCTTAATTATAGATTACATTTTTAAATTAACTGCACAATCACAATTCCTTAACCAAGAGTAGAAATATACATCAATAGACCAAGATCCATACCAATGCAAATTATTCATTTCTACATTATATCCCTCTTTAAATATAAACAAACATTTATAAACAATATTTGGTAATATGGGCATAGTTCTCTTCAGACTGCTTCCTGCTGTTTATTGGATGAAGTAATTTTGGGGAGGTGTTCACAGCGACCTTTTGGGGGGTATTGGTCCATCAAACCACATTAGTCTGGAATTAAACCACAGGTTCTCATCTTCTGTGGAAACAAAAGCAGACTTTGTTTATTTTTTAAACAAAAGCAACAAATTCTTAGACCCAAATTTTGAAGTCAAGAAGCCCTTAAAACATATATGTTGGTTTAGCTTAGCAGTCCCCAGAATCAAATCAAAAGCAGCCAAAAAAATTCAAAGAAAACACAATAATATACATAATCCTGACACTCTGTGTATTTTCCATCAGTACGTGGCTTATCTATCTTTCTTTACTCCTTTTAATCTATGACTGTCTGTACTCTGTCTCTTTAAAGACTGTCTATTTTTTAAATGATTTACTTCTTTTTAAAACTATACTCTTTTTCTTCTTTCTCCCAAGCTTATGTACATTTATCCAACACTGTGACCCAGTTAGAGGTCTTTTCCATCTTAATTTTTGTCTCTATTGTGTATCTGTCATCTTTTTCTGACCAGGGTTGCTTCTTAAAACGCTAAGCCAACACAGCCCTGCCTACCTGCTTCACTCAGTCTAACATAGCAGAAGTATGTTCACTGTCTTTGAGAACCATGCGCATTGCCCCATTTTCAGGCACACAGTGGGTCTATGTTGCCATTAAGCATGTTTGTAGCACTTTGCTCACAAAACCACATTTAAATGACCATATCTGGATCTCCTGAAGAGTCAGAGTTCATGATAGCAGCACAGCCTAGGAAGCTACCATTTCATTTTTTTTCTTTTTTTTTTCTCACTTGCTTTGTTTTTATTGTACATTTTTTATTGAGAATAAGAAAAAAAGTTTCTGCCTCCTCCCAGCCTCCCATTTCCCTCCCCCTTCCCCCACTCTTCTCCCCCTCCCCCCACTCCTCTCCCCCTCCCTCTCTAATCCAAAGAGCAGTCATGGTTCCCTGCCCTGTGGAAAGTCCAAGGTCCTCCCCCCTCCGTCCATGTCTAGGAAGGTGAACATCCAAACTGGCTAGGCTCCCACCAAGCCGGAACATGAAGTAGGATCAGAACCCCTTGCCATTGACCTTGGCTTCTCATCAGTCCTCATTGTTCGCCATGATCAGAGAGTCCGGTTTTATCCCATGCTTTTTCAGTCACAGTCCAGCTGGCCTTGGTGAGCTCCCAATAGATCAGCCCCCACTGTCTCAGTGGGTGGGTGCACCCCCCGTGGTCCTGACATCCTTGCTCGTGTTCTCCCTCCATCTGCTCCTCATTGGGACCTTGGGAGCTCAGTCCAGTGCTCCAGTGTGGGTCTCTGTCTCTATCTCCATCCATCACCAGATGAAGGTTCTATGGTGATATGAAAGATATTCGTCAGTATTGCTATAGGATAGGGTCATTTCAGGTTCCCTATCCTCAGCTTCCCAAGGGACTAACTGGGGACATCGCCTTGGGCTCCTGGGAGCCACTCTAGGTTCAAGTCTCTTGCCAACACTAAGGTGGCTCCCTTAACTAAGATATGTGCTTCCCTGCTCCCCTATCCAACCTTCCTTTATCCCAATCTTCCTGTTTCCCCAAGTTCCCCCAATCCTCCCCTTCTCACTTTTCTCTCCCCGTCCCCCCTTATCCCCAACCCACCCCACCCCCAAGATCCCAATTTTCTCCCCGGCAATTTTATCTACTTTCCTTAGCCAAGAGGATAACTATATGTTTTTTCTTGGGTTCACCTTCTTATTTAGCTTCTTTAGGTTCACCAGGTATACACTCCGTGACCTTTATTTATGGCTAGAAACCAATTATGAGTGAGTACATCCCATGTTCATCTTTTTGGGTCTGGGTTACCTCGCTCAGGATAGTGTTTTCTATTTCCATCCATTTGCATGCAAAATTCGAGAAGTCATTGTTTTTTACCGCAGCATAATACTCTAATGTGTATATATTCCACACTTTCTTCATCCATTCTTCCATTGAAGGGCATCTAGGTTGTTTCCAGGTTCTGGCTATTACAAATAATGCTGCTATGAACATAGTTGAACAAATGCTTTTGTCATATGATAGGGCATCTCTTGGGTATATTCCCAAGAGTGGTATTGCTGGGTCCAGGGGTAGGTTGATCCCGAATTTCCTGAGAAACCGAAACACTGATTTCCAAAGTGGTTGCACAAGATTGCATTCCCACCAGCAATGGATGAGGGTACCCCTTCCTCCACAGCCTCTCCAGCAAAGGCTATCATCGGTGCTTTTGATTTTAGCCATTCTGACAGGTGTGAGATGATATCTCAAAGTTGTTTTGATTTGCATTTCCCTGATTGCTAATGAGGTTGAGCATGACCTTAGGTGTCTTTTGGCCATTTGAACTTCTTCTTTTGAGAATTCTCTGTTCAGTTCAGTGCCCCATTTTTTAATTGGGTTAATTAGCATTTTAGAGTCTAGTTTCTTGAGTTCTCTATATATTTTGGAGATCAGACCTTTGTCTGTTGCGGGGTTGGTGAAGATCTTCTCCCAGTCAGTAGGTTGCCTTTTTGTCTTAGTGACAGTGTCCTTTGCTTTACAGAAGCTTCTCAGCTTTAGTAGGTCCCATTTATTCAATGTTGTCCTTAGTGTCTGTGCTGCTGGGGTTATACTTAAGAAGCGATCTCCTGTGCCCATCTGTTGTAGGGTACTTCCCACTTTCTCTTCTATCAGGTTCAGTGTGTTCGGACTGATATTGAGGTCTTTGATCCATTTGGACTTGAGTTTTGTGCAAGGTGATAGATATGGGTCTAATTTCAATCTTCTACAGGTTGACATCCAGTTGTGCCAGCACCATTTGTTGAAGATGCTTTCTTTCTTCCATTGTATACTTTTAGCTCCTTTGTCGAAAATGAGGTGTTCATAGGTTTGGGGATTAAATTCCGGGTCTTCTATGCGATTCCATTGGTCGACTTCTCTGTTTTTATGCCAATACCACACTGTTTTCATTACTGTAGCTCTGTGATAGAGTTTGAAGTCAGGGATGGTAATGCCTCCAGAAGATCCTTTATTGTATAGGATTGTTTTGGCTATCCTGGGTTTTTTATTTTTCCATATAAAATTGATTATTGTCCTCTCAAGATCCGTGAAGAATTTTGATGGGACCTTGATAGGAATTGCATTGAATCTATAAATTGCCTTTGGTAGAATTGCCATTTTTACTATGTTGATCCTCCCAATCCAAGAGCAAGGGAGGTCCTTCCATTTTCTGATATCCTCATCAATTTCTTTCTTCAATGCTTTAAAGTTCTTGTCAAATAGATCTTTTACTTCCTTGGTTAGAGTTACCCCGAGATATTTTATGCTGTTTGTGGCTATTGTGAAAGGTGAAGCTTCTCTGATTTCCCTCTCTGCTTCCATATCCTTTGTGTATAAGAGGGCGACTGATTTTTTGGAGTTGATCTTGTATCCTGCCACATTACTAAAGGTATTTATCAGCTGTAAAAGTTTCTTGGTGGAGTTTTGAGGGTCACTTATGTACACTATCATATCATCTGCAAATAACGAAAGTTTAACTTCTTCCTTTCCAAGTCAAATCCCCTTGATCCCCTTATGTTGTCTTATTGCTATTGCTAGAACTTCAAGCACTATGTTGAAGAGGTATGGCGAGAGTGGGTTTCTGAGTTTAGTGTTCCTGAGTTTAGTGGGATGGCTTTGAGTTTCTCTCCGTTTAATTTGATGTTAGCTGTCGGCTTGCTGTATATAGCTTTTATTATATTTAGGTATGACCCTTGTATCCCTAGTCTCTCCAAGACTTTTATCATAAAGGGATGTTGAATTTTGTCAAATACTTTTTCAGCATCTAATGAAATGATCATATGGTTTTTTTCTTTCAGCTTATTTATATGATGGATTACATTGATAGATTTTCGTATGTTGAACCAGCCCTGCATCTCTGGGATGAAGCCTACTTGATCATAATGGATAATTTTTCTAATGTGTTCTTGGATTCGGTTTGCCAGTATTTTGTTGAGGATTTTTGCGTCGATGTTCATGAGTGAGATTGGCCTGTAATTCTCTTTCTTGGTTGAGTCTTTGTGTGGTTTTGGTATCAGAGTGACTGTAGCTTCATAAAAGGAATTTGGCAATGACTCTTCTGCTTCTATATTGTGAAATACATTAAGGAGTATAGGTATTAGGTCTTCTTGGAAGTTCTGGTAGAATTTCGCATTGAAACCATCAGGTCCTGGGCTTTTTTTGGTAGGGAGGTTTTTGATAACAGCTTCTAGTTCTTCGTGACTAACAGGTCTATTTAGGTTGTTCACCTGGTCCTGGTTTAACTTTGGTATATGGTATTTATCTAAAAACGTGTCCATTTCTTTTACATTTTCCAGTTTTGTGCCATACAGGCCTTTGTAGTAAGATCTAATGATTCTTTGAATTTCCTCTGTGTCTGTGGTTATGTCCCCCTTTTCATTTCTGATCTTATTAATTTGCATATTCACTCTCTGGCGTTTTATTAGTTTGGATAGAGGTTTATCAATCTTGTTGATTTTCTCCAGGAACCAGCTTTTTGTTTCATTGATTCTTTGGATTGTTTTCTGTGTTTCTATTTTGTTGATTTCAGCCCTCAGTTTGATTATTTCCAGTCTTCTACTCCTCCTAGGTGAGTCTGCTTCTTTTTTTTCTAGAGCTTTCAGGTGGGCTGTTAAGTCTCCAATGTGTGCCTTCTCTGTTTTCTTTAAGTGGGCACTTAGTGCTATGAACTTTCCTCTCAGGACTGCTTTCATAGTGTCCCATAAGTTTGAGTAGGTTGTTTCTTTATTTTCATTGAATTCAAGGAAGACTTTAATTTCTTTCTTTATTTCTTCCTTGATCCAGGTGTGGTTCAGTAGTTGACTGTTCAGTTTCCATGAGTTTGTAGGCTTTCTGGGGGTAGGGTTGTTGTTGAATTCTAACTTTAATCCATGGTGATCTGATAAGATACAGGTGGTTACTAATATGTTTTTGTACCTGTGGAAGTTTGCTTTGTTACCGAGTATGTGGTCAATTTTCGAGAAGGTTCCATGAGCTGCAGAGAAGAAGGTATATTCTTTCCGATTTGGGTGGAATATTCTATAGATGTCTGTCAAGTCCAATTGATTCATTACCTCCATTAATTCTCTTAGTTCTCTGTTAGGTTTCTGTCTGATTGACCTGTCCATTGGTGAGAGAGGAGTGTTGAAGTCTCCCACTATTAGTGTGTGCGGTTTGATGGCTGCCTTGAGTTTTAGTAATGTTTCTTTTACGTATGTGGGTGCTTTTATATTAGGGGCGTAGATATTCAGGATTGAGACTTCCTCTTGATGAATTGATCCTGTTATGAGTATAAAATGTCCCTCTCCATCTCTTCTGATTGATTTAAGTTTGAAGTCAAGTTTGTTAGAAATTAGTATGGCCACACCTGCTTGTTTCTTAGGTCCATTTGCTTGATAAGCCTTTTCCCAGCCCTTTACTCTGAGTAGGTGCCTGTCTCTGTGTTTGAGGTGTGTTTCTTGTAAACAGCAGAATGTTGGATCCTGATTTCGTATCCAATCTCTTAGCCTGTGCCTTTTTATAGGTGAGTTGAGCCCATTGACATTAAGTGATATTAATGACCAGGGGATGTTAACTCCGGTCACTTCTTTAGTAGTAGAGTTCGTGTGCGTCCCTTCTTTGAGTTGCGCTGGTGACGGGTCTCTAGATGTCTGAGTTATTGTGGTCATTGTTGGACTCCTTGGTTAGAGATTTTCCTTCTATTACTTTCTGTAAGGCTGGGTTTGTGGCTACGTATTGTTTAAATTTGTTTTTATCCTGGAAAATTTTGTTTTCTCCATTTATGGTGAATGAAAGCTTGGCTGGGTATAGTAGTCTGGGCTTGCATCCATGGTCTCTTAGTTTTTGCAGTACATCTATCCAGGACCTTCTGGCTTTCATGGTTTCCATAGAGAAGTCAGGTGTAAGTCTGATAGGTTTACCTTTGTAAGTAACTTGGCCTTTTTCCTTTGCGGCTCTTAATATTCTTTCTTTATTCTGTATGTTTTGTGTTTTGATTATTATATGGCGAGGGGATGTTTTTTTTTTTTTTTTTTTTTCCAGCCTATTCGGTGTTCTGTATGCTTCTTGAACCTTCATAGGTACATCTTTCTTTAGGTTGGGAAAGTTTTCTTCTATAATTTTATTAAATATATTTTCTGGGCCGTTGAGTTGCACCTCTTCTCCTTCTTCTACTCCAATTATTCTTAGGTTTGGTCTTTTTATTGTGTCCCATATTTCCTGAATGTTTTGTGATGAGAATTTGTTGGTTTTGCTGTTTTCTTTGATCAGTGTGTTTATTTTCTCTATGGTATCTTCAGTATCTGATATTCTTTCTTCTATCTCTTGTATTCTGTTGGTAGTACTTGTCTCTGTAGTTCCTGTTCGTTTACCCAGATTTTCCATCTCCAATCTTCCCTCGGTTTGTGTTTTCTTCATTACTTCCATTTCATTCTTCAAGTCTTGAACTGCTTCCCGTACCTGTCTGATTGCTTTTTCATGTTTCTCTTGATTTTCTTGGGTATCTTTAAGCGATTTATTCATTTCCTCTACCTTTTTGTTTGTAATCTCTAATTGTTT
Source organism: Alexandromys fortis (assembly GCF_014885135.2). Taxonomy (NCBI): domain Eukaryota; kingdom Metazoa; phylum Chordata; class Mammalia; order Rodentia; family Cricetidae; genus Alexandromys; species Alexandromys fortis. Next base: position 1,208,273 of record NW_026067954.1, on the reverse strand, counting down.
ATGGCAGTTTTTCACCTCCTGCTTAAGGTCTTCTATTATTTTCATATAATTCACTTTTGAGTCGATTTCTTCTAATTCTTCTGGAGTAGGGTGTACAATTCTTCTTATTTCGGGATCCCTTGATTCTGGTGAAGTCATGTTGCCTTTCAGGTTGTTGGAGGAAGTCTTGCATTGGCGCCTTCCCATCTCCTCCTTCAAATGGAGCCAGGAGAGGCCTGGTGTCTTGGTCCAGTCTTTGCGTCCAGATGGAGCTCCTCAGGACCACTCTGGGTGGGTTGTGGATGCAAGCCTGATGTCTCTCCTGGTGCCGGGTTCAGATCTCCTTGCTGCCTGGGTGTCTCGTAAACAAAGGACCTACCTAGCTCGCTGCAGGCAGGCTAGTGGGAACAAAGGAGCTACCACCTTCCCATTTGCCCTGCCGATTCGGATTCGGTCCTAGAGCCCGGACAGGCTGGGCTGGGAGATGTTATGTGGTCAATGAGGGAAGGGAGTCAGATGGAGAGGGGGAGGGATGTGGATGCAAGCTGGGTGGGATAGGAAGAGAGCGAAGCTACCATTTCAAAACTGCATGTTTTTTTCTTTTGCTACCGCTGAATCAGGAAGAATCGCTCTTAAAGGAGCTGCAGCATTCTGCCAGCAAGTGTAGCCCATCTGCATAAAAAAAAAAACTGTGGCTAAACTTTGATTTTTAGTGTCTAGAATGCCTTTCCAAGCCCTCTCAGGTTTTATGTGGATTTAATTAGTCCATGTTGAAGTGCCAATTTGTTGTTGGAAGGCCACTTGTTTGTTTCCCGGCCATCCAGACTCTGAAATAACTACATAGAGACTGCATTAATTAAATCACTGCTTGGCCAGTCACTATAGCATAGTCTAGCAAGCTCTTACATATTAAATTAACCCATTTCTATTATTTTATATTTTACTATAAGGCTCATGGCCTACTACCAAGGTTTCAGCTGGCAGCTCACATCTTTCCCCTCTGGCGGCTACATGGTGTCTCACTGACTCCAACTTTTTTCTCCCAGCATTCAGCAAGACAATCCTTTATTAACCAATGGTATTCACAGAAAACAGAAGGAATCCCATATCAGGAGAAGGAGCAGCAGGAGCAGCAGCAGCAGCAGCAGCAGCTGCAGCAGTTTTGAACGACTTCTAAGGCCAGCTTTTGGGTATTTGTTCTCTTCTATTTGTTATTCATGTTTTATAATACCACTAATTTGGCAAATTCTTTCAATAGTTTCTAGATTTGTCCAGGCTCCAAGTAATTAATTTCCTTTGGATTTTTCCTCTAAACCCACCACCGAACTATAAAACCATCTGAAGTTGCCAGCACTTATATTTCACATGAATAATAAATTGTTTAAGATGATATTGTCTTCAATTTTAAAAGGGTGAGGCTCACTATAAAGAAACGTGTCCTAAGTGAACATGGCAGGTCAGAGTATCTTTAGAGATTTAACCATTTCTCTCCTCCTAAGACCAGAGGAATGATAGGCATCAATACAAACAACAAGGCGTGAAATTTAGTAACCAACAGCTTCTTGAACATCAGGTTTTAATTAATGTGCATTGTAGTCTAACCTCTCCATTGACTGTGAAAACATCACATGCTATCGGTATTGAAGATAAATAGGTACTAATTTATTTTCAAGGTATAAAATGGCCTATTTCTGAGCTTATTATATACCTCACTGGGGTTCACTGTTGTAGAGGTCATTAAGTTGTTTCTTGACTGTCTGTGTCTTTTGTTCTAAAACCGCGTAACAATGTGTTACTATATTTTACCTTCTCTTTTGGTATCATTTTTGGTCTTTAGTGTCAATGAAACCTTCCCTAACTTCAGTGTGTCCAGGCAGAACAATAGCAAAGACTCCTTTTGGCTTTGGCATCTTTATCTAGACGTTAAAGACATATTTTGTTTTGGGTGAGCTGTCGCTCTCCTAATGTGAATTTGAATTACTCTGTGGTTGTTTTTACTGTAGTCCTTGCTCCCTGTTAATTAGTGTCATTTCCACTCATGTTCTATTTTTATGTTCTCTGACAATCTTTCTTTCCAAAGTCATGGTGAAACTTTCTTTTAAAAGAAAATGATCTTAATGCATAAGTTGGTATTATGTAGAGAGAGAGGTGCATTACAGCTTTATTGAAACAATTTTGAGCTTAAAGTCACCAATTTTGTTTTGAAAATTGTGTGGCATGATTGGATGCAAAACCAAAATTTGGGAAGATGACCTTGGATATTATAGTTTTAAGGGAAAATATCTTTGACTATCCTTTAAAAGTGGCTTTCCCCATCATATGAGACCTATTGCACTCACTCAGGTCATCACATGTGGTTGTTCCATGGGTATGTTCAGGTAACTATTTTTTTTTTTTGAAAACTGGTCTAACTACAATACTCTTGAAAAGAGAACAAAATCTCTAGTTACTTCCTGGATAATTTGGAATCATGACTTGAAAACGCCATATCTAAGATGATGGGTCTAAACCATGCGACTCTCTCCTTGTCCTTGTCTTTAAATTTGTACTTGTTCATGTAACTACCATTCAGATGCACAGTAGGCATCTCAAGAAAGAAGTGTGATTCTCATCTTTCTATTTTTCCCCACAAACCTTTTCTCTCTCAATCATTTCCCCACTGTTTACCCTAGGCCCAACAATTCAAGCCATACCCCAAGGGAAATCTTTGTGGGTAAGTAAAGTTTTCCTGAGAATGAGAGGTTTTCCAAGACACTAGACTTTTTGCTAAAGTAGGAAAACTCTTAGGCAAACTGGGAAGAGCTGATCAGACTGAATGAATAATTTTTTTCTTTTATCCAAGGCATTATTTTTAAGTTAATTAATGCTAATCCCTTAGCAATATGAAAATCTAGAGAATCATAGAGTTATTTTTTAAATGATCAGTGACCCATAATCTAATATTTGTCTTTTTTGAAATCATAAAGCCAAAAGTAGTGATATTGGAAAAACTGTGACTTCATTTAAGAAATAGCAACCAACTGTTGTATCAGGAAGCAGATTGTGAACTGAAGTCACTTATATTGCTGAATTTCTTCAAAATTATTTGAAACCTTGTTTATACATAAATTTCTAATTCAGAAGAATACTCTTTATCCAGGGGCATGATGGGAAGTTCCTTCTGAGGTCTCACTGAATCATTATTGGATTATCTATTTTTACATGTAGTTAAGCAGCATCATTAATGATAACAAAACTACTTTATTTTTTAAGTGAGATATTTTGTTTTATGGTGACCAAATTAAAATTTCAATAACTAAAACTAAAAATGAAATAATTGACAATAATTCATTCATTAATGAACAGTAATTAATTTCTGGAAACCAGATTCTCTTTTACATAGTACAATATGTAGTATAAGCAGTGAATAAGATAGAGTGTTTTCTGTATTGTTGGAAGAATTAATATGACTCAACCAAGAAATATGAGATTATTAAGAAAAAAAATCTAAGAAAGACATTGAGAATGATGGGTCAATGAAGAAATGTGAATGGGGCAGGAGAGGCTGAAGGGAAATATTTTTAAATTATGCTAGCCTTGCCTCTCTGTGGGAGCGTTAAAGAATAGAAATCCAAATAAAATGAGGGACTGAACCATGTAGTGGTCACAGAGAGGAAGTTTCTGAGCAGAGACAAGGTATGAGTGAAGGCTTGCTTGGGTATTAGTGGGCTGGCCAGTGGGCTTTGGGAGATGTCATAAAGAGTGAGGCTAGACATACCAAGTTATCAAAATCACTGGAGGTTGTAGTGAGGAATTTTAGGCAAAATGAATCGACTTTAGGTACAATGTAATGATGTAATGTAAACAAGTAATCTTGACACTGGCTATGGTGTAGACAATAGACAACAGACCAAAGTAGAAGGAAGTTGGTCTGCAGAAAGCTTATTGTTTTTCCAGGCATAATGTGACATTGGCCTGTCCTAGGATGGTAGAAGTAAAGGTCAAAAAAAGTAATAAGGAAGCCTTGACTAAAGGTGATCCAAAGAATATGAATATAAATATGAAGTCCACGATAACCGTAATTCTTTGGCCCGAGGTTTTAGAGTGAATGGAGCTGCCATTTGCCTCATAGCAGGAGGCTGGGTGAGAGGCATATCTGGATGGGGCATGAGTTTAGTTGAGGGTGTGTTGAGTTGGAGATTCCTCTCAGATGTTCACGTAGAAATGTTGAACAGGTTGTTAACTAAACAGATCTGAAACTCTAGAAAAAAAACTGGTGTAATTTGGGGAGATATCTGTAAACAGATGCCATTTGTAAGTCATGAGATTGAGTGAGATGACCTTGGAAAGGGAAGACGTGCATAGACTTTGAGAACTGAAGCTTTTCTTTAAGTCACTTACAGCAAGTGGGTGTTAATAATAATTCCTTAATATGTGCTTTAAAACCTTAATATTAAACACAATCTGAACAGTAAGAGATGAGTGATGGTCACTGAGATGAGTTAGCAAGTACAAGGTAAAGCATGAAGCAGTCAGGCTTGAAGTTTAAAGACAAAAGCGATTCATACAAGATGATATCATCTGCTTTTGTAACAAACTGCTGTGAGGTGAAATAAGATGAGAGTATTTGTTTTAAAATAATTTCCTTTATTTTTGTGATTATACTATAATTACATTATTTTCCCCTTTCCTTTTCTCTTTCCCAACCCTTCCATATACCCCTCCTTGTACTGTTTCAAATATATAGCCTCTTTTTCATTAATTATTGATATATGAATATACATATGTATATATATTCCTCAATATACCTTTCTGAGTCTGTATTATGTTACTTGTGTGTATGCATGCTCATGGCTGACCATTTGGTTATGGATAACTACTTGGTGTGCTCTTCCCTTGGGAAGACTATTTCTCCAGCTCTCAACATTTTTTGGTTGCTTACAGTTCTTTGTGTAGGGGTGAGGTTTCTTCAGTTTTCCTCCTTCTCCAAGGCAATAAATAGCAATAGTCTGTAATGTTTTAGGAGTTTCTTGGACGGCTCTGGCTGCCAATGCCTGGTGTTGAGGTTTTTGCTAGATGATCTTGGAGGGAGCAATGCCAGTTCAAATGAGAAAATTTTACTTAAAATATATATGTATATTTATACAAAACTTATATATATTACACATTTTTAGAGAGTTAATAGTATGATTCCTTATGACTTTTTCAGACATCATTGCGGTTATCTCCTTCCTTCTTTCATTTTATCTCGCTCCCGTAACTAGAAGTGCTCTTTTGCTCATTTCCCTGGTCATATCACCTGTACCCTGTTATTCTCCCTCTCTATTGTTACCTCATCCCTCTGTTTCAGCCACGTACGTTGCTTTACATTTTTGGTTTCTGCAGTTTCTCCAGGATATATGCTCACTTCTGAAGAGTTGGAGCTAATTCGGGGCCTCTCATGAGAGAGAACATATGATGTTTGCCTTTCTGGATGTAGGTTACCTAAGTCAATATGAAAACTTCTAGTTCCTTATATTTGCATGCAAAGTTTATGGTTCTATTTAAAGGAACTTCTAAAGCAAAACTGATTATTGCCATTGGTTGCCTCCATAGAGGTGGAAGGTAATTTCCTATTGTTGAAGATATCATATGCTTCAGACTCAGGGAGGCTTTCATGCTGGGACTATTTTAGAGCACACAGTTGTTCTGATACAATTAAGTTACATAGTCAAAGAAGGAAAGGGAAATAGTATATCATGCTTCAGTTAATAGCAAGAGCACTTTATTCATGCTATGTTCTAGGCTGTGAGATCGTAGGCTGATGCTTTGGTTGGTACTATGGGTAGACAGATTCCTGAATTTCTGGAAGACTGTGTGTTGGAATTGGTACTGGCAAAGTGTCTGGAAGAGTGATATACGAAAGAGAGTTGCCTGGTGAATTTGGACAAGGGACTTTCCATGAAAGAAATTGAGCCATTGGCTAAGCTGCTCAGTTGCTTAATAGACAACTGTTGCTTTGGCAGCCAGCTGGAAAAATGAGAATCTGTCTAGATGGAACAAGAGCGCAGGGCAGGGGGAAGAACCGGCTGCCAATGGTGCATCCTGGGGCTGTGACAATAATAACTGGCACTGGAAACGTGGACTCAAAGAACCCCGAAAGTACTGAGATATAGCACTAAATGGGAAATCTTTATCAACACACTTACCCTCCGGTAATGTTCAGGGGAGGGCCATCAATGAAGAACAAGGAAGAATATAAGAATATAAGAGCCAGAGGATAGATGAGGAACAGTGCAATGTCTTCTGGATAGGACATGGCTACACCCATGAACTCACAACCAGCTGTGATCACTTGATCAAGACATGAGCAAGATTAAGCTCAACAGAATTCTAGCAACACAGAAGGTGATTTCTAGGCTTTCTGAGGTGTTATTGGTAGTTGATAATTTCTGGGGAAGGGAGCATCCTACTCTTTTTAAGGTATTCTCATTGGTAGGTTTCTCATGCTCTGGTAGATGGTCCCACAATCATGTACACATAAATATCACCAGTTGGATTTAGTGTGTTATCACAAAAGAAAAAAGACAAAGGAGGCAAAGTACGAGGGACATGTGGGAAGTTGGAGGAGGGCAAATGCGATAACATTTCATGTAATAAATATGTAAAATTTCAATAACTAATTAATTTATAAATAGAGTTATAACAAATTAATGCTAGGCTTGGGCAGGGATTTGATTTCTCGTTATCAAACTAAACCATTGTTGCACCTAAAGTGTGTAGTGGGACAACTATTTTCGAGCAGAATTAATTTTCTACTTTTTATTCATCCTGTGAGAGTTCCACCCTTGCTGCCAAGTGTCTGGGTCTAAGGCACACAGCTCCCTGTTCCCAGTGACCTCTCTTCCTGGGGCTGCTCTGTTGTGCTGAAGATGTAAATGATCAGGATGAGATGCAGCCTCAGACTTCAGTGACAGAATTGTATGACTGAGGTTTACTTGTAATGACTCTTTCCTGCCAGCACAGCCTGTCACCTGCCTTGTAGAAATCATGTTTGCAAACTGTCCCCATGTGGGCCACTCTTCCTCTTGCTGCATAACTTTCATGGCCACTGAACATACCAGTCCCTTATTAAAGCAGGGACAAATGTGTATCAATGAGTAAAGCGATGTTATCTTAAATAACACCAGGATTGAATCAGAAATTTCCTCCGAAAGCCTGGAAGCATCAATTTCTAACATTCAAGCTAATGGGAATGGAGTTAATACATTTAAAAATATTACAACAGTAACTTGAGTGGGATGCATAACTGAAAAATACAGTCATAAAGAACCATGCAAATAACTATATTTTAAGCTTTTGTTTAACTTATTCTGCATATATCCACACCATTACTTTGTTTACTTTAAGATACAAAACACCTTTTTTATTTTTTTAAAGCTAAGGTGTTTTTGACAGTTTTGCTCATACATATTGGTTCCTAATGTGCCACAGAGATAAGTCAGTAGCAGCTGGCATGGGGTGGCAGGTGAAGCTCGGGTTAGATACACAGCTGGGCCTGAGATTGCCCCAGACCAGACAGTAAGCATTAGCTGCTCTTAAGTGGGCCATCTCTGTCAGAGTGAGCTGGAAGGTTATGTCAGGACAAATCGAGGGTAGGAACAGTTTATATGAACAGAGCTGGAAGTTTCAAATAGCACCTGCTTCTGACTCTTCACGACAAACACACTCTGCCTTGACCTTTGTCCTTTTGTGAGATCTCATCTCAGTTCATCTCAGCTGTGCTGGGCACCTTCTATCATGGAGACATTCTGCAAACTCCTCTAATCTGTTGCTTCTTTCTTTCAAATGCATTTCAGACCTTACTGTATATGTTCTCCCCTTCTTATCTCTCAAATTTTAAATGTTAGCCTACTTCTCTATGAAAATCTTTAACAGGATCCACACTTTTCTTTAGGTTATAATGTTTTCTGACCTCAGCTACCCTTTTCCTTCTAGGCCCCTAGTTCTGAGGATGATACATCTTTTAAGTCATTTATAAAAGAAGTACAAAAGCATGAGTAGAATTTATGCTTGTGTTCAATTGTGTAATTCCTCAGGGCAGGATAGTATCCCTTGCTTCATCTTCAGACAAGGTGACTACAATTTGCTTATTTTGTATCATATCAAGTATCGGGGTGAGGGGGCAATATGCTGGAAAAAGTTATAAGAAATTGCCAAGTCCTCAAAAATAAAGTAATTGCTACTTTATTTCTTTGACCAAATCAGATTCCTAATGTAATTCTCATGTTTTACCTTCTCCTAGTATCAGAATGTGAACACATTAGAAAGGAGGTTTAAAAACCCCTGTAGTTGGATGGAAAAGCTGCTTTTGTGTGGATTCTTTCAGGATTGTACTGAAGTACCAAACTCTGAAGGTTTTCCTGTAGGAGATGAGGGGTCCTCTTCATCTATAGGGATGATCATCTCTACCACAAGTAAGGGTCCAGTCGTTGTTTGTTTGAGGGACTTTGTCTCCTAGACAACACATCCAAATACTAACAATGAAGAATAGCAAACAAGTTCATACCTAGAAATATTTTATTTTAATAAGTAGATTTCAAAACAGACAATCAATGGCTACTGAGGGAAGGAAGGAGAGTAAGTTTTCTCCAGGGACAAGCTCCCTGATAGATCATCTAATCCTAAATTCTCAGCCCTGTAAACGGAAACTTTCCTTTCCTGGCTGCCCTGATCTGAGTAATCACAAAGAAGCTATATTAATTTCAACACTGTTTGGCCAATGGTTCAGGCATATTTCTAGCTAGCTCTTATATATTAAACTAACTCATTTCTATTAACTTTGTGTATCACCAAGAGGCTGTGACTTACCAATAAGGTTCTGGCATCTTTCTCCTTTGGCAGCTCCACGGCATCTCTCTGATTCCAGCTTCTTTCCTGCTATATCTCTGATTGAATTTCCTGCCTTGCTATATTCTGCCCTGTCATAGGCCCAATCGGTTTCTTTATTAACCAATGGTAATAAAATAATTGCATAGCATGCAGAGTGGGGATCCTACATCACAGCCCTAAGTGCATGTACTCACCAGCAACAGTAAATATAATCAATAGGCTGTTTTTAATGTATGTACATTTATATCAATAATAATTAAAGAAGAAGAGGCTATGAATTTGATAGGAAGTGGGGAGCATGGCAGGGGTTGGATGGAGTGGAAGAGGGAAATGACATAATTATATTTTAATTAAATAAAAAGAAAGAAAAAATAATTTAAGACGTTAGAACATCAAATAAATTGAGTTTATCTCAACTATGTTGAAGCCTACTGTGTTTCATAAAACCCAAGTAGCTAAGGCTGTGAACATGAATGGCGTGATTTCCTGTACTGGTGTGTAGAACAAAGACCTGAAAAGGGAGGTTGCTAGGTGGTGAAAGTGGGGTGTCTGAAGTAGAGCAGTTTGAGTTTAATTTCAGTTTCTAGAACTTAATGAATACAGCATTAGTACTAGAAAGTTAATTTTAATGGGTCCCATATCCCCCTATACAACTGTACTGTCAACACCCCACAGGACTACTATGTGAGGGGTATACGTAGGGCACTGCGACAAGGAAGTGCCCAACTCTTAGTGAGCAATAAGGGTTTCCTGTTAGAATGACTGCAGGATTTTAGTGCATGCCCAAAGTGGCTTTCATATGTTAGAAATCAACACATTGGTGTATATGAAGACAAATAAAAATTTTGGTTAGAGTTAGAGTGTCAAATCAAATTTTGAAATTATGGGGCTGGAGTGAAGGCTCTGTTGTTACATATAATTCCTGCTCTATCAGATGACCATAGGTAAATTCCTAATACCCAGGTGATGAAACTCACAACTGCCTGCAACTCCAGCTCTAGATGATCTGTAAACCTCCTCTGGTTTTTCCAAACATATAACACATGCATGTACCTGCACAAACACATGAACACACAAGCACACAGACATGAAAATAAATACTTACAAAACATGAAATCAAATGTCCTGAATGCTAGCAAATAATTTGAAACTCATGTCACCATTCAGCAATGTGAGAGGCAGTTGTGTGCCACAGGAACATAGAGAGAGCCAATCGATGGATGGGTGTTGGATCTTTGTTTGTCTCCTATGTATTAAAACATTGCATTTGTCATGTTTGGATATTTGGTTTGAGAGTACTGAACTTTGGAAATTTATTCTGTAAGTTTTGGAACTTTAGCTAAGTGAAAAGTTGCAAAAACAGTGCAAATATCTCTTATGTGACTTTCACTAATTATTGACATTGTTACTCTGTATACATGTATGTATGTATGTATGTATGCATGCATGCATGCATTTTTATGAATTATTTAAAATGGATTGGAGTCCTTTTGCCCTATTATCCTAAACCCATCACTATGCACTGCAGAAGAACAAAGACAGTATTCTAAGAACATTTTGACGATCAAATTGGGGAAGATAGAACACTGATACTGCCAATGTTTCCCCCACTGGGATCCAATTTTAGTTGTCAGATATCTGTATTTCCTTGAATTAGAAACCATTCCTTAGCATTACTTGGCTTTTCTTCATCCCAATATTTTGGATGAGTATAGGCCAGTTATTTTGTGAAATAAACCTCCATTTCGGCATCTCTCTTTCCTATGCTCAGGCCAGGATCCCATGCAAATGCAGATGAAGGCATCTCCTTGTGGTATGTCTTCCTGTTGTCTTGTTCTATTTCTGATGATGCTGAGTTTGATCTCTTGATTAAGGTGACGTATTTGCAGTGTTTCCACTAGAAAGCTGCTATTTTCCTTTTCTGATTAAACAAGCAATTTAGGGGAAGTTCACCTAGTGTGTCATTGAGACGAAACATCACCTGCCAAAAAGATATATTTTATGCCATGGCAAGAATGACGGATCTAATTCCAAGAAGACAAACAGAAAGTCATTTCCTTCTCACTCAGTGACTGAATGACACATTAAAAGACATTTCTGAGGGTTTGTGGAGGAAAAAGTTAGAGTAAACTATATTATGAAAACTTTATAATAGTGTTGAAGAAAGGTATAGATATATGGATATATACCTGTGTTGATGACATCCGATAGATTAGGTTAACAAATTGAAATAGACCCAGGTCAAATGTATGATTTAAAAAGATATCCTCAAGAAGGCATCTTCAACTGTAAGTGCCGTAGGGAGCTAAACTGAATTTTATCAGAGAGCTAAGGTAACAATGTGATGGGATGGCTGCTCATTTTGAAATGTAGCCAGGAGTTTAGGTTTCAGACCAGGCTTTCAGAGAACCAATATGTGTACATTCTTATTAGATGGCTTAGAGCTAAGTTCTAGACTAGGCTTTCAGGGAACCTGCATGTGAACGTTCTTACCTAAATGACTTAGAGGTAAATTTTAGAAGAGACTTTCAGAGAACACACTGTGACCATTGTTAATGAAATGACTTAGAGATAATGCAAGTTAAAACCTGAGGCTCCCAAGGTTGTACGATGTCACCAAGGCTTAAGTTCGATAGAAAGTCCTTTAAAATATGGTTGCTTGTAATATGTATGGTTATCATGAATGTTGAAATAAGAGCGGCAACGGGGCTGCATCCCCAACACCCCGGCCGCTTGGTTAGCTCATGCCCGAAATAACAACACACAAACTGTATTCATTTAAGAACTGCTTGGCCCATGAACTCTAGCCCTTACAGGCTAATTCTCGCACCTGGACTAGCCCATTTCTAATTATGTGTGTAAGCACCCCAAGGTGCGCTTATCGGGAAGATTCTAGCCTTAGTCCATCTTGGGTTGCAGCTGCCTGGGAGAGCAGAGCATGGTGGCTGTCCGGTCCCTCTGGAAGCAGCGCAGAGTCTGACCTCACTTCCTCTTCCGCCCAGAATTCTATTCTGTTTACTCCTCCCATCTATGTTCTAACCTATGAGGCCAAGCAGTGTGTTTATTACTTAACCAATGAAATCAACAGATTGATATGACACTCCCACATCACATGAATGTGAATATCTTTCTTATCACATAGTGATTCATGGGTTGCCGTATGGAAAATTACTTAGACTCATCTCAATTATAAATACTATGCATGCAAATTAATTTAGAAAGACATGTGTTTTGGATTGGCTGACATTCCTGGTGATAACAAATGGTTGCTTGATATCATAGAGTACTAGAGCAGATAAATAAAAATTCGAATCAAAATGCTTCTTCTAAATAAGGTCACTTTAAAAATAAAACCTGTAAGAAAATAATGACAGAAGAGACCCCAAACCTTTCAAACTAAAACTACAAAATTAAAAACCACAGAATCACAGGTAGCACCAATCGGAGTTCAATAACCATTTCAAATGTTTTTATTGTTATGCTACCTTCTCTGTATGTGACATAATGATTGAACATATGAAAAGTTGTTGAAAGTGTCAGGAGAGGAGGAGGATCACGGGGGTTCAAGGCTGAAGACGTTTCAAGGAGCTGTGTGCGAATGAGACATAATTTACTCACTCTGGGTAAAGCTATATAGACTGACTATATAAATGGACTCAGCAACATCAATCACATCAAACACATCGATCGCACGCACACACACACACACACACACAGCTCTCACATAGATAGATATAAGCACAGACTAGAGTTTCTCCACATGTGGACTCTAAGAAGGTAGGCATACAGGTCTACATACAGATGTACACAGGCACACTGATAAAGGCACATTTATATAAAATTCACATAAAAGTTGCAGTCTATCAATACAGTTTTGCAGCAGATTACATCATTGTTCATTTGGGGGTGCAGACATCCAGTGTTAGCTGTAATTTAACTGACATACTGGATATCTATATCAGCAGCATTCTGTCTAGACACAAATCGGCCTGTACAGCCCCCTGTTCCTTATAACACCCTTGTCTAAATATTGGAAAAAGATGATCTTCTAGCAGTGGTATACCAGCGCTTTCCAGCAACTATTCTTTTTTTTATTTTTATAATTTTTTTTATTGAAAAAAATTTCTGCCTCCTCCCCGCCTCCCATTTCCCTCCCTGTCTCCCTTTTCCCTCCCCCTCCTCCCACTCTTCTCCCCGTCCCAGACCAAGTGATTGACATTTGAAAAAATGGATGCCTGCTTACTGAATAATTGAGAGATGTCACTGGGGGAAAAGTATTAGAATGTGTAAAATGCAGCCAAGGGTGGATGCATTTCTTCCCTTTATATTTATGTGATTTTGAGGTATATTATTGAACTGTGGGGTCATTGAAGGAGATACTGAAATAAATTTAACCGTAGGTTGAAGGTCAGGCATCTAGAGGAGGGACAATTAATTTAGAATGACTATCAGAAGACACTTGAGAGAGGAATGTTAACAGTACAAAAGGAATAAGATTTGTGATATGACATTTTCCCATTGGGCTAAAAATGACTACAGATGGGTTTGATTTCCTGGAATCAGATGGGAGAATCAGTTCATAAACTTTTCACATTCTTCTGGGTTTTAGTTGGATAATAGAAACTGAGCTCTTGAGGAACTGGAGTCCAAGAGTTTCTTGTGAAAAACTTTTCTTGGAGTTTTGGCTACTGGTGGCTGCTGGGTTGCATACAAGGCACCCAGAGTACTGGCTTTCATAGAACTTGTTGCACATGAAGATAAGATCAAAGACAAGTGGTAACTCTAGATAGTTTATGCCAAGACCCGAGTAGATGGTGCAGATGGTGGCAGACGAGCTCAGAGGGGAAGCAGATATTTACTGACGAGGGAGATTGTGGCATTTCCAACTTTACTCCCCGCTACTCTCATCCTGGTTCCAATTTTCTTTTTTAACCATCCAAATTTTTTGGTGTTACTTGTTATTCTGCCTGGAGACAGAGATATTTTAGGATATTTATTAGGATCCAGCTCATCCTCAAGTCTTAATTCAATCACTTATCAACAGGTGTCTAATCATGGTGGTGAGGAACTATCAACCATTTTACATTGTTCTGTGCACTGTAATATTAGTTACTGATGTTTGCATATTAATTTATTTTGCAAATTTGTTCCTTTTCTTGGTCCACATTGTTGTTGGGGCTTCTGTCCTGCCCAGTTTCCACAATCGTTAAATCCCAAAGAAATCATAAAGAAATTTACATTAGTTATAAACTGATTGGCCCATTATCTCAGGCTTCTTATTAACTCTTATAACTTATATTAGCCCCTTATTCTTGTCTATGGTAGCCACATGGCTTGGTACCTTACTCAGCAAAGCAGTCATATCTTACTTATTCTGTGGTTGGGTCACGACTGTGGACCAAATTTTCCTCTTCCCAGAATTCTCCTGTTCTTGTCACCCTGCCTCTACTTTCTGCCTGGTTGTCCTGCCTATACTTCCTGCCTGGCTACTGGCCAATCAGTGTTTTATTAAAATACAGTCGGCAGGGTACAAACCATTGTCCCACAGCAGCAGATTACCCTCTCCCCCCACTGTGTTCATCGTTTTATGATTAGAGTCTTACCCAACAAAAGTATGTGATATGAAATAAAATGACAATTACTCATCAGACAACAAGAATTAGATCCTGTGACATGAGTAGACTCTGGATAAACTTATGAAAGAGTGGGGGAATATTTGAGCATGGAGAAACAGTGGCTACGGCAGGAAAAGGGAAGTGGGATAGTGTGTTACGCTTAGAAGGCAGAGAGGACCAGCTTCTCTGAAACTGAATGCGTGGGTTGGGAAACGGCTATCCAGAACATAAGATAGGAAGCTCCAGCCAGAATGTAGTAGGTTTTGAAATTAAGCCTGACTAGGCAGTTAGGACTTTTCCCTGCACCTGGCCAACAGGGAGTCACTAAAATTTGATGGAAATTGTAAATTAGAAAGCTTAATCTTATGTGTCCCTTGGCATTGAGGAAACCAACCTGCCCCAGCTCCCTGGTAGTTAAAGGTTCTGTGAAGATTTCTGTCTAGACAATGCTAGCAAGAGCATTAGCTGAAACCATGTTGTAGTGGCAGAAGAGACAGGAATACTTTAGCTAGAGGTGCCCTCAAGCCCTGGAGAAAAAGGAGGTAGATGATGGACTTTGAAAACGCAGGAATGTAGCTTCCTTTGAAAGTGAAGTTTGAACTCTCAGCATTAGAGTCTAGGCAGGTTACTAGTTCTTTTAAACACTTAGGACCAGAGGTTGGAGAGAAGATGCCTCTACTAACATACGACTCTTACAGAGGACTGGAAATTGATTCCCAGAATCTTGGTCTGGTGGCATGTGACTTCTTATATAACTTCAGTTTTATGGCAACTGATGCCCCTTTGTAGCCTGTAAGGGCACTGAAAACACACACACACACACACACACACACACACACACACACACACACACACCTAAAAAGACTTGAAGGTCAGTCAGTGTTTCTTAGTTCAACCACTAAGACTATAGAAAACATGGATGAACACTCTTTTTTGGTGGAAGATGGAAACATGTTTACATGCATCTTGATAGTGAGATGCTCTTACAAAACAAACACCATCCCAGTAGTTAGCTCTGTCCTGTCTCAAATGGAGTTAGTTATACAAAAGACCGGATTATCCTGCTAGGTATGCAAACAGCTTAGCTTGAAAACCAACTGTGTAATTCACCTACAATACTGATAGTGTTATAAGTATTTTCAAGGCTTTGGTGAGACTTACAAATCGTTAAACCTCCCAAAATCGGTAAATGAGATTTTTTTTAAACAAGAATATCTGGTTATCAACCTGCTTGTGTATGATTTTAGCCTGGAATTCAAAATTTTACTCTTAATGTCCTTGTCCTAAACTTAATATTTTCTAAATTGTTTGTTTTTTTGGTGGATAATATATTTACCTGTAAGTTAAGACACATTGTGGAATTTTGATTTATTTTTTAAAGACCTTCTATCAAGGCAATGCATTTTGACTTTAGAATATCTACTGGAGACATTTGATGGGCAATCTTGAATGTACCACTTGGGTATATCCAACTTCAGGGGGTATCTTCTACGATATCTTTCCTTTTTTTTTTTTTTTTTTTGTCGCTGTGGTTAGGTGGGAGTGAGACTTCTCTATTTCATGTGAGTTAAAAGCAGATGACCTAAGAGGTCTTTTCAACTTCCTAATTCTGTGACTAAATGGATTCCATAGATTCTCATGGATAATAGGTACTTAAAACTATTGACATCATTCACTTATCCATGTTAGTCTATTCATTTCTAGGCTTATAAATATTTCACAGGACATGCCAGGTTTCCGTCTCTCCATCTCTGCTTAGGTCATCCTTATGTAATGCCCCTGTAAGGTCCTCATGACCTCTATGCAAAGAATGGTGTCCTAAACATTGAATACTGTCTTTCAAATTGAAGGTGATACAAGCTTTGTTCAAATATTTTTTGTTTTTGCCCTCTTGAGCAAACTGATATTGTCTTTTGATGTTTCATGCTTGTATCCATGTTGGGAAGTATGGGATAAATCAAGAAACGTTACTTACCTGTTAAATTGTGGAAGACATATCTGAACAGTGGGTATCAAATGAACTGCACACCAGTACCTTCTTCACATGGAAAACTGTACCTAAAGGACCAGGCTTGCTCTTCAATGCTTATAATTTAGAAAAAGGAGTCTTGTAAGCTTCGTAGACATCCTGACTACATAGATTGTGCTTTGATCATTGGTCAGTATTAAGTGTGGCATTTTCAGTTTCCAGTTTGGCCTTTAATGTCCTGCTTTTGCCTTAGTTTCCACAGGTTATGATCATCCTTATCAGAAGACAAGTGAGCTTCCTGAGAGTGTCTAAAGATATTATTTTTTAAAATTATTATTCTGTTTATGCTTTAGGACCAGAACATAGCAGTATCTTAATATATATGTACTCGATGAATCACATTTTGACTTTTCTGATAAAATAAACCACCTTGGGCCATTGACATGTGTATGTCATTAATCATTAATTACTTATAAGCTCTTCAGAGTGGGAAATGTTTATCTATCTATCTATCTATCTATCTATCTATCTATCTATCTATTATCTATCTAGATTCCACCTTGGGGCATGGCTCACACAGTTTTGCTTAATGAAATGGCTTTCCATAAATTGAAAAACATCAATGCAACTTTCATGTTGCTGAGCTTAAATTTAATGCACTTCCTGTGAGATGCCTTGTAAGAGCCAAAGAATTACATACAAAGGAATTTTAGCAAGACTTTTGCTAATTTAGATTGTCAAGTGTTAATTCTTTCCTACCTTATTTTCAACTCTGTAATAAAGTCTTTTGAAAATTAACCAGCACCATCTGCCCCTCCCCCAGAGCTAATTGCTAGGATTAGGATTTGTCCTTAACTCTCTTTTATCACTTCGAATTTTAGCTTTAGACCTTGAGGTTCTCTGGATGAAAAAGAGGTTAAAGATTGCATTCCGTGTTCTGATACTTCTCTGCTGATGATTCCCCCCCCCCCCCCCCCCCCCCCCCCCCCCCCCCCCCCCCCCCCCCCCCCCCTACCCTCGCATCCTCTGTCTCTACAGTATCACCTGCTATTTCCGATTCTCTCCACCTAGGAAGAATGAGAATCTCACAGACCTGTCCGACTCCTCTCTTCATGTTGTCTCACGTTTCTTTGAGGAAGGAGCTGTTTTGACCAGTTTGCCTAGCACAAAACGTGTGAGTGACCTTTTCCAATTAAAATATCTTTGACTTGTCCCTTTATTACAACATATTTTCTTATTGACTATTTGGAAAATTTACATAATGAACTCTGAACACCCTTACTTCCCAGTCCTCTCAGGTCCTCCCTCTTCCAATCTGTGTGGTTCATTTAGTCGCTGAAGCATGGTCAAACTCCCAGTGGCCTTCCCTTCCAGGGAAAGTGAATTCTTTCCCATCTTACCACTGCTAGTTGCCATATGTTGTGAGGAGCTACACTTCAGCACCGTTATTACAAATTTTAAGAGTTCTCTTTAATGGATACCTGTCTAGGCTGCTACTAGGTGGGGGAGATGGGAGTGGTGGTACCATATAACCTTCCATGTCTCTCCGAACTGTGAAGTCTGCAGTCATTGACACCACTACAGAAGAAGATTTCTTCCTTATTTTTTAGAGTCAGCAGGAGCAGAGATCATGGACTTCCACATGGTATCTGTCAGCAGCAAGACCATGGGCATCCACTTATGTACGGTGTCAGCATGTGCCACAGACCACTTTTGTGAAGACATCATGACTTAAGAAATTGTGTTAGATGCCCCCATTCTCTATTTTCCTCCTGACACATATATTTGTTTGTAGGGTTTATAGAAAGCAGATTCAAAATCTTTAATAAATAAATAAATAAATTAAAAAAAAAAGAAAGCAGATTCAGCATCATCTTCTAATTTTTATAGCCCATTTATTAAATCATCGTTGGTCAAGGCTGTGTGGTCACTTTTCACCCATCCTTCCAGACATGTGTCCACTAAAATCACCCAGGAATATTGATGGGGAGAGAGGTTCTATCAAAAGAATGCAACAACCTTTGAAAATCATTGAGAGCAATCAGTGGGGCCACACTGGTTAGAAAGTGCTTTTTATGCCTGAAGAAGATGAGAAAAAAATCTTCCCAAGTGCTGTCAGATGACGGATAATTTGAAGCCCCTTGAAATTATTTATTGGAAACTGCTACTAAAACTTGGCTACCGCTTTCGGCTTGACAAGACGGGGTTGTTTCAGCTTTTAAACATTCAGAGAAAGCCACAGGAAAGCTATCATTAAGAGATCAGTGAATCAAGCCAGTGAGTGAGATAATTGTTCACTGAAAAAGAGAGGGTTGAATTTTTAATGTCTCATCAGTACTAGACGGATGAAAGGGGGGGTACACTGTTGGCTCTTTCCTGTGAGCTGCCCACTGAAGCCAGGGCCTTGCTGATATAAAGCAGAAGAGAAATATCATTGGGAATCTGGAGAAATTAAAACGAAACAATCCTGGATCAGTTTTTTGAGGCTCATGCCAGATACAGCTGTGATAATTGGTTGGTGTTTATTTTCCTGTTCCAATCAAAATGAAGAGCTATTTGGGAGAGATTTTACCTAAGAGGATGTCTGGGAGACACAACCATTGTTGAGTGCCTCTAATTGAAGGAGCAGTGGCCTTTTGAATCAGACCAGAGACGAAATCAGTGAAAGAATCAACGCAACTGCAGGAAAAACCAGGACAGAAATTGTATCAACGGGAGCCCCTAAGCTGTGGCTGCCGTCCTGCTAAACCAAATGCAGCCAGACTTCCCATTTTTGCATTTGCTGGGGGTCCCATGGCAGTGGACTTGCTGGCATTTACTAGCTGACAGAGGAACAATCCTGCTATTCCAATGTGAGTTTGGCGTCAATTGAGAAGTCACATAGCATCCATATTTTACTTAGGATCCAGTTAGATTTCTTTGGAGAATGGATTCTACTTAGATGACCACTTATAATATCTCCATGGGATCATACTTGCCTGGTCTTGGAAAACTACAGACTTGGCTCACAAAGCCTGAGTCTTTCATGCTAAGTGATTTATGTTATAAACCAAGTAAGGCAGACTTTAAAAAGAGAAGAGGATTTTAACTGTGTTCTGCTTATTTTATAAAAGAGAAAATAGCCATAAACAATCAGCTTACTCACTTCCTACAGGGCCTCTGGTGTTCACTGAGGGAGAATGCTATGTGCAGAAATATGTGGTGGTGGTGATATTTTCCCAACCCTCGAAGTAGATCAGGCCATAAGGTCATATACAGAATGTGTCATTTAGTAAACTTGCATGTTCCCCAAATTTATGCTATAAATGATGGGAAGTGCACCACACACTGCACAAGGAGTCACCGTGGACTGATTTTCGATGTATTTGTAAGAGAAGTCCTTGAGGACAAAGCAATTCTTATGCACCTCTGCTACACAGGAAGTACATGGCCTCCGGAGAAGTGCAGCGTTCTTTCAGGGGACACGTAGTTAGTTGGTCCTGGTCAGAGACTAGATGGTAAAGACAGAGGGTTTCATATCCCCAGTTCCACTGACATTTAGAATTTGCGAACTGTTGTCTAGTAAACAAGGAACTGGCAGAAGTAATAGTCCAGCATTCATTCACACTGCAGACGGGAGATTTAAGAAAATGAGGGTGCGCAGAGCAGACAGAGGTGAACAACTTCTTCTCTGGGTCAGATTTCCCAGAGTGCTGCCATGGTAAGGGTGGGCGAACATGGTGTTGGTTCAAGAAAATACGTTAGGGAGTAGACAAAAGATGGCAGTTTCCAAGTGTCCCAGGGAGCTGATGTCACAAGGTCCACCTGTCTCCCATGAAGCTGGATTGAAGAGCGAGGCTGGAGAATGATGACTGTGGTCTGTAGGATTTAAGGAATTTGGGAATTTCCCACACAGCCTGCTGTCTGTGTCCCCCTTTCTTCTCATGAAGCTTTACATTTGATGTTTTATGTTTACTTGGTGTTTTAGCTATCATTTTGTACATTTTCCTTGTTTATTGAGCGTTCTCCACTTTTATAGTCACTGAACTTTTTACCCGTGGCTGTCCTCTTCAGTTTTTCTGGTAGTTGTTCTTATCTTAAGCAACTTTGAATTCAAAAGACAAGCCACTTAGAAAAATGTAGAGAACACATGTGGTGCATCTTTTTAAGAGACTAATATATATTATATACATGACCATATATATGAGTCTATACACACACACGCGCAAACACTGAGAATATATACTGAAGAGGATATGTCCACCCTACAAATATATATCAATCTACCCTATAGACATTGCTTTAGTATTTATGTGGTTGTGTGTAATTTGTCTGATATTTTTGATTCACAGTTGCATGCATCCCTCATACCCCATGTAAAAGGTGTTTGCTCAACTGCCTTGATGTCCCATTTTGCATTTCACAGACACCCCATAGTTCAGAAATTCTTCTGCTAACACGAATACTGGTTGCTATGAAAAATGCTATGGCTCCCCTTTTGCACACACTTGGCACATATATTTGCATTCCTTCTGAATCATAGGGCAGGCACATGTTAGCTGTAATACATCCTGGCAGTATCCAAAGTGTCTATAACAAACACACACTTCGCACAGGCTATGTGAGAGTCTCAGTTGCTCCACAGGCTGGCCATCACTTTCTTGACAGTCCCTGCATTTCTCACATTGAAAATGTTAGCCATCATAACACCAATGGCTCTTATCTGGGCTGCTGGCTAAAATTGTCTGCCTGTGCTAAGCCGATGAGATACAGCCTCAGTCATTCTTTCCAAGGAGAACATTAGACATACACTCCGGTCCTTTAAGAGGAAGCTCCCTTCTGAGCTGCATTCGTGAAATGTTCTCTCATCTAGCATAGCTCTTAATCTGATTTGTTTCTTAGCATGCAAGTTGTTTTACCACCATTAATTGAGATTTGCAGCCAGAACGGCCTGGATCAGATGGTTTACAGGGCTTCTCTAGTAAGTACTACACTCTGGAATTACCCTAAACTTAGTGAACCAGAAGTTTTGTACTTTCAAATCTTAATATATGATTGTAATAATCATTATTATTACCACAAATTAAAAAGTAAATAATAGCATATCTATCTTTTCTGGTTAATTGAGTTTTTCATTAGAATTATATGGAGCAAAATATCTATTAATAAAGAGAAATTGTTATTGGGAGGGAATCAGTGAAGAGGGCTTAAATGGGGCTGTCTTCTTAGAACTAGAATGAACTAGCTAGCCCATCACAGGCAGTGATAAAGTAAGCCATGGTTGTGTGGTTTTGATGTGTCTGATAAGAAGTGAGCCTACAAGGGAAGGAATTAATGCTCTTTCTTCCTGACCATCAGAAAAAAAGGAGAGTAGATTACCCTGAGAATAGATCCTAAAAAGACATGTTGTCTCTAAAAAACCACCTACTGTGTTATCTGGTATTTTTCTCTCTGCTTGTGAAATTCACAATAAAGGTAGTGTGTTCTGGGTGGATGACTTCAGCCATAGCAGGAGGCTCTGCTCTCTGAACATCACACTCTGGTTGGAACAAATTGTTCCAGTAATCTCCAAATATGCTGTTCTCATAACTTCCTCAAGGCACTTGAGTCAGTCAGCTTTTTGTCCGTGGTTACTTACCTGACACTGCTTACTTACGAATTAAAGAAAAGCTTATTTTGGATCAGACTTCTGCCCAAGATCAGAGGCCCTGGAAGTTTGGTACTCTGGTGAGGGTAAGCATAACATAGTGGGTATACATGTCAGAATGAACAGGAGCATCTTAGATCCGGAAAGAGAAGACATGTCCGGGATCCTCTATCCTCTTTGAAGTGCATGTACACGGTCATATCAGCACCCAACTAATAAGGTTTTACCTTCCAAAAGCACACACCGTGTCTCAAACCTTTCACCTATGTAGCTATGAAGAACACTGCCTACATTTTAACTGCGTTGTGGTTAAACCACAAGTCATGTTTTAGACCACCAGGGAAGAGAGCCAACAGACTCCTTTGCGGAGAGGGTGCATTGTTCTAAACTCATAATCCAAAGATGAAGTTCAGAAATCTCAGACATGCAATTCTTATCTCCTTCAAATTTATGATTCTGGGTAAAAAAAAATGACCTCTTGTATTTTTTAGATATTCTGTTAGAGTGTGCTTCATAAAGAAAGTAGCTTTATCCAATTGGTGGTTGAGTACTTACCTTTGTCTTCTTGAAGACGATTTCTAAAGTCTTACAAAACCTATGCTTGCCTGAAGGCATTAAGTCCATATTAGATACTCTGTTGATCTGATTTAGAGTGGAAGTTTGGGGCCATGAAGTTATCAACTTATCTTTCAAGGGGACTGGAAGCTGAGACCAGGTAAATGGGTATCTTATGCACATGTGGTGGACTCCCAATAAAATCTATAAGCAATGAGACGGCGAGCTTCCATATTAGCAATGCTGTTCATATCTTGTTACGTAGTGACTTGGGAGAAGCCAATGCTCTGCATAAGTCCTCTGAAAGACCACAGTGGGGAGATTTGTCCTTGGAACTTTCCAGGATGCTATTCCATATATTTCTTTCTTTGCCTGAGTTAATTTGTAATTTGTATCATTTAACTGTACTAAACGATATCTGTATGCAGAATAGCACTCAATGGGTTCTAGAAAGTTATTGAAACCAGTGTGGTTAAATCTTTCTCACCGTCTTTCTGTCTCTTTTTGTCTCTGTCTCTCCCTACTATGTGTGTACATGTACCTAAATATTTACATACATATTTAGAAAGCACATATCAGTTTCATTCAATTGATTCTGCTGAAGTCACCCCTAAGATGTTTTATTCTAAACATGATTTTTATGTCTTCAAAGGAACAGGAAACATGCCCTTTCATCCATGGCATAATTAAACATTATATTCTATTCGATCTAGAGAAAGTTCATTATGTGGAGGAAGGTCCTTTACTATCAGATGCATTGTAGTGAAGTCTCTTCCTTTTGAGTTATTTCTAGATTTGTTCCAGGACAAAGTATCATGATAGTGACAACTTCTAGTTATTCTGGCAAACTAAATGAAGGAAAAAATACAGCATTTTGGACTGCTAGGTACTAGAAACATCATACTTAGTCTTAAAAGTGTAGGGATTTGGAAATCTTTGCATTGGAGATTATGTTCTTTCATAAAACTTCCGAAAGTGAAAACCAGAAGGA
Source organism: Alexandromys fortis (assembly GCF_014885135.2). Classification (NCBI taxonomy): domain Eukaryota; kingdom Metazoa; phylum Chordata; class Mammalia; order Rodentia; family Cricetidae; genus Alexandromys; species Alexandromys fortis. The sequence continues at coordinate 1,184,688 of NW_026067954.1, read as the reverse complement.
AATTTATGAGTCACCCAATCCGTCAGTTTCCAAATGTTTTCTATAAGGCTTAATTAGATTTTTCTCTTGTGAAAGAGTGGAAGCTCTTAAGTTGAAATCCTGCTTGGAACAGGTTGTACTTGTTTTTAAAAAATCTATTTTTATGTCCTTTCATGTTTCATAAAAGAATTCCTTGTTAAAGCATTCGTATCTAGATGTATAGATCTAGCAAACCTGTCATTGTATAGCTGTTCAAGTAACTTGGAACCAGTTAACCATTCTGAAAGGGCAGTAATGTCTTTTAAGGCTGGGTTTTAAAAGTCTATGAATGATACGTACACTCTAGTGCAGTGTGTGTGTGTGCGCGCGCGCATGCGTGTGCATATATGAGACAGAGAGGAAACAGAGAGAGAACACCACATTAGACCAACAATGAAGATCAAGTTAGTGTTGTAAATGAAAGATAAACTTGTTGGGTATATCAGACGGAGAATGGAAGGCAGTGAAAACATTGCTTTTTAGTGATTGCATTCCTCTAGGCATGGATTGAAAAGGGCAAAACTGTGTTCTTCGTGCAGATAGCAAAGTTAGTTTTACATATATTGAGGGTAAGATGCCAAGAGGATCACTAGGAAGGTAGAGTTGAACTGTAAAATCAAAGGGTTGTACACTGTCGTGTACTCCAAAATCCATTAGGAAGACCAGTGCCATTAATGATATGAGAAGATCTACCCAGGAGGCAAGGTGCTTTAAATTACCTCGATAAACACTCAAAAGAATTCATTTAAATGCATCTAAGTTGTATCCCAGGTGAAAGATGACTTACTGACACAGACTCACGTCAAAAGGTCATGTTGTTTTAATAGGGGATATTAATACTCTTCCCTAAAAGTGATGAATCTTTATGAAAAATTGTTTTAAACTTGCCAATTCTTAATCAAAACCCATGATGACTATCTATGTTCAGAGCAGCCAAAATTATGGAAGTGTGTTTTTTTTTTTTAAATTAGATTTATTTTATTTTTTCCACTTGCAATGTACTTAACTTCCTGGAGATAAAGGAGGGATTTTCTGCGGCCCGTTCCTCATGTGAACACCATTTATTAGCTTTTCTTAGGAAGGATGGGTAGAAATCCAAAATATTCACACATGTGTACCAAAGGGTTGTGTATTATATATCCTACTTCCAGGATGGTCTGCCAGTTTTGTACAGGAAAAAGACTGGTGATCCTGAGTGGCTTGTTTAATCTAATCCGGGCTATGCTTCCCATTAACTTTATGAATCTTAGACTCTTGTTTGGTATAAAAGCTAATACATATTTAAAAATATTAACCATTCCTTTTTTTTTTACCATCAAAATGTTCTTTCAGTTCTCTTAACGAATAAGGGACCTTCTCATGGCTTTGAGGCAAAGGATTTGTGGCAGGAAGAATGGTAGCTGTAGTCAAATCCTGTGAATGAAATGGGCTCTTTAGACACACTACAAGGACAACAGATGTACGACCAAGGTTTATAATTGGTAAGAGCCAAACTTGGGGCACTGAAACCCAGGGTCTGACAGTTTCAGAGAATAATGCATTATCACTATGACATACTTGTGGAAAATCAAATTGCCAATTTACCTTAGTATGGTTGTAACTGCAAATGTAAGGGCGTACATGATATATGTGTTATAAGCAGGAGAAGTTGCAAAGAGATACAAAAATTAGAATGGTTGGAAAGCTGCAAGTTGTGGAGGCAATTTTGGAGATTGATTCTGATTTGGGAAGGGCTCCAGAGCTCACAGCAGCAGAAGCTCATAGAATTTTCTCTCTTATCTACGTTTGCATAGGTATGTGTGTATGTATGTATATATGCACATATGTATGTATGTATGCATATTTGCATGCATGAGTGTGTGTATAAATTTAGAATTGGAGCTCAAACAAGATAAAAGAAAAAAGATGAAAATTTAACATAGAGTGATCAGTGACATTACTTAAATCTCACCTAATTTAATTAGGAAGAACACCCACAGCACATGATTCTTTTATTTCAATGGGCACATGGCCACTAACAATGAATCTTGGATTTACAAGCCTTCCTTGAAGCTTGGAGTACTTAGATAGCTAAGCTATAGTCAATGAAAGTAAGAGAAAATGGTGAATTAATTTTTTAAAAGTGTCTTTAGAATAAGCAAATGTTTCCTCTTTATCATTGTGTTTTTATGGATACACAATCATAACTACAACATTAAGAAAGAAATAGCCATTTTATCTTATTTTGGCTTTCTAAGTCAAGGAACATTAATGAATATATACATATATTAATGAATGTCATTAATGATTACAAACACACACACAAACACACACCACACACACATATATAAACATATATGTGTCATTCTACAATACAAACTCAGGTACTCCCCCTACATCTTTTAGCACAATTCTAAAGTATTATTTTTCAGTAGAGAAATCTGGTGAATATTTTTAAGAATCTTGTTAAGTTTCATAAACTAGATGTTCTTGGAGCGGATTTCTGCTTCTGCGACATTTTGTTCTCCTTTGGCTTGCAACCCCGACTAACTACTTACAGAGGAGGCTGCTTCGCTCTTAATTTCTGTCAGTTTGAATTAGTGTACATTTAAAATTGTAAAATCAGTGTCTTGTCTTATTTTTCATTGTTATAGACATGGGATTAAGAAATTCTTTTAGAAAAAGCTTTAAAAGTCTACATTGAAGTTTTTATGAATTCAAAGCCAGAATTATGTGTAATGTCTTTCTCTATCATGGCTTTTACTCACTCATCTTTTGGATTTCATGAGGATCACTACCCTACTTCCATCCCTGCTGCAGTCTTGAACATTCCATTCGTCTAATGAGTTTCTTTTCTTTTAATAAAAAATGCCAATTCCAATGCTTTTATTAGTTTTAGAGAAGTATGCCTACTCTCTCTCTGTCTCTCTCTCTGTCTCTCTCTCTGTCTCTCTCTCTGTCTCTCTCTCTGTCTCTCTCTCTGTCTCTCTCTCTCTCTCTCTCTCTCTCTCTCTCTCTCTCTCTCTCTCTCTCTCTCTCCGGACTGGCTATATTCTCTTAAGCCATTGGCCAAAAGCAGCTTCTTTATTAACCAGTAAACACAACTCATATACAAAAGGACTTCCAACCCCAATCAATAATACAATAGATATCAAGACACAACGCTTGCTTCTTTGTTCTCTGATTTTATGCATCCATCCATTCATCTACCTACCCATTCATGTTAGATCTGTGAGAATATTCAGGGAATATGTATGTCCTTCAGTGTGATAACCATGTGACATTAAAGATGTGTTATCTTATTCTCGAGAGGCTTATATTTGGCTTTAAGAGAAGTGGAAAATTTCATTTATCTTTAATGCCTTATTGAATATCTCATAATGATATAGTTTTTGTAAGTTGAGTAACTTTGCCTTTTGCTTTGGTAAAACACAGATAAAAGCAATTTAATGAGGAAAGGTTTTATTTTGACTCACATCTCCAGGTTACATTCCACTCTGTTGATGGAGCCACAGCACCTGGGACTTGAGGCAGTGCTGACATCGCATCCACAATGTAAAGAAAAGCTGGAATGAGGAAAGTTGTGCTCAGGTTACTTTCCGCTTTGTATAAAATTTACAGTTCCATCCCAGGGAATGGTGCTACCCTCAGAGGGCAAGTACTTCCAACTCATGTAACCTAATCAAGATAATTACTCACAGGCATGCCCAAAGGCTCATCTTCCAAGTGATTCTAGGTCTCACCAACATAACAGTTCAGATTAACTGTCTCATAAGTGTATTGCTTAGAAAACCAGAACTACGTAATAAAAAAAAAGAGAGCTGTTGGATAAAGAATGGCAGTGTATGGAAACTAGGGGTATATAATTTTTAGTGTTTCATCACCTTTCTGTGTATGAGAGATAATTCTGTTTCCAAATAAGTTGGTATTTGTCTTGTCTATTTTAGAATAAAAGACTGTTAACATTATTGAATACTGAGAGGTAGAGTAAATCTCTACGAACAAGTAAAAGCAGATATTTTTGAACTCTCTTTAGATATTTTGTTCATTTAGAAATAATGTTGATTTTGGAGAAATACTTCATGTTTTCCTCTTAGACATAACTCCCTACAGAAAAGTAGGATAAAAATACTCATCCTCATGATGATTTTTCACTGTCTATTCTAAGACGTATTCAGCAGGTCTTCAAAGTAGCTGTCAAAATAAAAAAATATTTTACTTTGGGACCATTAAAACCATAATGTCAGAACAGATTTCTCTTTGTAACTCCCTCACATGGATGCTCAGAGACCATGGTTGAACAGGGTGAACCATTCTCGGTGCAGCAATCTTTTGAAGTTTGGTTAGATAAGACACTTGCTTTCTACCTTAGTGACGGCTAGTTAGAGAGGATGTGGCCCTTTAAGAGCTGTCTTCTTTGACAGGTGTTGTTTATTGGAGTATGGATGCAAAGCTGGAAGCAGTAGCATCATTTATGTTTCAGCATGTTGTGCAGGAGCAGAAAGACAGATTGTGTATGGACATCGATTGGTGGGAGCTGGTGGTCGGTCTTTGGGCAGCCTCAGGATTAATACCTGCACCTCTGGCAAAATGAGTAATACCCTTGCAATATAATATGATCACAGTCTCTCACTATATTCCACATTTTCTCATCTCATACTAATGTGGAAGGTGTGTGCCAAGCTTTTGACAGGAAAAACCTAGAGGATAATAAAGGGAGTAAAAATCTTAGCATTAATAATTCCCCTCTGTCTGTCATGGCTGTTTAATGCTGGTGTTTACTTAAATTTTATTTCCAGAAGCCAATTGTTTTAATTTAATTCACGGAAACGTTCCTGCAGGACCCAGTTTGTGCCATGTTGGAAGGGATGTCTCATAAATTTCTGACAAGAATGCTTTCCCAAGTAGCCTTCTGACTCTGACATTTTAAATCTCAAGGTGATCATAGAAGAAAACTAAGTTCCTCAACAAAATTAAAACATCTAATTCCTTGTTTTATTTTAATATTTTCCTAACTTTTTTTAGATTTATAACTGTGTAATTTTCTCCCCCTCCATTTTCTTCCCTCCAAACCCTCTATGTAACCCACTCCTATTCTTTTTCAAATTTTTGGCCTCCTTTTCTTTAATTGTTGTTACACACACACATGTATATATACATATTTACATATGTGTGCCAACATGTGTGTGTGTGCGTGCGCACGTGCACACACGCATGTGTGTACTCCTAAATATAAAAATGTAGCCTGCTCATTTCAAATATATATAGTGGTATATATGCTTTCAGGGCTAACCATTTTGTATCCTGCACCTAAGGCTCAGGGAATGTTGTGAAAGAGAGTGCAGAAAGATTGTAAGAGTAGGGGACCAGGAACTTTCCTGTGAGACTGGGCCTCCTAGAAATGTCAGAGAAGTGATACTCCTGAGATCTCACTGGCATGTTGCCTGAAGAACGACAGCATCAATAGATATGCTAACGTGGACAATGGAAAGCCCCTGTGACTTCAGCCCTAGACAAAGAACTACAAGCAACAAAGGAATATACAAAAGAGGAGAAATAGTCTTCCCCAGAGAAGAACACACCAGTTGGTTATCCAGTACCAAATGGTCAGCAGTGCCTTTAAGTCATGAAAGTCTATTCTCAAATATCAAATATCTGTGATCTTTCTGGATTTTTCTTCCCTTTGTTTAAAACCCAAAGTAGAATATCCAAAATATACTGTCCAGCCATTGGGTAGAAATTACTTATACCTCAATCCAATTTTTCATGCATTTAAATGCCATCATTTTTAAAGTACTTTTCAATATTTATTGGCAAAGAGGTTCTGTTTTCTTTAACTTCCTCTCCAAAGATCTGGAAGCTCAACAAGTCATTATTTATGACCTTCATTTGAATAAAATCTCCCCTAAGACTCTGGCACTTTAAAACTGAATTTGCTTGCGTCTGAAGAGGTGTGGTTAAATGTATAGCCAGGAAAAAAAGAAAGCATCGAGGTGTTTTAGAGAGAATGTGATTGTTCATTAATGATGTGGAGTCATTGGAGCCTTGATCTCCACTTCAGTCTTAAATTGCTTTTAAATTTTCTCCTTTAGTTCTTACTAAATGTGACAGATCAAAGTTGAACGTTCATCACTATATCTTCTGAAAGTTTCACTAACAGTAGTCCAGGGATTACAAGAGCTAGACAAAGGTTGTCCATTTGTAGAGGACAAAGAACATTAGAAAAGCCGAAAGCATCACATCTTGGAAGCAGTTTATCCGGGGTGTGGTGAAGGATTTAGGAGACCGTGGAAAGGGCCATGCAAGCAGTGGAAGTAACTGAAATGATTTGGAATGATACAGTGGATCCTATACTACGATGTAAGACTTGGTACTGCCACCTATGTGTCATAATGTTGGCCGAATCAAAAATAAAATGGGCTCAAAATTTAATGAGTTAGTAATTCGCAACCAATTAGTCTTAGTCCTTAGTCTTCCATCACTGGGAGACTTCCCTCTCAGACACAAGAAACAGAGGTTTAGCTTCTGGATTAAGAAGACCTACACTGTGCTTAGCACATCAATAGGGACATCATACTGATAAATACAGAATGGGGCAAAGTATCATTAGAAACTGAAATCCTCAAGTTAGTTCCCCAATAAACTCCAGGAATAGAACAAGCCATGCTAGTTCTCTTCATTGGAAAGCTTAGTATTTTTTGGGGGGAGGGACTAGTAGAAAAGAAAACAGTTATGGAAAGAACTGATATTCATGGATGACGTACTCTTTCGTTTGAACAGATAGCCAAGGATCATCAGTCATACTTCCCTCCCAGGCCACACCACATATGGGGGATGATGGACACATGGAGCTTCATTAGCATTCTTCACAGATAGTAGGAGAGTATTGATCTGTGATATCCAACTGAGATGCCCCTGAAAATGCACTTGTAGAGAAGATGAAATTAAAATCGGGGTAGTGAGAATGAATAACCTCATAAGAGAGGAAAGAGGTAAATTCAGAACATTTTTTTAGTCATCATATTAGCATTTGTTGGGGAAGGTTTAGATTCAGTGAAAAGTAATGGTGAGAGGTGTGCAGGGGCATTCTAACAGGTCAGCTACTGAACAGTAGGATTCTGAAATGAGCAAAAATGAGGGGAGAAAATCACAAATTATGTTGGAAAACTTCCCAGAGTCCAGGTACCTACATTTCCATGTTGAAAGAGTACATCAGTGTTCTGCCAAACCATGTAGAAATGGACACCATGCTAGGCAAACTTTTCACTTCTTCATAAAACACCTCACAGAAAAATGGATGGAAGAAAGGGCTCATCTGTTTCACGGTTTCATGGTTCTGGGCATCATAGTGGAGGGCATTTCAGGGCTGCACAGCTTACATTCCAGGGGCTGGAAGCAGGGGAAGAATCTGATGATGTGGGGATTTCTTCTCTATTTATTCCCTTCTCTTCTACCTGGATCTGGAGCAGAGAAAGCAAGTTCTTTCCTTATTACATTTAGTATGTTTTTAGAGTCATTTGTTTCATATTTTAAATATGAAAATTGTGTTAAAATGTTTTTCATACTGTCTCATCTAGTTATTTTTCAAAAACAAGCATATTTGTTTAAATCATCATTCCTACTGCATTTTAAAGTATTTCTTGCTTGTGTTCTGGCCCAGCCCAATCATGGGAAAATAATTTGTTAGGATGCACTCTTAGGTAGTGGTCAATCAACTTCCAATGCCAGTTCTATTAGCAAAATCAATCAATCAATCAACAATCTTTACGATAGCCCGTTTTATAAAAATGCTTTTTTATTACTTGTAAGGGGAATCACATTAAGAGTTTTGTTCCCATTCAAGCATCCTTACATTCCCCATCCACAGAACCAGATGTGTTTGGAACATATCCAAGCCTTTGTAACCTTTTCAATGGGCTTTGCATTTTGGCTTTTTGGGTTAGAAGGCTGGGAAATTCAAACACTCCAGGCCATCGTAAGTTATTAGATGACTGACATTATGACCTTAAAGTTTTACCTTAGGTATGGAGTTCCACTGTATACATTACAAAAAAAAAATTCAGTCCACATGTCAAAGGTCAAGTCTTTTTTCCATCTAATAATTTAGGCAGTTCAAAATGCCGTCTGTTGTTTTCTCTTGCTAAGAAGAGCTTTGACTATGTCCTGCACACGCACAGCACAAAGCACAGGATAAACATACACACATCTGTATTAGTTAGGAACAGTTTTCAGGTCTTGTGGTTTATTTGTGCTTATGGTTCAGAGGTCATAATCAATGGTTTCTGGCTCCCTTGCTTGGTGGCCAGTGGTGAGACACGGTGTCAGAGAGAAAGGGTACAGTAGAATCGAGCTGCTCATTTCATAGCAGTGAGGAAGCACTGAGGAGGCAGGTAGAGGTCAGGGACAGAGTCATCTTCAAAGGCTCTAGCAAGCCCACCCCTGAAAGTTTCTCTGCCCTCCTCCAACCGTGTCACTGGTTCAGGACCAAGCCTCTAACTCACAAGCTTGCACAGAACACTTGTTCAAACCATAAAATCTATGAAATACAATGAGTGAAGGCAGGGCAAAAGAATAAAAACCAATTTTCTTTATTAATTCTAAGCCAATTAATTGAGATTTTTGTCTCCTCAGAGAAAGCTAGCATTTTGTATGATAATTGCAAAAGGGAATTTACCTTCAATTACCAATTTACGGTTTATGAGCTTCCAGAGGCCATGCTGGAAAAGGAAGAACATGTTTTCACTTCCCTCTCAGAGGGACACTAAGGGTCACAAAGGCTAAAGGCTATGACACAGTCATCTGTCAGAAATGACACTGCCATGCGGACAGCTGTGCGTGCCAGCTGTTGTTATTCTTTGGCATCTTCCCATTGCCATGGGGAATTAGTATCTGTAGCACAGTCTTCCCTTGGTGTGGGGGTTCACTGTACCCACATAAGAACTCAAAGGAGGGCGCATCTTTGCTGTTAAGTAATAGTGCTTAGCAAAGGCAGCATGTAGCTGGAAAAGAACACCACCAGCAGGTACAAATAGTATTTTTAATTTGATTCTTCTTTCTTTGTGTTTTGGGCATAGATTCCTCACTTTGAGGTTACTGTGAGTTGCACACATATGGCTCATGGTATCTGCCCAAATACTAAAGGCTTTATTTTTACCCTCACTGAAACAACGAAGAAATTCTCACACTTTCTCTACAATATTTTCATTGTCACCTTTTATGTTTCATCTCTGATTTACTTGTGACTTTTGCCTATCGGAAGTAGAAATATTTAGCATGATTGGTATCGAGAAGCAAAACATTTGTTCCAGAATTGGTCTCTAATTTATAACAACAAACTTTCAAATTTATAAAGTATATTTCTAGTTGGTTGTTTCATGTAAACATTGAGTTGGGAGTTAAAATGAGTTTCTAACTTTGCCTTCCTTTGATCAATTTAAGGCCAAAGCAATATGTTTTATTTAAAGTCTCGCTAAATTAAAATTGCCTTTATGATATAAATTCCTCAGTATTTTAGAAGCTTGGACATAGTTTGTTCATAGTCCATTGTTACTAAAATTCTGCTCAATTCGGAGTACATTTTTTGTGGCTACTGTAACCCATGCTCCTAGGCTACAGTCACTCATATTTGATTCAGAATACTTGATCTATTACTCTTCTGATTCTGCTCAATTTTCATCCTAAGTTAGCACTGAACTCTTTTTTAGTTGCCTTAATTTTTGAAAGATTTTATTTTGGGGTAAAAATATTCTAGCTTATTCATTTAAAATCATTTTCTGTTTGCATTGCATTTATCTTAAATGTGGTCATTGCGTTTTATGCTTCAGATACACTATACAATTAATATTTTAAATCTTTCCATTGTCTCAGCATTCATAGGCAAACTGGCAGGTAAGGATTTTTTTGAAAGTGTGCAGAATTGTGTTCATCACATTTGGTATCAATGCTATACCACGTTCACAGGATGAATGTTCAGCCTTTTCTAAGACAGGAATAATTAGTGCCTACTTTAATGATGATAAAAGCGGAGCCGTGGGAGGTTAAGTAAATTACCCGAGGCTGAACATATTGTAAAGAACAGAGTTATGATTTTTGCCCATCGGAAGTAGAAATATTTAGCATCATTGGTATGTAGAAGTGAAGCATTTATTCCAGAATTGGTCACTAGGTTATAGTAACAATCTCATGAATTTATAAAGTATATTATATATATTTTAATAAATAACTATAATACATTTCTAAAATCACAAATAATGCTCTTATCACCATTTTCTTTTTAATGTGTCTTCAACCCAAGAGAGGAAATGAAAATCCCCCAAAGATTTCAGAACCAGTCAGTCAAGATTATAGAGTAATGAAGTCTTAGATCAGAGCTGGGGTCTGAGGCTGATGACCCAAGTGAATCCTCTGACTATGATGCGTCTCCTTTGTGTCTTTCCTGAAGAGTTATCTATACTCTTCCTCCACTTGGGGAATATGACAAGTTTTCCACAAAGACAGTCAACATATTTTGGTTGAAACTTCACCCTGTCAGAGAGGCTGCTTGGTACCATTAGAGCTTTTAAGCAAGGATGAGATAATCACAATAATTATCTTCCATTAGCAAAATGATCTGGCACCAGACTCTTTCCGGTTCTCACATCCTCTCTTCTAGGGTGGAGAGCATCTGAAATGGGCTCCCAGAACATTGCAATGAAAAATAATCAGAAGTATAAAAATGAGCCAGAGAAGGGATAAATTAATCAAAGGATCGTGAGTGGTTAAAGATTCAAGCTTAGAAGAATCTGATAATTTAGGTTAAAATAATTTTATTTTTTGCCTTTTCAGTGGGTTTGCTATAGAATAGTCTTCCAAATAGTCTGCTTGCATGAATAATACACAAACATTTCAATGTATCAATACAGTATCTAGTCATCTAATTTATTATTAAGTGTAGTAAATAAGGCTTATAAAATACTGATTGCTTTAATTTAAGATTTAATGCAAAGCCAGAGAATCTCTATTTTTATGGGAAATTAAAGAAATACAAAGATCTTTCTCTATTTTTCTAAAACCCAATTAGAAGGGTTTTGGAAATTTAAAGGATTTTCCAAATAATCTCCTCTAATCATTCCTTCTGGCACAATCATAATCTTCATTGTATCTATAATTATTTCCAACTACAGGTGTGTAATTTCTCTATTCTTTGAGGCTGTTGCATAGAATACACACACACTCAGGGCTCAGGCTTGCCCTAAGGGCATTTATAGAGGAAAGGAAAAGGGAATTATCACTTACAGAATAGAGGTAAGTAAATGTATTTGATTCAGTTCTTAACATAGTCGTTAAGAGCATTAACACATTACTCGAATGTTAGTAACAGAAAGGGCTATAGGCTTGCTAGAGTTACTAGCTTGTATGTTCCATGCCTGTGGCAGCTATTTCTCTTTTGATCACCTCTGTGTACACGGTGCCAAAGCTCTTTATTGAAATACACATTGAGACTGAAAGGTAAAGGAAGCATCAACTTTAGCAATTAATGTCAATATGCTTAGTGTCAAACTTTACCACATGCTGATATCATGCTTAAATAATACTGTTGTTTGATGTCCATTCCCAGGCTTTTAGATTTAATTTATATTGCTTCAATTTTGACAGCTAAAGTTTGGAAAATTGTGCATGAGATTTTAATGATCCACAACTTTTAAGAACTATCATTTAAATAAAATTAAAAGAAGTCCAACTGTGTACAGAAATGCAGTCCTAGTTTAAGAGTTTATTAATCAATCAAAAATGTCTGGTAGTATTTATTTAACTCCTGTTAAGTATGCAGTGTTCTGTCTGGCTCTGGAGACAATGCAAGAATAAGATATGGCTCCTGGAGCATCCTATTGATCAGGGACAGGAACAAACCACTAAGAAATGATACAATTTAAGGAATAAGCTGACCAGGTAAAATATTGCAGAATATAATTGGCATATAATTTACAAAGACAGCAAATGTTAAGGAGCTTAGAAAAATGCAGAATTTCCTATCTGAAGCTTTCAAGGAAGTTTCCTTTGAAAAAGTTACTTTAAATTGGGTCTTGAATAAAGTATAACAATAAAGTATTTTAGAATGGAAGGCAGTTCAGGGGTATCTCAGGAAGTTAAATGATGTCAGAAATAACAGTGTTTTAAAACATTGCTAGATAGATAAGAGTCTCATCATTTATAGGTTAAGGGTCATTGCAAGGTTCTTAGAGATTTTCCAGTGTCAACAACCAACATGGTAATGTCTTTATAAAGTCATAATGCTACACTGGGGTCTATAATTTGAACTTGGGCTGGAAATTCTTCATTTAATCTTAATGAGACCTGGAAAAAATGTCCCTAAAAATGAAGGGAAAAGGTCATTCCTGGCCGAGGTAAGTATGCAGAAAAGGAACGAATGGTTTGGTATGAGGTCAGGTGCACTGGAAACAGTCTTTCATCGTAGAAATGAAGGGTTGAGTGGCTCCAGCATAATAACTGTGGCTTCATCTTCTGTCCTGCACCTTCCCAGATGGCCACTAGCTGTCAGGACAATATTCATGTTGGGGTCAGTGTGGTTCAATTATTGCCTTTGTTAAAGTCTTAATGGCTTGTTATTTATGTTTAATAAGCATGCCATTCATTGTGTTTCTTACTTAAATGTCAAGATGGTGAGGCAGGGAGAGGGAGTTTGTCTTATTTCTCTCTCCTGTCATTGCTGTCAAGCAGATGCTATCAGAACTCTGTCTTTTGCCCATTGCTTTTGACAGTCCATTCTTAATAAAAGAAACCAAATGCATATGGAAGTGGGGGAGGAGGACATTTAGTTCAATTTTTTTTTAAAAAAACATGGCTTAATAAAGAACAAATAAAAACGAATTTGAAAAATGAAGGCATGGCTATCTCTAGGTCTGCTAAATTAGGCACTTGCCTCCAGGAACGCTGAATTTATAAACAGATGGGAAGAGAGAGGTGGATTAGCTAATTAGACTAAAAAAGATTCATCTTTCCTAAAAGTCCATCAGATATCTTCAGATACTCTCCTATCAATAGGATGCTAGGCCTGCCTTTCACATCTGTCTAACTCTTGGCTTAGGCAGCCCATTAAGGTGGTATATTCTTATTCATGGTTTCATTATCATGATCAAATGTGGACTGAGGTAGTGATATGGGGTCCCAGCTCAGCCAGTCTTTAAGGTCAAACTGAGTTGGGGCTGAGTTTTAGAGTACAGCAGGGTTGGTGAACTTTTTCTGTAAAGGGCAATAAAGAAAACATTTTCATATTTGTGGTTTATGTACAGTCACGGTCTCATAGCCTGCTTGGTGTGGGTAGTACTCCCACTGGGGATGTCACTTCTATTTTAATTTCTTCATGTAGATATAACCATGTTCCATCTGCAGTTCTACATGTCTGAGGCAGGAGAAAAAGCAGAGAGGTCCTTGGGTGTAGAAGAGCTGCTCTTTATTCTGTGTTCTTCACATATGGAGGTCAGAGTCCATTTGTGATTTGTGTTGGAAACACATGTTTTAGCTGTGCTGATTGACCTTTTATGTTATTTGGGACTGAAGTTAATTCAATATAGAGTAACAATAAAAACAACTAAGACTCCCTGGGTACTTCCATATCCCAGAGCTCATCTAAATGCTATAAATATGTCACTCCACTTAAATTTCAACACAGAAGCTTATTTTTTTCTCACTTGGCATATGAAAAACCTGAGGTACCAAGAGATTAAATTACTTGCCAAGTTCATGAAGCTTATGAACAATGAGACTCATATGACTTTGAACATACGAACCCATGTTCAAATGCTCAATAAAGTCTACCTCTACTCCCGCATCTTCAGTCACCATGGGCTCCTGTCACCAGGCCACTGTAACTGATGCACATATATATCATTTCAAAGTCCCAGGGAAACACACACACACATGCGTGTATGCGCGCGCGCACACACACACACTCATAGTAATTGTGCATATTTGTGAGTTCAGTGAGAAATTTAACATGTATGTTCATGTACTATGCAGTAATATGAGAGAGTAACCTCAAACATACACCATTGCTTTATATTTGAAACTTTCAAAAGCCCCTTATGGTGTGAGAGGTCCTTCTGTCTATGTGTTGCTTTTATTGGTTAATGAATAAAGAAACTGCCTTGGCCTGTTCATAGGGCAGAGCTTAGGTAGGCAGGGAAAACTAAATGGCATGCTGGGAGTAAGGAGGCAGAGTCAGAGAGATGCCATGGAGCCACCAGAATCAGACATGCCGAATCTTTGCTGGTAAGTTACTGTCATGTGGTGATACACAGATTAATAGAAATGTGTTAAATTAAAATGTGTTAGCCAATAAGAAGCTAGAGCTAATGGGCCAAGCAGTGATTTAATTAATACAGTTTCTATGTGATTATTTCGGTTCTAAGCTAGTGGGGCAGCTGGGACGAACAAGCGACCTCCTTCTATACTCTTAAAATTTGGTTAATTATTACTAACTATTATTGTCTTACTGTTCTACAAAACAAAGTGGGTTATTATTCTTATCCAACTGTTCCTCTGCACCCATTAACCATGGTGTGTTTTTCGCATTCTTCTACATTTGATAATGACTTTTCCTTTGTGTACTTCTTTGAGATCAACATCAGCTTTTATGTGTAAGTGAAAACAGGAAGAATTTGTCCTTCTCCACTTGCTTGTTTATGTAATGTAATGGTTTCCATTCATGTCACTGAAAATGACAAGAGTTCATTATTTTTATGGCTGAAGGATAGTCCATTGTTTATATGTATATATATAAATTATTTTTCTTATTACTTTTTCCATTGATGGCTGCATATGTTGATTCTATAGGTTGTTGTGAACAGTGATACTATATATGCAAGTATATATGCCTGTTTGATGTACTGATTTTAATATCTTTGTGTGTTGTGTTAGTTTGAAAAAGAATGGCCCCCAGAAGCTCATAGATTTGCATGCTTGGTCCCTAGAGAGCAGTGCTACTTGAGAGGAATTTAGGAGGTGTGTCTCTTTTGGAGGAAGTGTCACTGAATATGGGTTTTGAGGTTTTCAGGAGCTCCAACCATGCCCTGTGTCTCTCCCTTCCTATTGCCTTCAGATCCTGATGTAGAACTCTCAGCGGCTTCTCCAACACTGTATCTGCTTACATGCCATCATGCTCCCCACCATGATAATAAACTAAACCTCTGAAACTGCAAGGAAGCCCCCAGTGAAATGATTTCTTTTATAAGAGTTCCTGTGGTCAGGGTGTCTCTTCACAGCAATAGAACACTGACTAAAATGTGCATTCTCAGGAACAGGGCTTCTAGATCATCTGGTGGATCTAAACAGAGATTTTAGAAAGATTTCAGTATTATTTTCCATTACAGTTGTAATGAATTTCATCTCTGAGACATCCACTTTTACCACATTTCCACTAACATTTGTTCATTTAATTTTTTTCCCTCATTGTCATTTTGTTGACTATCTGACTATTCTCCTTGACAGATACCTGGTCAGGTCATTTGCCTATTATCAATCAAATCTTTCTTTATACTATGTATTTATGTCTTCTATTTTATTACATTGGTCTACACATCTATTTTGTGTCTGTACTGTATTTATTTTACTGATCTAGCTTTGTTTCAAAGTCTAGAATAGCTAACCTTCTAGCATTTTTTTTCTCTCTCTTTTTTTTTCTTTTGCTTAGAATTGCTTTGGGTATCTTTTTTTCCTTCCTCATTCCATGTGAAGTTTAGAATTTTTCTATTTATGTGAAGAATGTTGTTGGTATTTTGATTGGACTTGCAATGAATCTGCATATTGCTTTGGGTAAAATAATCATTTTCACAATGTTAATTCTCCCTCTTCAGGAGCATTGGATGTCTTCCCATTTTCTAGTGCCCTTTTCTAGCGTTTTCAAAACATGTTTGATGTTTTCGTTGTAGAAGCCCATCACTTCCTTGATTAGGTTTACACTTAGATACTTTAGTTTCTTTGAGGCTATGGTGGATGGTATAGAGTTCATGATCTCCTTCTCTGTATGTTTATTATTATTGGGAAAACTACAGGTTTGTTCAAGTTGATTCTGTATTTTGTCACCTTGCTGAGTTGGTTTATCATTTCTAGAACTTTTCTGATAAACGTTTTGGATCTCTAGTATGTGGTATAATGTTATCTGTAAATAGAGAACCTTTTATATATTCTTTTCTTATTTATATCCACCTAATTTTTTTTCTTGCCTTATTATTGTAGTTAGTATGTTGAGCACAAGATTGGAAAGGACTGGGTGTGATGGACACCCCTGTATCATTCCTGATTTCAGGGTAGTTTCTTCAAGCTTTTCTCTATTTCGTATGATGTTGGCTGTGGATTTATCAAATCTAACATTTATGATGTTGAGATATATTCCCACTATTCCTACATTCTCTAGGACTTTTATCATGAAGGCATTTTGGATTTTTTTGTCAAAGGCTTTTTTGTGTCTGTTGAGATGATCACATTATTTTTAAGACCATTTATATGATTCAATATATTTAGTGACATATATTTGTTGAACCAATCCTGCATTTCTGAGATAAAGCCAACTTGACCAAGGTAGATGATTTGAGTTATAGAGTGAGTTTGGGCTTCTCCTGCTTCTGTCTCTTTGAGGAGTTTAAGAAGGATCAGTTGTAGTTCTTTTAAAATCTGGTAGAATTCAGTTATAAATCTACGGCTGACTTCTTTTAGTCAGAGGACATTTTATCACAGTTTTAATATCTTCCTTTGTCAGGGTCTCTTTAGGCTGTTGCTCTCTTTTTCATTTAACTTCAGTTGTTTGAATAAATTAAGACATTCAACCATTTATTTTAGATTTTCAACTTAATGACGCAGATTTTTAAAGTCTTCCTTCATACTATTCAGAATTTCTTTGGTGATTGTTGTAAGGCTTCCCTATTAATTTCTATTCCTGTTGGTTTGGGTCACCTATTTCTTTCTGTCTTAGTGGGACAAGGGTCTTTCAACCTTGTCTGTCTCCTCAAGGAATCAATTCTTAGCTTTTCTTTTTTTGTAGTTGTTTGTATTTCATTAACTTTTGATTCTTATTATTTCTTTCAGTCTTCTGGAGCATGGTAGATGTTGATTTGATTTTGTTTTTTTTTAAATTCTTGGTTGCATCTTTGAGTCATTTACTTGTGCTATTTCTGATCTTTTAGTGTAGTCTCTTAAGACTAAACACTCCCCACTGAGAACTGCTTTTAATGTGTCCCAGAGTTTTTGTTGTGTTATGTTTTCACTTAGTTTATTTAGTTCCAAGAATTTTTGATTGCTTTCTTGATTTCTCCTTTGCTCCATTCATCATTCCGTAATGAGCCATTTAATCTCAGTGAGGTTATACACTTATTGAAGCTTTATTTGCTGTTGTTTGTAAGTTTTGATGCATAGTGATCAGATTTGATATATGTAATTACTTCATTTTTTCTGCATTTTTTAAAGTTTGTTTATTGACTCAGCTTGTTGTCATTTTATAGGAGCTTCTATATTATGTAGAGTAACATATATATTCTTTGGTATTTGGTTTAATATTATGTGTCTATCTATTATGTCAATTTGATGTAAGACATCATTTAGTGCTTATGGTTTTCTATTTAATTATTGTTCAGATGGCTATAGAGAGCACAAGGTTCTCATGCTGACAGATAAGGACTATCAAACTAGGAATATTATACACAAAGACTTTTATCTTCAATGGAAGGGGTGTACAAGAAGGCTGGAAGTGGGTATAGTTAATAGCTGGGTCATCTGTGCTACTGGAGGGCTAAGCCACACCCAAATCCCCCCGATTGTTATACTTATTCTAGACCCTTCCTTCCTAGACATTTGTCTTTTGCTTTGTTTTTCAGTCAATATGGCCCATCCTTAGGGGATATGTGTTTTATTTTATGAGCATGTGCTTTATAGCTTTGTGGCTCTATGTTATTTGTATGAGACCATGCCAGATTCTAGGCCCTTAAGCTATAGGATCCATGTTCATTGCAGAATTCACATGCACTTTGCAAGAGTTTCAGTGAAGTTGCATCTTAAGCTTTATTGCACATATTTAGTGCACATGGGATTGATATAATGTTACCAGGAAACTTTTTTCCAAAATTGCACTGTACTTAAATATGTTTAAAATAAGTTGCCTACTCCCAGACACTAGAAGTTCAAACCAACACTGGCTAACTAAGTCTTGTTGAACCAGATTTCCTTTATGCCTCATGTGAATCACTACTGTCCCTGGTTGGCATTTGCAGGGACCTCCACAGATGACCTATCTATTGAAAACAGTGAGATGGTGAAAGCCCCTACTACTATTGGGTTTGTGTTAATTATTATTTAATTTACTGTGTCTTTTTGAAATTGGATATGCCAGATTTTGATAAACATTTTTCTTGATTATGTCATCTTTTGATTAGAATGAAGGGTTCTTCTTTGTCTCTTCTGATTAACTTTAGTTTGAAGTCTATTTTATCAGATATTAGGATGACAACAACTACTTACTGCCTGGTCTGTTTTCTTGGAATACTCTTTTCTATTTTTCACTTGAAGATGTTGCCTAACTTTAAAGGTGAGTTTCTTGTAGACGAAAGAAAGACCTATTTTGTATCTTAACCAGTTCAGCTAGCCTGTGTCTTTGGATCGCTGAATCACTTAATCAAGTCCCCTTTCTAGAGATCTGTTCTCACCCAATTTATTTATTGTTTATTTTGGAGATATTATATTACCTTGTTTCACCCTTGTTATTTCAATATTCCTCTGTTTAGATGTGGTTGTTTATTCATCTAGTTGGACAGTTGTCTCTGCCAATTTTATGATCTTATTTTTGCAGTAAAAGACTCTCTTTGGCTGCTGTGTCCTTCCTTCCTAAATTTGCCTTTCGTTCCAAGTAGGAACTTTAGTGTAGTTTCTGTTCACCACATATTAAAAGTTTACATACAATAACAATTTTCTATACTTGTATGATTTCTCTGCTAGTCAGTATAAATCAGATGCTGTTTTAGTAACAAATCACTCCCAAATCATAGTTGTTTTAACACACAAGTAGGTATTTTTTTCACAAATGCTACACTTTAAATGGTAGGAAATTATACTTCTCATAATTACTAAGGATTTATGCTTGTTATATGTCAAATTATTTACTCTTTGAAGTAGGTCAGAAGAAAGTCTTAGTACCTCATTTGAAGTCCCCAGAAGTGGTCCATGATACCACTTTCCAACTTACCTCAAAGTGGTCAGGAAACAGAGATGACAAATATCTTTTTAAGAAGTGTTTATTTTTTTATTTATGTGTTTGAGTATGAGTAAGTTTATGTGGGTGCTCACAAAGACCAGAAGAGAGCATCAGATCTCCTGGAGCTGGAGCTGGAGATGGTTGGCCCAGTGTGGATGCTTGGTACCTACCTCTGATCCTATGCAAGAACCAGAAGTAGTCCTTACCACTGAGCCATCTTTCCAGCCCTACAAAATGTGTTTTGGATGTGAGTAAGCATTTCTGAACTAATATCATAACTTCAATGCATTTTCATACATAATGGCTTGTATGACCTTCATTTAACCCTTTTAGAAAGACAAAGTATGTATTCTTATCTGTAGTTTACAGACACCAGGTCTACTAAGTTAGAAGAAAATTCAACAAAATGATGGGAATAATAATAGGACTGTATTTTAGTCTTCATATTAATTTTTGATCTAAAATTGGCTTCTGTTGCTAATTTGTAGCAGATTATTCAAACTTTTTGTTACCCACTACTAATCTCTACAATGTAAAGAAATCCCTAATGCTTTTGTCTATCAAAAAGACTAACAAAAAGGCACATAAAGTACTTTACATCATTCCTAACCCACGAAAAAGGTTTAATTAAATGGTAGACCAGTTAAATATTTTTTTCTCATGATTTCACAGTTGTTGGGCACAGATTTGAGAGAGTCATTCTTGTCTCTGAGCTGAGTGTTTTCTCCCACTGTCACTAACTTCTGCGTGTGGGAACCATCCAAAGGAAGCACACGATATCTACATAAAGCAGAGATGGGGTTTGGATAGGTGGCATCTTGAGAGACTAGTATGTAGGTGCTTATTAGAGAATGAAGCAATTCTAGTGTCTGCTTTGGCAATTTAGAAAGGAATTTATGTGGCTTGAGACATGGATTATAGAGGGATCTGGCTGCGACAGGTTCTGTTTTCCTTCAAAGTGAGCTGCCATGGACGTATTCTTTACTAGATCTCTTTCTGTCTACAACATTAGGAACATTATGCCCATTGTCTTCTCAGAGCTAAAGTTTTATTTTCAGCGTTTCTGCAAGCCTTTCTATTCCCCAACATCCTGGTCCAATGGTTGGTTTTGGTCACTGTGGTAGAATGCTTGACACAAACAGCTTTAGTGAGGAAAGTTTTGTTTTGCTCTATTTCAGGGAGTTCACACCCAGAAAGGAAAAGCCGAATTAATGTCATGTTGGCTCCAAGTAAACAAAAGGGAATGTTGACACTCTGGTTTTGCTTTTTCCTTCTTTTATTTTGCCAACCTCCCAAAATGGAGTATGGTGCTATCGTGGTTCAGGCGAGTCTATACCCTCAGTTCATCCTCTGGCAACTTCTCAGATACACAGAGAGAGGTGTGCCTCCATTTCCTACCTGATTTCAACACGTAGTCAAGTTGACGATGAAGATGACTGTGTTAAATCTCTGCTGGATATTTGTGTGTGGATAACTAGCAAGTCTACCATCCCCTGATTGTGTTCTTTGCCCTTCTTCCTCATGTTCATACATTCAGGTCTATTAGTCTAGCTATTAATATGATTACTTGTCCTGAGGTCTTACTGGAATGATGGAAGTCATGTTAGAGGTCTCCTTTTCTTTTCCTCAGTATACTACCAATTTCTGAAAAATTTACTTCTTCTCATAATGTATTTACCCCAGACTTATCTGTTCCCCATTTGGTGAAGTTACTCTGTTTCAAACTGCCAAATAACATTTGCCTTCTAATCACTCCTTCCCTGTACTGGTCCCATCTATTTTCACAACTGCAGCCATGAGGAACTTTCTTGAATGCAAATGTCTCTCCTTTCTTTCAGAGACCTTCAATGGCAGTGCAGAGCTTTTCTGAGTTAGAAGTCATGTTTCTTTCACTATACTATTACCTTAGACCCAGCCTTCCTCTTGCCTCAATTCTCCACATGCCCATGAATTCAGCATCCACTCTTGCTGAATTCAAACATTTGTAGTTTTTTAAACCCAACCATCTATACCACACGTCAGGGCCTTTAGACTCAGTAATGTTGCCTTAAATGTCTTTTTCTGATGCTCCTGTCTCCTGTATGACCTTTAAGACTCAGTCCAAGAAATAATCAATCCCTGTTTGTTCTAAGGTCCTCCTCTATTTTCTTTGAACTCTCATTTATCACCTGTCCTGTAATTTTCTTCCTCTGCTACTGACCAGTATACAGGAATTTTCCCATATTGGTTGAAGTAAAGAGGGAACACACAGTTTTCTTAGAACTCTAAGGAGTTAAGGAAATAAAGTCCACACACATTGACTTCTCTTTCAGGAGTACTGGAATATTCCTTATTTAATTCGTGACGATGGGGTGTTTAAAATATACTCCTATAGATTTACTCTAATTTACATTACCTTACTTATGACTTGTGTTGTGTGGCTTCTGCCTAGTCAAAGCTGTAGTTAGCTGTCAAGTCTACTATCTCCTGGTTTCTGATCATCAGTTACTCCTTATGTTTCTCAAACTAAATTTCTCTTTTTGGCATATGTGTCTTTGTCTCCTGCCCGAAAAGTCCTTGGTAATAGTGTTCCTACAAGACGATCCCTGTCTCATATTAGACAACTGCGGACATCTCTCAGTTCAATCAGCCAGATGCAGAGTGAGAAACTCAAGATAGAAACCACAACCACCTTTATATACTGGAAGTATCCTTCAGCATGGGGTTGAAGGCATGACAAGGACCCAGGGCAAAGATATGGTAGAGCAAGATAATTTGAGATGGTTCACAATACTGTGATTAGAAGTACACTCAGCATCTAGCACATGTTTTAATAAACACAAATTGTCAAGTTATTTTAGACTGGAGAATTATAAGACTAAGTTGAAGGCAGAATGGCAAAGGAAAGTGAGGTACTACTAATTGACTAAAGCTGAGAGGGAATCAACTGAAAGCAAAATCACGTGCCTCAGATAATTTCCTAAAAGGGTTTTGGTTGCCAGCCTCACAAATGTCCTCGTCCTAGCAGTCATCACACAGTGAACTTCCCTGGCTTGATGGAGCAATTTGACAGCTTCTAGAAAGAAGCTAATGTCAATTAGCTTTCACTAATGTCAATATTTTAAAAAACTTCTCTGAGTTCCCAAGTTTTATTCAAAACATATATTTTGTTTTTGATGTGCTCTAGATCTTAGTATTATAGTGCTAACCAACAATAATCTAATAGTTTTACTCTCTGTGATTTTCCCCCTTGGGTGAATAGGTTGCCCTCTCAAGTTGGTCCAATAACAGAACCACTCCAAGGACAGGAATGGGTGGCTGACTCATGGAAGTTGGGTTAAGGTTGCTGCTAATGCAAAAGCCAAAGGCAAGGTGACCCAGCATCACTAATGATTTCAGATACCAACATCTTTTAGGCCTTTTTTGAAAAGGGTGATGTAATTGGACAATTGCAGCAATTATTGGAACCATTGGGCTGAAAACAATATCTGTGTTTCAGTTTTTTTTTTTTTTTGTCGTCATTTCAGTTAAGAACATTCATGAATGTGTCTGAGTTGATTATGGTAGAAGAAGTACAAATGTTGCCACAAAAGGATGAGTTAATTGGTTTATCTGAGCCAACTTTACTTTTTGTCTTTGGATAATTTCCATAATTTTTGCCTTCATCATCCAGGTAGCTCAGATCATTGGATGTGTCTAGGGACTCCCTTCATCTCCCTGAGATTCCGACTGTACTGAGGATTCTTTAAAATAGAAAACACTATCCTGAGCGAGGTAACCCAGACCCAAAAAGATGAACATGGGATGTATTCACTCATAATTGGTTTCTAGCCATAAATAAAGGTCACGGAGTGTATACCTGGTGAACCTAACGAAGCTAAAGAAGAAGGTGAACCCAAGAAAAAACATATAGTTATCCTCTTG
>NW_026067954.1:1158957-1161284 GCF_014885135.2 Alexandromys fortis | reverse complement strand
CTGAGGATAGGGAACCTGAAATGACCCTATCCTATAGCAATACTGACGAATATCTTCCATATCACCATAGAACCTTCATCTGGTGATGGATGGAGATAGAGACAGAGACCCACACTGGAGCACTGGACTGAGCTCCCAAGGTCCCAATGAGGAGCAGATGGAGGGAGAACACGAGCAAGGATGTCAGGACCACGGGGGGTGAAGATTGGGGGGAGGGGGAGGGAAATGGGAGGCTGGGAGGAGGCGGAAACTTTTTTTTCTTATTCTCAATAAAAAAAAAGAAAAGGAAAAAAGACCACAGTGAAGATGTCTAAAGCTGGAAGCCACATCATCAAACCACACCGTACTCTGGCTTTCCTACTGGTAGTTCTGCAGGACTGAGATGGTATCTTTCTCCCATGCCCTGGGACTTCAAACATTCATAGACAGAATATGCATGCGGTAGGAAAAGCAGAACAGTAACATTTTAGAGAGTTGGAGTCTTCACTGTTTGCCTGTGACATCGTGTAAACTTACCCCACATTTTTGATGCCTTCTGGATTCAGTGCTCTGGAAGGGAGTTTCCTCTCCAAATTCTAACACCTAACTCTCCTCACCACAGCAGCTCCTTCCCAGGTACAGACAAGACTCTGTCTCTTGCATATACACCAACATCTGTTTACCTTTCTACTCTGACTTTAATGAGAATCTTTGTCATAAAGCATGAGTTGTGTTTTGGTGGCAGGAAGGGATGATAAAGGTATGGGGATTATTTCTCTTGATCTTGGAGAAATACCTTATATGAGCTTTCTAGAACAAAACAGAAAAAAACAGTAAAGAATAAATGTGTTGCTTTCTTTTATGGAATGAATTGTGGCTTCCTTCCTCATGAACTTTGTACATAAGTCTCAATACTGAGTTCCTAAGAATATCATCACATTTCTTGTTGAGTTCTTTAAAGAGAAAGGCAGGTTAAAATGAGACCTCTAGTGTAGGGATTTGGTCCATTGTAACTTGCTCTGTTCTCACAATAGAGAACAGAAATGTGTATGTGCAGAGCAGGAAAGTGTTGCTTACCTAGACATGGGGGTTCTTCCCTTCTTTGGTCATTCGACATAACTAGTTACCGCACAGAGCTCAACAGAAAATAAGTAATGTGGACAGTGGGAGCCACACAGGGAGAGGGTAATGAAGTAAGAGAGGCACAGAGCCGTACACTGTGGGGACTCCCAGAAACATGTGACAACCTTTAATGATGAGAGATGATGCACTCTAATTGAGGTGCTGCCTCTCAAACCAATAGGCTCTTGGCTTGAAAATATGACAAAGGACCTCCCTCGTGTTATTTCTTTAATATCTTTCCTGATCATACAAGCCCATATTTGGAAAAGTTTGCATAGACTTAGAATGTGTCACATTTCCTTGAATTCCTAAGGTTTCTACAAGTCCAAAAATAACATTTGCAAATGACTGATCTTCAAACTATCATAATCCCTTCACATCACATAATTGTTCTGCACTTAAACCGAATCTTCTGTGCTTTAATGATTAGATCTTTTCACCCCCTTTAATTTATAAGCAAAATTGATTCTTTAGATCAATATCCCCAGGGGCACCAGAATCTGGGCTGCTGGTGGAGTCTGAGAGGTCCCGTCTGAATGTTAATTGTTACTTCTGCTGTCTGCTGGAGCAAGGATGTTGCTCTCTAGTTCAGAGCCAAATTCTGGCTACGTATCAAAATCTATAACAACACAACAGAGTCATTTTTCTCTAGACCCCAAATAAAAGGAGATTAATCACATTTGTCTCCCTCCGTACCTTTTCAAGGGAGTGTTTTTCTGTTTTAAAAAGCTGCTGTTGACTTCAGCTTTGAAGGCCACAGAGCACAGTGAAGGATGAAGGATGATAGACGGTTTGAAAATGCCACTGAGAATGCTCTTGCTGCAGGTTCTCTACACAGTTCTATTCATTCTCGCTTCTCAGTGCTTCTTCAGGACAGCAACCTAGGAGGTGGCGGCAGTTATTAAACCGGTGGCTTTTTTCTGAGTGTGGTACCCAGAACAGCAGACATAGCACTGGAGAATTTCTTTGAAATTCATGTCCTTCTTCTTCATCCTAGATGGACTGATCTGAACCAGGTCATTTGCATTGCCAACCCTCTGGCTAAGTCTGATTTCTCTTGAGAATCGCCACCTGAACAACTCACTCAGGGAAATATTTTGTTGAGATTTCTAAGAATCAGCTTCTATAGTCATTTCTTTCCCTTTCCCAAATCTTTTTTTTTCTTTTTTTTTTTATTGAGAATAAGAAAAAAAAAGTTTCTGCCTCCTCCCAGCCTCCCATTTCCC